>NC_088887.1:5824598-6131156 GCF_037157495.1 Lathamus discolor | reverse complement strand
AATGGCATCCATCTCTGTAAGAGCTAAATCTATGCTGAAATCCAAACTCCTTCCTGCAACAAATTTCAAGCACTTTGCAGTGTGTGTCTGTTGGAAACACACAGAAAGATTCAAACTGACTCTGACTCTTGCTCTATCAGACAAAGCATTATCATAAGTGACAATTGTCTTTTCATTCACTCTTGCATGTTTGATTTCAACTTTAGCTCTTTTGTGTCCAGGATAAACCAAAAAATGTTCTGTTTAACCAAGCATAATGATTCTCTGTTATTGGTGACTGGCAGAATGTTGATTTCTGGAGAAGAGCGAATACAACACAGATGCTCAGACCTTCATCAGCTTTCTTCCTTCTCAGACTTTCAGAACTAGTATGGATGATCTTGCTCTGGAAGGAGCTTTGTACATGAGTCTTTTGTAGCCTTAGCACACCACAGATGAAGGAGACTTGGCTTGTTCCTGAAGCAAGCATACGACAACTTCTTTTCCCTTAGTTGTGCCAGCAGTACCTGTACTAATGCTAAACCAAGCTTCCAGGATTCAGAGAGATGCCACTGTCTCTGACACAGTCTTTTACCCTGTGTTAAGAAGGCTGATGGCTGTCGCACCATGGCTTTTGGATGCTCAGTGGGAACCATCAAACCAGTTGCATTTGCCACCTGTAGCTTTGAAGTGAGGCCTCGGACTGAAATCCCAAAATCAACCAATTGAAGATATGTGCTAGCTAAGCTATTTTCTTTTTGAAGTGAAATGATACCATCTGCTGGAATGAATGGGTGCTTACAGTGATCCTTAGGGGCTGTATTTCCTACCATTCTCTAGTTCTGCATTAGCAGAACTGCGTGGAAAGGGGAATGGAACTAATTTACCAGAAATAAGTTTGTCAGCCATTAAACTGGTGACTCTGAAATGCTGAATTGAAAGTGCTGACTCAGAAACACACAAGTTCTTTATCTATAGGAGAGAGATCCCAGAGCTGAGACTAGGATTGCCCAAAGCTAACATAATGCAGGTGAGGAAGGGAACTAGTGTGTGAAGCAGCCTGATGAGGTAACAGAGCAGATCTGCTGTAAACGTTATCCTAAGCTGCAGGTTAACGGGCTGGAAAGCAATACTCACTTTCACAAAGAAAACAGGTTTCCTCTGGGTTGATGTGGGACTGGGGGCAGAGGAGTGGTTGACAGCAATAGAATGGGTTAAATGTTCAAGGAGAACATCTAGATGCAAATCCCATGTTGTCCTTGTTTCAAGCCAGGATCTGAACCCATCCAAACCAACTTTTAAATGTTCTCCATATCCTGGTCCACTGCACTAATGACTGGTTTAAGAACGTGAGCAGTCAATCTACTTGATGAGAGTGTCAAAATGCTTGAAACGTATAGGCAGACTCCTAGAAAATGGATAAATAAACACATTTAGACTGGAGCTCCACTGAAGTGGCACAAGTTTAGCTATTCCTTTACCTTTGAGCCTATAATGAAAGCTTGCAACTGGCCAGTGACAACTGAGGAAAGAGGTTAGGGTGCGAAGCACAGAATTACAAGGGAAATATTAATTCATGTGCATGTGTCCCAGCCAAATTGGGGAAAGGCAAACGTTTTTTACACACGACTCATATACCCTTCAAATGTTCGGGTACTGCACAATTTGACTGATTACTGACAGCCATATCACTGATTCCCAGTTATAGTAAAACTCTGCAAAGCAGATTTGTCCCCCAGAAGAGCATTAAACAACCTACAGAGAAGGCCACACAGACTTCACCGTATTATTCCACAAGGATCAGGAACCTACGGCAGCATCAATCTACCCCTGCCTTCCTGCTTCACAGACTTCAAAGGCAGAATTTGGCTAGGGCTCTTCAAGGACCTAGAAACAGAGAGCAACATCAGAGAGCAACAGAGAGCAGACCGAGCACCCCATGCATGTGCAGAAGGGCTCTGGCTTCGACAGCAATTTCCGCGAGCAAGGAAACCGTGACCAATTTCATGCAGCTTTTCTCTCCCAGCCCCAACACGGCCGAAGAGAGGAGAGGTGTGCTCGGGGGCGGCCCCTGCGGGCACTCCCGACTCCCAGGAACAGCCTTTACACAGCAGCAAAGGGCAGAAACCCCACAGCCTGCGGAGTTTTAATCCCTTTCACTCCTTCGTTGGGTCTTCTCCCTTCCCCCACTCCTCCCGGATGGCAGAGACCCGAGGGGATCCTCGACCACGGCTCTTTCTCAGCTCTCTCCGGCCAGGCTCACAATGCCCTTCCCCTCCGGCCCGCCCGCCACAATACCTTCTGCAGGGCTCCAGCATCACCCCCTGCACTTCCCAGCATCGCTCATGTAGTTTCCGCACGAGCCCTTCCCGCTAGAGCCATGCCGGCCGCTCTCCCGGCATCAGGAAACTTGGACAAAGACCATTTTCACGGTGCAAGTGACACCGCCTCCATGGGCCAGCGCCAGGTCCCTCTCGCTCTGCGCCCACTGCCTCTTTGTCCCCTGGCCCCGGGCACAGCTCTTGGCCCCCGACAGATGCCTTCTACGGGTCGGATGCCTGCGAGCGCTCCCGCTCCCCGCACTCCTCTCCAGGCCCCGCTCCGGGAGCGGCTTTTCCTTCTCCTCTCCTCACCCCGATCCCGCTCTCCTACAAGAGCCTCTCCTCCTCCCAGGAGCTGCCTCTCTCCTTCCTCCCCTCCCCCGGGCTCATCCCGCTGCTTTCCCCCTGCCGCCCGCCCCTCCCCGCCGTGCCCCTCCTCTTCTGCTGGCCCCCTCCCCAGCGCTGTTCTGTGCCGAGGCCCGGCCCAGCGCAGCAGCGATCGGCAGCAAATGAGGCTGGGAGTGGGCTGCGGGATCCCGCACGGAGCCGGCGGCCGCCATTCCCGGCCCCGTGGCGGCGGGCACCGTCCTTTGCCGGCTCGCTCGGCCCCCGCCGCCGCCTCTCTCCTGCCGCAGCCGGGGTTTCGCAGGGGTCGAGCGGGGCGCGGAGCCCCCCTCCTGTGGCAATCGCTGCACTGGGCGGCACCGGGTGCCGTCCTCGATCCCGGCCTTTGCTGCACAGGCTTCCTCCCGCTTCCTCCGCTGCAATGACAAGTTAACGTGGTATTTCAGCTGAGGGCATCCAAGCTTGTGCAAAAGAGCCCTGAACAAGTTATCCAAAGCAGCAGTATGAAAAAGCCCTGTCCCTGTCAGGTCAAGTTTTCTAAATAAATATTTGTTTTCTCTGTCGTTATTTATTGCTTTCTCCCTTCCCTTTCAGCAAACGATCAGAGAAGTGCTCCAGCTGGGAAATCTGTGTCCATCACGCTCATTTTCAAGAGTGTTTTGAATGGGATGTTTGTGATGGGGCTGCTGCTTAGGTCCAAGAAGAGGAACAGATTCTGCTGTGTACAGAGTTGTCCCTGCTCATGGTCAGGTTTACAGGAGACTGCAGTGGTGCTTCCCTCCTGCTGTCTTATGAGCCCTTCTGCTTCCCCAAAAATTCCTGTTAGCCTTTACAAAAATGCAAGGAGTTGGATGGCTGGGCAAAGCCCTGGCCATTAAATCTAGTGCTTAACAAAAGCAGGAAGGGCCACAGAGAGGTACAGAAAGGCCTGGGTACTCTGTTACCATATGAGGAGTTCTTTGGAGATGGCAAAACATTCCCCAGCAAAGCCGTGATATCAGGATGAAGATTTATAGATTACAGCCAATCATCGACCACCCTATAAATAGTGGTCCTGAGAGAGAGCCCCTTTGAGCACTCCTGGACCGCAGAGGGCACTTGTCTCCCTCTGAGTAGGATGCCCCTCAGAGCCTGTGAACTCTCAAGCTCTACGCAATAGGGGGATCATTTGCTTGGGCTGCCACTGTAGCTCACTGACACTGAACCCTTTGCGCCTGGAGGAAGACTGAGAAAGCTGAGTATAGTTTTAGTAATACCCCTTTTCACTGCTCCCGAGGGGAATTTTTAATATACATATGTCTATATAGGTAACACATCTCTACATCGAGATACCCACATATCTCTTAGTGTGTTGTGTTAATTTAGACACTTAACTGTAAGTGCATGTATACTAGCTTCAATAGTCGAGTGCTTTTAGAAATTTTGTGATTCACCTTAGCAATACATACTGCTGCTGATTTACATCTGTCATCCTTTAGACATAAACCAGGTCTGAGACTAAGACTGGGTTCAGCTACATCCAGACTCCTCTCTGAGAGGACGTTTACAAAGCAAGGGGGTCTAGTCTGAACCTAGTGACCCAACGGGAGGATTTCCTTATGCCCTATATTCTTTTTGAAAATAGCCAGGGTCTTCAACAGAAGGGGCAGGTATCTCTGAAGGGCTCAGCAGAAAAAGGTACCTCAGAATCAGAGCAGGTGACTTGCAAATAGTTGCTTGAAAAGGTCTCTTTGAGGGAACAGCAGCTGAATTTGAGCAAAACAGAATGTGGTTTGACATTCACTCAAAAAGAAGCATTTTCTTAATGCATCGGCCTCTCACCACACCACCCCTCCCCAGTCTTGCAGGGTGAGGCTCAAGGTCGAGCTCTCTGTTCACCATATTACAGTTGGACAGAAATAGTGACACATATGGGCCTTACGAAACCTGGTGGGGGTTTTGTATCCTGTTATCAAACGATCTTCTTGTTACTGGAGTCTGCGGATGGGGTTTGCACCTGCAGCTGCTGTTTCTGTTGAGCAACAGAGAGCAAAGGAAAGCCTTGTGGGTTTGGGGGAGTTACTGACCTGCTTTTACAAAGTGAAGGAAAAAATAATCACAAAAACATGTTGTTTTGTCTAATCAGAGTCTAATCTTGACTGCGTTGTTCTTATTGAGGCATGAGAGAGGTAGAAGTATGAGGCATAAAAAGAGAGATGTGACACACATAATAGTGTATGCTTCACTGTGTAGCCAGAGGTAAACCAGATAGAGCAATTTCTATATAAATGGCAATCTACATGTTATTCCTTCAATGTGAATTCATTCTAAGTTGCACACTATTTTGTGCTAGCTCCCTTTCCTCTTTACAGCCTCCACACACATGGAACTTTTCAGGGTTTTGTCTGTGCACTTGCAGACCATGGTAATATCCCAGTTTTGGTCATTTTAAGCTCATAAGTTACATGTTTGTCTGCTTAGCTTCTATTCTTGTATCTTTAAAGTTTCTATTTCCTTCATTTTATGCCTGCTTTTGGTTAACAATCTTTATTGATCGCTCGCATGAGATAGAGAGCACACAGTGATCAGGACAGGTGAGTTCAGCAATTAAGCTGCACTCCAAAGACCTCTTCTACCTCTCTTGTTCCAATGCCCTGGCAACATCTGGTTTGTGAACAGGCTATCGGCCTACAGACCCTCTTCCTCTGCTGAGGGTGGCTCCCTTCTGAAAGTGCTGTTAAGGAGACGTTTATGTACAGAAAGGAAGTGACTTTGAAGTGCTGTGTTCAAACTGCTGGCACAGAAATAGACAGCGGAATAGTTCATCTTCACAGATAAAATATCCAAAGAGAAGTCTGAGCGGTTTGGCCGTTGAGCTTTGTATCCAATGTGAAAGTCACCCTCTAATTCCTGATTTGCACCTGCAGAATAATAGATCAGTTGCAGCCCCTTCCCTGGCTGCTGCAGATACCAGAACATGGCATTGTGATTATCATTTTGACTGCATGTCAGAGTAGTTTTGTCATCTTCTTTCAGCACAAGACTGGAGGTTTGGGTGATTCCAGCTCCTGTAAGACAAAGCAGAACAGAAACATTAAAACAAGGAAGCTACATTCTCCCAGCAGCAGAGCAGCTCTCATGGCTTTACTGATTCCTTACTTGCTCCAAAGAAGCACAAGGACACACACCAAGCTGTCCACATCCTCATTTCTGCCCCAATAGTCGGTGTGCGTGCCCATACAAGGGCCTTATATAGGCCCATCTCACATGCTTCTCCTAAACCAATGGCATCCATCTCTGTAAGAGCCAAATCTATGCTGAAAACCAAGCCCCTCCCTGCAACAAATTTCAAGCTTTTTAAATTCAGTGTTTGCTGGAAACACACAGAAAATTTCAAACTGACTGACTCCTTCCAGTGTATTAATCATACGTGAATAGTAGAAGGGGTTAAATGTTCAAGGAGAATATATGGATTGAAATCCCATGTTCTCAGTGTTTCAAGAGAGGATTTCAATCCAGATGAATCAAGTCTCTAGCGTACTGTGCTATTGTTTATCACAAAGTAACCTCCTTGCTCTCTACAGCATCCTAAAGAAGAGAAAGGGGAGAGGGAGGTGCTGATCTTTTCTCCCGGGTATCCAGATAGGATGCATGGGAATGGTTCAAAGCTGTGTCAGGGAAGGCTCAAACTTGACTTTAGGAAACATTTCTTTACCGGGAGGGTGGCAAGCACTTGAACAGGGGCTTCCTCGAATGGTGGCTGATGGCCCTGGCTTGTCAGTTTTAAGATGTATTTGCACAATGCTGTTAATGACACGCTTTAACTTTTGATACGCCCTGACGTGATCAGGCAGTTGGACTGCATGATTCCTCTAAGTCCCTTTCAACTGAATTTTATTCTGTTCTGTTCTATCCTGTTCTCTTCTGCTCTGCTCTGTTCTCACTGTGGATCTCCCAGAATCTGGCCTTAGACATGCGGTCTGCTTGGTAGCCACACAGAAGTGACTTGGGACATTCATGGACCGAGGAGCAAAGAAACACAAGGATAAACTTGCAAGATGTTTATTTGATGATAATGACACACATCTATAAGAACAGTAAAGGTGTCCACAGGGATGTTATGAGCTGCCCATGCAGCCTGGTTGTTAAAATGTGGTCTAGATGATACCCTTCACTTGCCAAATATGAGTTCATGTTTTTCCTTCTTTTTCTCTAGGGCACTCTGCTCCTGTTTCCAGTTGCTGGCTCCTCAGACCTGTGGCATACACACCAGTTGCTGCCACTCAGGACATTCACTCCATCCTTTTGATTATGTTATTTTCCTTGAACGTGAATTCATTCTAAGTTGCACACTATTTTGTGCTAGCTCCTTTTCCTCTTTACAGCCTCCGTACACATGGAACTTTTCAGGACTGTGTCTATGCATTTGCAGACCATGGTAATGGATCCTCTTTTGTCACTTTAAGCTCACCTGCGGCATGCTACTTCTGCTTAGCTTCTATTCTTGTATCTTTAAAGTTTCTATTTTCTTCATTTTATGTCTGCTTTTGGTTAACAATCTTTATTGATCGCTCGCATGAGATAGAGAGCACACAGTGATCAGGACAGGTGAGTTCAGCAATTAACCTGCACTCCAAAGACCTGTTCTACCTCTCCTGTTCCAATGCCCTGGCAACATCTGGTTTGTGAACAGGCTATCGGCCTACAGACCCTCTTCCTCTGCTGAGAATGACTGACTTCTGAAAGTGCCAGAAAGGAGACGTTTATGTACAGAAAGGAAGTGACTTTGAAGTGCTGTGTTCAAACTGCTGGCACAGAAATAGACAGCGGAATAGTTCATCTTCACAGATAAAATATCCAAAGAGAAGTCAGAGAGGTTTGGCCGTTGAGCTTTGTATCCGATGTGAAAGTCACCCTCAAATTCCTGATTTGGACCTACAGAATAATAGATCAGTTGCAGCCCCTTCCCAGGCTGCTGCAGATACCAGTACATGGAATCGTGATTATCATTTTGACTGCATGTCAGAGTAGTTTTGTCATCTTCTTTCAGCACAAGACTGGAGGTTTGGGTGATTCCAGCTCCTGTAAGACAAAGCAGAACAGAAACATATTAAAACAAGGAAGCTACATTCTCCCAGCAGCAGAGCAGCTCTCATGGCTTTACTGATTCCTTACTTGCTCCAAAGAAGCACAAGGACACACACCAAGCTGTCCACATCCTCATTTCTGCCCCAATAGTCGGTGTGCGTGCCCATACAAGGGCCTTATATAGGCCCATCTCACATGCTTCTCCTAAACCAATGGCATCCATCTCTGTAAGAGCCAAATCTATGCTGAAAACCAAGCCCCTCCCTGCAACAAATTTCAAGCTCTTTAAATTCAGTGTTTGCTGGAAACACACAGAAAATTTCAAACTGACTGACTCCTTCCAGTGTATTAATCATACGTGAATAGTAGAACGGGTTAAATGTTCAAGGAGAATATATGGATTGAAATCCCATGTTCTCAGTGTTTCAAGAGAGGATTTCAATCCAGATGAATCAAGTCTCTAGTATACTGTGCAATTGTTTATCACAAAGTAACCTCCTTGCTCTCTACAGCATCCTAAAGAAGAGAAAGGGGAGAGGGAGGTGCTGATCTTTTCTCCCGGGTATCCAGATAGGATGCATGGGAATGGTTCAAAGCTGTGTCAGGGAAGGCTCAAACTTGACTTTAGGAAGCATTTCTTTACCGGGAGGGTGGCAAGCACTTGAACAGGGGCTTCGTCAAATGGTGGCTGATGGCCCTGGCTTGTAATTTTTAAGATGTATTTGCACAATGCTGTTAATGACACGCTTTAACTTTTGATAAGCCCTGACGTGATCAGGCAGTTGGACTGCATGATCCCTGTACGTCCCTTCTAACTGAAATCTATTCTGTTCTGTTCTATCCTGTTCTTTTCTGCTCTGCTCTGTTCTCACTGTGGATCTCCCAGAATCTGGCCTTAGACATGCGGTCTGCTTGGTAGCCACACAGAAGTGACTTGGGACATTCATGGACCGAGGAGCAAAGAAACACAAGGATAAACGTGCAAGATGTTTATTTGATGATAATGACACACATCTATAAGAACAGTAAAGGTGTCCACAGGGATGTTATGAGCTGCCCATGCAGCCTGGTTGTTAAAATGTGGTCTAGATGATACCCTTCACTTGCCAAATATGAGTTCATGTTTTTCCTTCTTTTTCTCTAGGGCACTCTGCTCCTGTTTCCAGTTGCTGGCTCCTCAGACCTGTGGCATACACACCAGTTACTGCCACTCAGGACATTCACTCCATCCTTTTGATTATGTTATTTTCCTTGAACGTGAATTCATTCTAAGTTGCACACTATTTTGTGCTAGCTCCTTTTCCTCTTTACAGCCTCCATACACATGGAACTTTTCAGGACTGTGTCTATGCATTTGCAGACCATGGTAATGGATCCTCTTTTGTCACTTTAAGCTCACCTGTGGCATGTTATCTGCTTAGCTTCTATTCTTGTGTCTTTAAAGTTTCTATTTTCTTCATTTTATGTCTGCTTTTGGTTAACAATCTTTATTGATTGCTCACATAAGATAGAGAGCACACAGTGATCAGGACAGGTGAGTTCAGCAATTAACCTGCACTCCAAAGACCTCTCCTACCTCACTTGTTCCAATGCCCTGGCAACATCTGGTTTGTGAACAGCCTATTGGCCTACAGACCCTCTTCCTGTGCTGAGAATGGCCCCCTGCTCAGAGAAAGTGCTGGTAAGGAGGGAAGTTTATGTACAGAAAGGAAGTGACTTTGAAGTGCTGTGTTCAAACTGCTGGCACAGAAATAGACAGCGGAATAGTTCATCTTCACAGATAAAATATCCAAAGAGAAGTCTGAGAGGTTTGGCCGTTGAGCTTTGTATCCAAGGTGAAAGTCACCCTCATATTCCTGATTTGCACCTAAGGAATAATAGACCAACTGCAGTCCCTTCTCTGGCTGCTGAAGAAACCAGTACATGGCATTGTGATTATCATTTTGAGTGCATGTCAGAGTAGTTTTGTCATCTTCTTTCAGCACAAGACTGGAGGTTTGGGTGATTCCAGCTCCTGTAAGACAAAGCAGAACAGAAACATATTAAAACAAGGAAGCTACATTCTCCCAGCAGCAGAGCAGCTCTCATGGCTTTACTGATTCCTTACTTGCTCCAAAGAAGCACAAGGACACACACCAAGCTGTCCATATCCTCATTTTTGCCCCAATAGTCAGTGTGTGTGCCCTTACAAGGGCCTTATATAGGCCCATCTCACATGCTTCTCCTAAACCAATGGCATCCATCTCTGTAAGAGCTAAATCTATGCTGAAAACCAAGCTCCTTCCTGCAACAAATTTCAAGCACTTTGCAGTGTGTGTCTGTTGGAAACACACAGAAAGATTCAAACTGACTCTGACTCCTGTTCTGTCGAACAGAGTATTATCATACGTGAATAGTAGAATGGGTTAAATATTCAGTGGGACTATATGGATTGAAATCCTTTGTTGTCAGTGTTTCAGTACAGGATTTGAATCCACACGAACCAACTCTCTGGCATACTGTGCCGTTGCGCATCACAAAGTAACCTCCTTGCTCTCTACAGCTTCCTAAAGAAGAGAAAGGGGAGAGAGAGGTGCTGATCTCTTCTCCCTGGTATCCAGATAGGATGCATGGGAATGGTTCAAAGCTGTGTCAAGGGAGGTTCAGACTTGACATTAGGAAACATTTCTTTACCGGGAGGGTGGCAAGCACTTGAACAGGGGCTTCCTCAAATGGTGGCTGATGGCCATGGCTTGTCATTTTTAAGATGTATTTGCACAATGCTGTTAATGACAGGCATTAACTTTTGATACGCCCTGACGTGATCAGGCAGTTGGACTGCATGATTCCTCTAAGTCCCTTTCAACTGAATTCTATTCTCTTCTGTTCTATCCTGTTCTCTTCTGCTCTGCTCTGTTCTCACTATGGATATCTCAGAAAATGGCCTTAGACATGCAGTGTGCTTGGTAGTCTCACAAAATTGATTTGGGACATTCATGGACCAAGGAGGAAAGGAACCCAGGAATAAAATTACAAACAGTTTCTTTCATGATAATGACACGCACCTCCATAAGAACACTACAGGTGTCCACAGGGATGTTACGAGCTGCCCATGCAGCCTGGTTGTTAAATATGGTCCAGATGTTCCCCTTCACTTGTCAGATATGAATTAATGTTTCTTCTTTATCACTAAAGCACCCTGCTCTTGTTTCCAGTTGTTGTCCCCATGGACCAGCGGCATCAATACCAGTTGCTGCCGCTCAGGACTTTCACTCCCTCCTTTTGATTATGCGCAACATAAGCTCACAATCTGATAGGTATTGTGATCAGGGCAATTTCTGAATAAATGGCAATCTACATGTTATTTTCCTTGAATGTGAATTCATTCTAAGTTGCACACTATTTTGTGCTAGCTCCCTTTCCTCTTTACAGCCTCCATGCACATGGAACTTTTCAGGACTGTATCTAAGCATTTGCAAACCATGGTAATGGCCCCGCTTTGGTCATTTTAAGCTCATCTGTGGCATCTTTGTCTGCTTAATTTCTATTCTTGTAGCTTTGCAGTTTCTATTTCCTTCATTTTATGTCTGCTTTTGGTTAACAATCTTTATTGATTGCTCGCATGAGATAGAGAGCACACAGTGATCAGGACAGGTGAGTTCAGCAATTAACCTGCACTCCAAAGACCTCTCCTACCTCACTTGCTCGAAAGCCCTGGCAACATTTGGTTTGTGAACAGGCTATTGGCCTACAGACCCTCTTCCTCTGCTGAGAGCGGCTCCCTTCTAAGAGAAAGTGCTGGAAAGGAGAGAAGTTTATGTAAAGAAAGGAGAGACGTTTATGTACAGAAAGGAAGTGACTTTGAAGTGCTGTGTTCAAACTGCTGGCACAGAAATAGACAGCGGAATAGTTCATCTTCACAGATAAAATATCCAAAGAGAAGTCAGAGAGGTTTGGCCGTTGAGCTTTGTATCCGATGTGAAAGTCACCCTCAAATTCCTGATTTGGACCTACAGAATAATAGACCAACTGCAGCCCCTTCCCAGGCTGCTGCAGATACCAGTACATGGAATCGTGATTATCATTTTGACTGCATGTCAGAGTAGTTTTCTCGTCTTCTTTCAGTACAAGACTGGAGGTTTGGGTGATTCCAGCTCCTGTAAGACAAAGCAGAACAGAAACATATTAAAACAAGGAAGCTACATTCTCCCAGCAGCAGAGCAGCTCTCATGGCTTTACTGATTCCTTACTTGCTCCAAAGAAGCACAAGGACACACACCAAGCTGTCCACATCCTCATTTCTGCCCCAATAGTCGGTGTGCGTGCCCATACAAGGGCCTTATATAGGCCCATCTCACATGCTTCTCCTAAACCAATGGCATCCATCTCTGTAAGAGCTAAATCTATGCTGAAATCCAAACTCATTCCTGCAACAAATTTCAAGTTCTTTAAATTCAGTGTTTGCTGGAAACACACAGAAAATTTCAAACTGACTGACTCCTTCCAGTGTATTAATCATACGTGAATAGTAGAACGGGTTAAATGTTCAAGGAGACTATATGGATTGAAATCCCATGTTCTCAGTGTTTCAAGAGAGGATTTCAATCCAGATGAATCAAGTCTCTAGCATACTGTGCTATTGTTTATCACAAAGTAACCTCCTTGCTCTCTACAGCATCCTAAAGAAGAGAAAGGGGAGAGGGAGGTGCTGATCTTTTCTCCCTGGTATCCAGATAGGATGCATGGGAATGGTTCAAAGCTGTGTCAGGGAAGGCTCAAACTTGACTTTAGGAAACATTTCTTTACCGGGAGGGTGGCAAGCACTTGAACAGGGGCTTCCTCGAATGGTGGCTGATGGCCATGGCTTGTCAGTTTTAAGATGTATTTGCACAATGCTGTTAATGACACGGTTTAACTTTTGATACGCCCTGACGTGATCAGGCAGTTGGACTGCATGATTCCTCTAAGTCCCTTTCAACTGAATTTTATTCTGTTCTGTTCTATCATGTTCTCTTCTGCTCTGCTCTGTTCTCACTGTGGATCTCCCAGAATCTGGCCTTAGACATGCGGTCTGCTTGGTAGCCACACAGAAGTGACTTGGGACATTCATGGACCGAGGAGCAAAGAAACACAAGGATAAACGTGCAAGATGTTTATTTGATGACAATGACACACATCTATAAGAACAGTAAAGGTGTCCACAGGGATGTTATGAGCTGCCCATGCAGCCTGGTGGTTAAAATGTGGTCTAGATGATACCCTTCACTTGCCAAATATGAGTTCATGTTTTTCCTTCTTTTTCTCTAGGGCACTCTGCTCCTGTTTCCAGTTGCTGGCTCCTCAGACCTGTGGCATACACACCAGTTGCTGCCACTCAGGACATTCACTCCTTCCTTTTGATTATGTTATTTTCCTTGAACGTGAATTCATTCTAAGTTGCACACTATTTTGGGCTAGCTCCTTTTCCTCTTTACAGCCTCCGTACACATGGAACTTTTCAGGACTGTGTCTATGCATTTGCAGACCATGGTAATGGATCCTCTTTTGTCACTTTAAGCTCACCTGTGGCATGCTACTTCTGCTTAGCTTCTATTCTTGTATCTTTAAAGTTTCTATTTTCTTCATTTTATGTCTGCTTTTGGTTAACAATCTTTATTGATTGCTCGCATGAGATAGAGAGCACACAGTGATCAGGACAGGTGAGTTCAGCAATTAACCTGCACTCCAAAGACCTCTCCTACCTCACTTGTTCCAATGCCCTGGCAACATCTGGTTTGTGAACAGCCTATTGGCCTACAGACCCTCTTCCTGTGCTGAGAATGGCCCCCTGCTCAGAGAAAGTGCTGGTAAGGAGGGAAGTTTATGTACAGAAAGGAAGTGACTTTGAAGTGCTGTGTTCAAACTGCTGGCACAGAAATAGACAGCGGAATAGTTCATCTTCACAGATAAAATATCCAAAGAGAAGTCTGAGAGGTTTGGCCGTTGAGCTTTGTATCCAAGGTGAAAGTCACCCTCATATTCCTGATTTGCACCTAAGGAATAATAGACCAACTGCAGTCCCTTCTCTGGCTGCTGAAGAAACCAGTACATGGCATTGTGATTATCATTTTGAGTGCATGTCAGAGTAGTTTTGTCATCTTCTTTCAGTACAAGACTGGAGGTTTGGGTGATTCCAGCTCCTGTAAGACAAAGCAGAACAGAAACATATTAAAACAAGGAAGCTACATTCTCCCAGCAGCAGAGCAGCTCTCATGGCTTTACTGATTCCTTACTTGCTCCAAAGAAGCACAAGGACACACACCAAGCTGTCCATATCCTCATTTTTGCCCCAATAGTCAGTGTGTGTGCCCTTACAAGGGCCTTATATAGGCCCATCTCACATGCTTCTCCTAAACCAATGGCATCCATCTCTGTAAGAGCTAAATCTATGCTGAAAACCAAGCTCCTTCCTGCAACAAATTTCAAGCACTTTGCAGTGTGTGTCTGTTGGAAACACACAGAAAGATTCAAACTGACTCTGACTCCTGTTCTGTCGAACAGAGTATTATCATACGTGAATAGTAGAATGGGTTAAATATTCAGTGGGACTATATGGATTGAAATCCTTTGTTGTCAGTGTTTCAGTACAGGATTTGAATCCACACGAACCAACTCTCTGGCATACTGTGCCGTTGCGCATCACAAAGTAACCTCCTTGCTCTCTACAGCTTCCTAAAGAAGAGAAAGGGGAGAGAGAGGTGCTGATCTCTTCTCCCTGGTATCCAGATAGGATGCATGGGAATGGTTCAAAGCTGTGTCAAGGGAGGTTCAGACTTGACATTAGGAAACATTTCTTTACCGGGAGGGTGGCAAGCACTTGAACAGGGGCTTCCTCAAATGGTGGCTGATGGCCCTGGCTTGTCATTTTTAAGATGTATTTGCACAATGCTGTTAATGACAGGCATTAACTTTTGATACGCCCTGACGTGATCAGGCAGTTGGACTGCATGATTCCTCTAAGTCCCTTTCACCTGAATTCTATTCTCTTCTGTTCTATCCTGTTCTCTTCTGCTCTGCTCTGTTCTCACTATGGATATCTCAGAAAATGGCCTTAGACATGCAGTGTGCTTGGTAGTCTCACAAAATTGATTTGGGACATTCATGGACCAAGGAGGAAAGGAACCCAGGAATAAAATTACAAACTGTTTCTTTCATGATAATGACACGCACCTCCATAAGAACACTACAGGTGTCCACAGGGATGTTACGAGCTGCCCATGCAGCCTGGTTGTTAAATATGGTCCAGATGTTCCCCTTCACTTGTCAGATATGAATTAATGTTTCTTCTTTATCTCTAAAGCACCCTGCTCCTGTTTCCCGTTGTTGTCCCCATGGACCAGCGGCATCCATACCAGTTGCTGCCACTCAGGACTTTCACTCCCTCCTTTTGATTATGCGCAACATAAGCTCACAATCTGATAGGTATTGTGATCAGGGCAATTTCTGAATAAATGGCAATCTACATGTTATTTTCCTTGAATGTGAATTCATTCTAAGTTGCACACTATTTTGTGCTAGCTCCCTTTCCTCTTTACAGCCTCCATGCACATGGAACTTTTCAGGACTGTATCTAAGCATTTGCAAACCATGGTAATGGCCCCGCTTTGGTCATTTTAAGCTCATCTGTGGCATCTTTGTCTGCTTAATTTCTATTCTTGTAGCTTTGCAGTTTCTATTTCCTTCATTTTATGTCTGCTTTTGGTTAACAATCTTTATTGATTGCTCGCATGAGATAGAGAGCACACAGTGATCAGGACAGGTGAGTTCAGCAATTAAGCTGCACTCCAAAGACCTCTTCTACCTCACTTGCTCCAAAGCCCTGGCAACATTTGGTTTGTGAACAGGCTATTGGCCTACAGACCCTCTTCCTCTGCTGAGAGCGGCTCCCTTCTAAGAGAAAGTGCTGGAAAGGAGAGAAGTTTATGTAAAGAAAGGAGAGACGTTTATGTACAGAAAGGAAGTGACTTTGAAGTGCTGTGTTCAAACTGCTGGCACAGAAATAGACAGCGGAATAGTTCATCTTCACAGATAAAATATCCAAAGAGAAGTCAGTGAGGTTTGGCCGTTGAGCTTTGTATCCGATGTGAAAGTCACCCTCAAATTCCTGATTTGGACCTGCAGAATAATAGATCAGTTGCAGCCCCTTCCTAGGCTGCTGCAGATACCAGTACATAGAAGGATGATTATCATTTTGACTGCATGTCAGAGTAGTTTTGTCATCTTCTTTCAGCACAAGACTGGAGGTTTGGGTGATTCCAGCTCCTGTAAGACAAAGCAGAACAGAAACATTAAAACAAGGAAGCTACATTCTCCCAGCAGCAGAGCAGCTCTCATGGCTTTACTGATTCCTTACTTGCTCCAAAGAAGCACAAGGACACACACCAAGCTGTCCACATCCTCATTTCTGCCCCAATAGTCGGTGTGCATGCCCATACAAGGGCCTTATATAGGCCCATCTCACATGCTTCTCCTAAACCAATGGCATCCATCTCTGTAAGAGCTAACTCTAAGCTGAAAACCAAACTCATTCCTGCAACATATTTCAAGCACTTTGCAGTGTGTGTCTGTTGGAAACACACAGAAAGATTCAAACTGACTCTGACTCTTGCTCTATCAGACAAAGCATTATCATAAGTGACAATTGTCTTTTCATTCACTCTTGCATGTTTGATTTCAACTTTAGCTCTTTTGTGTCCAGGATAAACCAAAAAATGTTCTGTTTAACCAAGCATAATGATTCTCTGTTATTGGTGACTGGCAGAATGTTGATTTCTGGAGAAGAGCGAATACAATACAGATGCTCAGACCTTCATCAGCTTTCTTCCTTCTCAGACTTTCAGAACTAGTATGGATGATCTTGCTCTGGAAGGAGCTTTGTACATGAGTCTTTTGTAGCCTTAGCACACCACCGGTGAAGGAGACTTGGCTTGTTCATGAAGCAAGCATACGACAACTTCTTTTCCCTTAGTTGTGCCAGCAGTACCTGTACTAATGCTAAACCAATTCAAGCTAATGCTAAACAAATTTCAAGCACTTTGAAGTGTCTCTTGAAAACACAGTTTCAAACTGACTCTGACTCTTGTTCTATCAGACAGAGTACTGTCATATGTGACAATTGTCTTTTCGTTCACTCTTGCATGTTTGATTTCAACTTTAGCTCTTTTGTGTCCAGGATAAACCAGAAAATGTTCTGTTTAACCAAGCAGAATGATTCTTTGTTATTGGTGACTGGCAGAATGTTGATTTCTGGGAAGAGGCAAATACAATACAGATGCTCAGACCTTCATCAGCTTTCTTCCTTCTCAGACTTTCAGAGCCAGTATGGATGATCTTGTTCTTGGTCAAGTTGAACTATTTTCTTTCCGAAGTGAAATGTTGCCCTCTGCTGGAATGAATGCGTATTTACAGTGATCACTGGGGGCTGTATTTCCCACCGTTCTCTAGCTCTGCGTTAGCAGAACTTTATGGAGCGTGGAATGGAACAAATATACCAGAGATATATTCCGTATCAGCATGCATATGGAATATGATCATCTTCCTTTGGAGCTTAAGAGCTGTAAAATTCCAGGGCGCACAGGAGATTCCAAGGACGTTTGTTTCAGAACCAGGACCACGGTGTTTCATTTCAGCTTGCACTTTATGAGGTCAGCAGGACTATATGGGAGAAGGAGGAAATCTTTCTGGTTAAAGATAGTACAAGATAGAGGCATATACATTTAAGGTACTTTTAATTAACAGATATGACTATATATTTAATATTTGCACTCAAAATGTACTTGTTACTGAAAGAAAGAAGATCAGTATTTCTAGATCTACAACAACTATTCATTTTTGCACTGTTTAGATGTTTCAAATAATTTTAGTACATACTGGCTAAAATGAACTAGAATCTGATTCTACAAACAGTTAAACATGCTGGGCTGAGTCTAAGTGACATTAATAACTTTCTCCTAGCTTGATGAGTGTAATCTGTTAATCAGGCTTCCTTTCACTGTGCAACAAAGTACCTATTATATTTCATGATTCTATCTCACCTTAAGTAAAGAACTCATGCAGTTAGTGACACTCACTTTAAGACACTTCACACTTAAACAAAAATGAGGTCCATAAACAAGAATTAGGTCCAAAAGCATCCTTATTCATGGTGTGTTCTGTTCATAACCAGACTACTTCTCGAAAGAGAAAAATATCCCACAAGCTGAAGCACACATAGAACTTTACTGCTTCATTTTTAATCTGAGTGCCTTGACTTTTTCATAGAGAAAGGATTTTAAATAAACGTTAATAAAATGCCATAACTAAGATATACATGGGCTTCTCCATGGCTTGAACACTACTAACTTTTACAGATATATACTTGAAATCACAGAACAATACTTCCTATCTTTTCTTCGAAAGTTTTTGAATCTGTTTAGTTGAAGTTGAAAAAGAGTTTGGTAAACAGCCTGATTATAGGGATGTAGTCACAATTATGTAGGTGTGATATCTGGAAGTCTGGGCTTCGGAAGAGCTAGCTTTGGAGATGATCCAAGCAGGCTTTGCCAAGACCTTTGTTCACACTTACAACACTCTAAGTGTAAGAAGCAGCAATTTCAGTTAACAGGCCCTCTGAACTCAAACAGAAACAACAGACATGCATAGTATTGCTGAGAGCCATAATGCAGATCAGCACACTTAGTTGTCGCCTCTGGTTTCCTGTACAACTTTGAATTGCCTGGCACACCATTCAAGAAACAAGGAAAGACTTGTCCATCACACTGACCCCTCTGCTTGTAGCTACGGGCACGGTCATCTAGAATAGCTGTAGGAAAGCACTAGACAATGATGCAAGGACCAGGCTGAAGTTTCTCCCAAACACTCCTGTATGGGGTCACACAACATCCCAAAGTATGCTCCAACACCAGCAATGATGCACAGTCGTTTGGCTCACAGCCCACCACCAGCTAGCAGGATAACACAGACGCAATGTGTCTGAGGTAGAATGGACAACAGCAGGGAGGAGAAAGCCAGGCTTGCCTAAAAGAGAGCTACTATCGGGGCAGACTGCACGAAGTGACTGCCTACTAGCCTATCAGGATAGGGACCATTAATTTTCACTGTTAGCAGAAAAATGGTTTTGGACTTCTCACCTTTCTCTTTTGCTTCTGAGCCTGAAAACTCCCCTACGGAATAGGATTTTTCCCTCCAGCATAGTATGTTTCACGAATTTATGGTTCATTCTTGCAGAAAGACCACTAAATTATCTCTGCGCATTCTATCAGTACAAATGCTGCTAAAGCAAGCCTCACAGCTAGCCATGAACACAACTAACAGCTGCCTGGGAATGTGAGCGCTCAGTGGGCCACTTTTGGAAAGCATCCTGGCACTGGAGGATGAATGCTTACCTTTGGGTGAGGTCTGAAAACCAAAACCTCTCCCAAGCTCAGAACTCACCTCAGTGCCTGCCTAAAGGCCTCTTGACTGTTCCCTGAGGAGAATTTATCTTGTTCTGGAACTCCTGCTTAGACTCTCAAGACTTGCTAAGCTGCTCCACTACAGAGTTAAACAGATCAAAGGTGCCATGTCAGCTTCGTTCCTGACCTCACTGTGAGGTTTCTCAGCCTTCATGTTTGTCTCAAGAACAGTCTTGTATTTATCTGAAGTTGCAGTTTTTTCTTAAAACTATGGTTTTTCTCTGAGCCAAAGAATGCTTAGTCAAGGATGCAAACTGTTGCAGTTACAGACAGAAATCTTTCAACTACACCTATGTTCATCTTCTTGATTGTGCAACTAGAAAGCACCTCCCTGAGAGCAGATTACATTAGCTACTGTAGGAGAGGTATCCTTTTCCTTGTCTGCATTTTGTGCACAGACAAGCCATACGCTACGTCCTCTCCAAGCAGACACAAAATCAACTGTAAGGATGCAACAACAGCGCCATAAATCTTGCATGCACTAAATAAGTAAATAAATAATATATAAATAAAAATGAAAAGTAAAAAAAATATGAAATTATATCTATATGTGTATGCATGTGTATATATATGTATATATATGTGAGTGCCCTGGCCAATGTGCTTGAAGCACAGCAACAACTTCACCACTTTTACCTCTTTTTCTACAACTGATTTTCTGCTTGATTATACCTTGTCAAAGTGCTGCTCCTTCTTATGCAGGTGTCGTCTAGGCAAGACCACCCTGCTTAGTCTCAAGTCACCATATATAGCCCAAATGAAATTGGTCAGGATGACGTTTCTCTATAGCAACTTCATTCACAGAAGAAAAACTGGCTCGTGTGTTTTAACGTCCCAAGATTATTCCTGTTTCAGCAGTTGTGACCACAGTTTTCCAGTGTGTAAAACCCATGGAGATGTCCCAGCAAAGGAATGGCACTTACATAAAAAGATGTAATTATTGTAACCAGAATTTACCACCAATGCTTTAAGAAAAAGAAGACGATAATTTAAAAGACATTGTAATGAGGACATTGATGTTTTTTTCAAGGAGCAATAAGAGCAATTCTTCCCACAAGAGAAGACGACAACAAAGCAGGCAGAAGCTGCATCCTCACTAATAAGGCAACAGTCCCACATTAGACAAGCAGGGCTGGTGACAATGAAAAGTTCCATCAAGCGATCATTAGACAAACACAAAGTGACAAGTCAAGACCATGTTCCATCCATGATCCAAATCGACAGGTCAGAAACAACGAGCCGATGGCTGAGGTGAGTACCTCGAGCGAGGACGCCTCCAACACCGGAGCGAGGGGAAGCTCAGCGTCCAGGAGCCTCAACTCAGAGCGGCAGGAGCCACCGAGGGAGCCCCGAGTCCTGGCCAGGCCTTTCCCAGGAGCCGGCAGCTCCGCTGAGGCGAGCAGGGATGCACAGGGGGTGGAGCCAGGAGGGACAGTCAGTCTCACCTCTGTGCCTGGTAAAATCTTGGAGCACATTCTCCTGGACAACATGCTAAGGCACATGAAGAACAACAAGGTGCTTGGTGACAGCCAGCATGGCTTCACTAAGGGGAAATCCTGCCTGACCAATTTGGTGGCCTTCTATGGTGGGGCTACAGAATTGATGGATAAGGGTAAAGCAGTTGATGCCATCTACCTGGACTTGTGCAAAGTGTTTGACACTGTCCCACATGACATCCTTCTCTCTAAATTGGAGAGATATCAATTTGATGGATGGACCACTCGGTGGATAAAGAACTGGCTGGACGGCCGCACACAAAGAGTTGTGGTCAATGGCTCGATGTCCGGCTGGAGACCGGTAACGAGTGGTGTCCCTCAGGGATCGGTGTTGGGACCGGTCTTGTTTAACATCTTCGTCGCTGACATGTACAGTGGGATTGAGTGCGCCCTCAGCAAGTTTGCTGATGACACCAAGCTGTGTGGTCCGGTTGATACGCTGGAGGGAAGGGATGCCATCCAGAGGGACCTTGACACGCTTGTGAGGTGGGCTGATGCCAACCTTGTTTAACCATGTCAAGTGCAGGGTCCTACACCTGGGTCGGAACAATCCCAGGCACGGCTACAGACTGGGCAAAGAAGAGATTCAGAGCGGCCCTGCGGAGAAGGACTTGGGGGTGCTGGTCAATGAGAAAATGAACATGAGCCGGCTGCAGTGTGTGCTTGCAGCCCAGAAAGCCAACCGTATCCTGGGCTGCATCAAAAGGAGCGTGACCAGCAGGTCGAAGGAGGTGATCCTGCCCCTCTACTCTGCTCTTGTGAGACCTCACCTGGAGCATTGTGTTCAGTTCTGGTGTCCTCAACATAAAAAGGACATGGAACTGCTGGAACAAGTCCAGAGGAGGGCCACGAGGATGCTCAGGGGACTGGAGCACCTCCCGTATGAAGATAGGCTGAGGAAGTTGGGGCTGTTCAGCCTGGAGAAGAGAAGGCTGCGTGGAGACCTCATAGCAGCCTTCCAGTACCTGAAGGGGGCCTGTAAGGATGCTGGGGAGGGACTCTTCGTCAGGGACTGTAGTGACAGGACAAGGGGTAACGGGCTAAAACTGAAACAGGGGAAGTTTAGATTGGATATAAGGAGGAAATTCTTTCCTGTTAGGGTGATGAGACACTGGAATCAGTTGCCCAGGGAGGTTGTGAGTGCTCCATCCCTGGCGGTGTTCAAGGCCAGGTTGGATGAAGCCTTGTGTGGGATGGTTTAGTGTGAGGTGTCCCTGCCCATGGCAGGGGGGTTGGAACTGGATGATCTTGAGGACCTTTCCAACCCTAACCATTCTATGATTCTATGACGGCCCCACCCTGCGTGGTTAAAAGCCTGTCCCAGAGGAGTGTGGCAAGTAGGGCGGGCAGCTGGGGACTGGTGCGGTTGCTGGTGCAGTCAGGGCGAGCTGGCAGTCAGCGTCATAGCGGGCTCTCGCCTCATGACCAGTGCCAGGTCTGGGAGCTCTCTGGCTCCTGCTCCGGCGTTGGGCAGCGTAGGCAGCGAGACAGAGCTGGTGAGAGGGGAGGCTGCAGCACAGCGCTCGGAGTGTAGAGGGTGCCTGCACTGGTCTGCTGAGGGGAGGGTACACAATGGGCAGGGCTGCTCTCTGCCCGCGCTGATGGGGGTCCTCTTGCAGCAGGGGCTGAGCTGCCGGACAGTGTCAATAGGCTAAAAGATGTCACGGAAGCTGAGAGGCAGCTGGACTGCTTGCTCCAGGCCCAAACTGTGCAGGGGCCTCAAGCATCCATCATAGCGCATGCAAGACAGCAGACTTTGTCCTCTTCAGGAACCTGCTTAGTAAGGTTCCATGGGATATAGCCCTAGAGGGCAGGGGGCCCCAAGACCATTGGTTGATATCAGGGGTTGAAGCACCTCCCATATGAAGACAGGCTGAGAAAATAGGGGCTGTTCAGCCTGGAGAAGAGAAGGCTGCGTGGAGACCTCATAGCAGCCTTCCAGTATCTGAAGGGGGCCTATAGGGATGCTGGGGAGGGACTCTTCATCAGGGACTGTAGTGACAGGACAAGGGGTAACGGGTTAAAACTTAAACAGGGGAAGTTTATATTGGCTATAAGGAGGAAGTTCTTTACTGTTAGGGTGGTGAGGCACTGGAATGGGTTGCCCAGGGAAGTTGTGAATGCTCCATCCCTTGTAGTGTTCAAGGCTGGGTTGGACAGAGCCTTGGGTGACTTGTGTAGTGAGGGTTGTCCCTGTCCATGGCATGGGGGTTGGAACTTGATTATCTTAAGGTTCTTTCCAACTGTAACTATTCTATGATTCTATGAAACAGCAAATGTAAAGAGGAGGCACTACCTACAACGTAACTTAAACGGGAGTTTGTGCCTAGGTTTGAGCATAAATTGCCCCAGCTTGTGGTGCAATGGACAGAGACTGAATTGTTGGAGGGTGCAGGTGAGGTTGTTCAGGGCAATTAAGGCTTATTGGTGCACTCAGGATTCTGACTGTCTTGGCTGAAAAAGTACAGCATCATAAGAATCACAGACTCATAGGAAAAAAGACATGTAGCATCACACTGTCACTAGGATAATGCTGATCTTATAAATAGAGAGCACCCATTACTGCAAGATACTTTCTACACCACAGAGAAGCATAGCAGGGTAGTAGTTAATAATTAACCTTTGGCACTTAGAATTCATTAGAATCCCTGCAGTACTACTGACAAGGTAGGTAGTTTCAAAATCCTTTCTCTACTGAGTTTGGTTGGCTGAAGGAAATAAACCTACCCTAGACTGTACAGTGCTAATAAGGACTCTTAAACAGAGAGGGTTCACACTTTACCAAGCTTTCTTTTTTTCCATGGAATTTCCAAAAATGTTATACACCATGTTTTACATGGTAAAAAAAGTACCTTCTAGTAAATGGTACTCATGTGAAGCATCTGCTGGAGTTCAGTGGAGGTGATACCCCTACCTGCAGGTTTTGGTATGCCTTGGGATGTTTGGATGTTAAGCAGATACTGTTCTGTTAGCTGACAATACCACTTCTGTCCACCGACTGGCACTGTTCAATTACAGAAGTACAAAGCAGAGTCTTCTGGTCCCAGCTCCCGGGTTTTGAAAAAGGCACTCCTAAATTGCATGCTTTATGTGATTTTTACACCCGCAGTGATCTAGAATTCCATGCTCTCCTGAAAGACCTAGAAAATGCTAGACTCTCCACACGTTCAGCCTCTGAACCCCTGTGTGCAGATCTCACCACAAGAAAAATATTACTCGTTCTCAAACACCTCCCCTGGTTCTCTGTTCTCCTGAGATCCAGTTCAAAAGTACACTCCCTTCTCTAAGTTGTTCTTCAGTCTAATCCTTGCCTGGAGCAACTTGAGGCCTTTTCCTCTTGTCATATCAGTTGTTACTTGGGAGAAGAGACCAACACCCACCTTTCTGCAACCCTTTTCAGGTAGCTGTGGAGAACAATAATGTCTCCCTAGCCTCCTTTTCTCCAGACTTAATCCACAGTTTTCTCATAAGACTTGTTCTCTAAACACCTTGGCAGCTTCATTGCTTCATTCTTTAGACACCCTCCAGCACCTCAATGTCTCTCTTGTAGTAAGGAGCCCATGGTATTTGAGGTGCGGCCTCACCAGTGACCAATACAGGGAAATGATTGCTGCCTTGGTCCTAATGCCACACCATTGGTGATGCAGGCCAGGATGCTGTTGGCCTTCCTGGCCACCTGGGCACAAGCTGCTCATGTTAGCTGCCTGTAGACCAACACGCCCAGGTTCTTTTCTTCCAGGCCATTCTCCAGCCATTCTTCCCCAAGCCTGTAGCATTGCCTGGGCTTGTTATGACCCAAGTGCAAGACATAGCACTGAACCTTGTTGAATCTCATACAACTAGCCACAGCCCATCGATCCAGCCTGTCCAGATCCCTCTGT
Organism: Lathamus discolor; assembly: GCF_037157495.1. Lineage (NCBI taxonomy): Eukaryota > Metazoa > Chordata > Aves > Psittaciformes > Psittacidae > Lathamus > Lathamus discolor. Next base: position 6,106,596 of record NC_088887.1, on the reverse strand, counting down.
AGAGTCTTTCTACCCTCAAGCAGATCTACACCCTCACCCAATATGGTGTCATCTGCAAACTCACTGAGGGTGTGCTCGATCCCCTCATCCAGATCGTTGGTAAAGATATTACACAAAACTGATACAGACCGCTGAACAAAATACTCAGCCCTGGGAAACACCAGTGGCTGGCTGCCAACTAGATTGAATTCCATTCACCATCACTCTTCGGAACTGGCCATCCAGCTAGTTTTTTACCTAACAAAGAGCACGCCTGTCCAAACCAGGGGCAGCCAGTTTCTCCGGGAGAATGCTGTGGGAAACAGTGCCAAAGGCAAGGTAAGGTGCAAAGTCCAGGTAAGCAACATCCGTAGCCTTTTCTTCATCCATTAAATGGGTCACCCCTTCATAGAAGGAGATCAGGTTGGTCAAGCAGGACCTGCCTTTCATAAACCAATGCTGACTGGGGCTGATTGCCTGGTTGTCCTGTACATGCCATGTGATGGTGCTCAGGATGATCTGCTTCATAACCTTCCCTGGCACCAAGGTCAGAGTGACAGGCCTGTAGTTCCCCGGATCCTCCTTCTGGCCTCTTTTGTAGCTGAGCATCGCATTTGCTAACTTCCGATCAACTAGGACCTCCCTAGTTAGTCAAGACTGACAATAAATGACTGAAAGTGACTTGGTGAGCACTTCTGCCAGCTTCCTCAGTATCCCTGACTGGATCCCATCCAGCCCATAGACTGTGCATGTCTAAGTGGAGTAGCAGGTCGCTACCCATTTCCTCTTGGATTATGGGGGCTTAATTCTGCTCCCCATCCCTGTCTTCAAGCTCAGGAGGCCCTGGCTCCCATTCCCTGTCTTCAGCTCTGGGTGCCCCAAGTACTACTGTTCTTACTATTAGATTGAGGCAAAGAAGGCATTAAGTACCTCAGCCTTTCCTTGTCCTTTGTCATTGTTTCTCCCCACATCCAGTAAAGGATGGAGACTCTCCTTAGCCCTACTTTTGTTGCTAATGTATTTATAGAAACATTTTTTTATTATCTTTTCATTCAATTGAAATGGAATGAAGCTGCTTTAGGGGAAGTTCAGATTGGACATTAGGAAAAGGTTCTTCACCGAGGGTGGTCAGTCACTGGAACAGTCTCCCCAGAGAAGTGCTCACAGCACCAGGCTTGTCAGAGGTCAAAGAGCATCTGGACAATGTTCTTTATCATACAGTTTAGTTTTAGGTAGTCCTGCAAGGAGCAGGGAGTTGGACTTGATGAACCTTATGGTTGCCTTCCAACTTGAGGTACACTATCATTCGATAATGCTATGATTCAAGAAGATAAGCAAGATGATTAGAACAGGTCATCCCACAACATGACACACAAGCAGTTTTTCCTTGCTACTGCTACCTTCAAGGTGCTTGCCTTCTACAGGAGTGCTGACTAATAAATACATAGGAGATTTGTTGCTCTCATGTTACATTGTGGTTAAATCTGGGTGGTTTCCCACACCCCCAGTGCATGTCAGATTTAGTGAACAATGGCATTTCAACAATTTCTGGAGGCATTTTCAAGTTTAGCTTCAGTTTCCTGCACAGTTTCAGGAAGATTTCCTTTCTTTTTCCAGTGTTATTTTTGGTGGGAAAAGAACAGTTTTAGTCACAGACTGCAAGAGGGTAATAAAACCCCATCGCTATTATGGGATACTCACTATTAAAGACATCATACTCTGGGAACTGACATATGTCCACTTTAAACACACATCAACTGGGTTACTGCTTAAAGGGTCGGTCTTGCATGTCACTCCCCACCTGCACAACCTTTGCCTTCCCAGCAGTCTTTCAGCTGTGGCGTTTATACAGCTCCATAAAGACTCCTACACATACACTGTAATTCTACATATGATTTTTGGTGAATTAATTTTCAGCCAGATCAGTTCTTTGATCCAGGTCACTGCACAAATCTTTGTGGCCAGCACAGGGAAGGTGATCAGGGCATACAGCTCAGGGCAGAGAAAAGAAAGAGTAAGGTTGTCTGTCTCAGTAGAGGCCTGTATTCTTGTGGGGTTGGAATGTCTGTGGGACCATAGCCATGGCAGCAATTCCCATTTTGCACTATGGTGATTTTAAAATGTTTTCTCTAAATATGTTGTCATCCCCAGGCTTCTGAGTGTGGCAGTCTGTGCATGGGAGATGGAATGTGTGAAGGGAGAAATTCGTGTTTCATGTTGAGATGTTTCCATATCTTACAGGTAATCAAGCATTCTCTGGGAAAGAAACTGGTACCCAGGCTACAGGCTGGGATCCAGGAACTGCCAGGGTACAGACTTGTTTTGTTTGTGAAACACTTCTTCTACCAGCAGCTTTATGTACCTAGCCATTCATTTCCTCCTCTGAAGAGCTTCTGAAATAAGTTGAATTGAGTGTTTCATGCTAAGGGATGTTCTTTTAGCACTTCCCCACATTCTTTTTCCCTCAGAAAGAAAAGAAATAATGTTATTCCAATCCAAACTAAATTTGCAGTTCTCCTTTCCTGCTCATTTTTCAGCTGAAAGCTAAGCTGAAACTGCAGTCATTTATATAACCCCTTACTGTAACCTTGAGGAGGCACAGAGACCTTCTGCTTTGACACAGGATGATGGAAGCTTCCCAGTTTGAGAGAAACAGTCCATTGGTACCTTACATTCTCTTAGAGAACCTGAGCCTCATTCCCTTTCAGCTGTTTCTGTGTTTAACCTTCCTCATGAGGCCTTTCAACTCCAGTAACTTATTGTCTTCATTTTTCTACTGAGCTTCCAAGAACAAGTTGTATGTTAGGGCACCTTTTTAGCAGGGCAATTTTTCTTAAATCCCAGGGCACTTGGGAAATGTAACTCCCCATCTTTGTAACTGTTGCTCCGTTTTTTCTGCTTGACCATTAGCATGCAAGAGAAAACAGGAACTTTTTGAAGCCTTATGCAGCTTTCTGGGGTCACCTTAATCTGTTGTACGTATTGAATACTTCCAAGCAATCTTACTGAAGCAACAAAACAATAGGATAATTGCAGTTTATTTGAGCCCCCCTTCCTTCAAAGTCATACAGACAATACTGAACAAACTACAGTGCTACTTTGTGCTATTCGAGCAAGAGTCTGCAGTTCCTTTTCTTCACCAATCCAGCAGAAATTGGAAATCTCGTGCTTGGTCAAGAACTGGAGTCACAGAATACCTCCCAAGGAAGCAAGTAAAGCTTGGAACATGGATCAACATGGATCAGCAGACAGAAAAGGCTGAACTCAGATGCTTGATAGGCTACAGAGAAGATTGCAATATACCTATACATTCATACCTAAGTGATGGCAGAGAAGGAACAAAGCAGAGAACAAGTCTGCTGTGTAAGCAAAACCACACTGTTTCTTTCAAAGGGAGAACTGAAACCCAGAAGAAGTCACTTTGCTTGTAGAAAATCTCATTATTTGTAATGAAGATTGAAAAGTAAACAAAAAAATACATGACTATATACTAATGCCTTACAAGAGCCAGTGCAGACGCTGTGAATCTGCAGGGTCTGGTCTTTCACACTCCACTTTGCGCTGCCCATCAGTCTGTTTACACTTCTGAGCTTCCCTAACTTCTCTTCAGTTACCTCATTAATTTTCTGTAAGCTGTTCCTCTTTCTATGCTGGGTTTTCTTACGGTTTGATACATTTGTATCCAGCACATCAACAAACAAAACAGGGCCATGATATAGAGTATCCAGAAGGGTATTATAAGGTTTTAATTTACTGATCTGTATGATTATGTTTTTAGAAATCTGGGAAGAAAAATGTGCTAGGTTAGACTTTTGAAATGATACATCTGCCCTTGAAAAAATCTGGAAGATTTTTATCTACTGAAAATATTTCTGCTTCAAAACTGCTTGTCAGACATGTCCCCTCATGTATAAATAGTGCCCTTCTTACTCTTTCTTCTGCCTGCTATACTATTTGCTATTCCCAGCTCCTCCCCTTCTTTGCATTCCTTTCTTTCCTTGTCTGTCTTTTATAGTTGCTCTGTGTGTATCTTGCTTCCTCTATCTCTGTCTCCCACTTCTCTCGCTCTTACCCTCCTTATTCTCTCTTTTTCTTTTGAAACTCTATTCCCCCTGTCTTAGCCTCACCCCTCCCTTTTATCCTCCTCAGTTATTCTCTCATGGGTGGTTTTCTTCTCTTTGGTTTACGCTGTCTGCCCTGCACATTCCAACTCTTTTCTCTTCAAGACCTAACACGTTTCATGCAGTGAGGAGATTATTTATGAAATAGATTATGCTTTGCTATTTTGACCATTGTTTTAATGACTGCACCTTCTTCTTTTGCTTTAAATATTATGAGATCTGTTTGTGCATCTGGATATTTGCAACTCTTGTGTGGAATTTTGTGTCTATAATATGAATGTCTGTCTATGTAAGCTGGTACATGATTGTCTGTATCAGTGGTCTCCAGACTTTTTGGATCATGTATCCTTACTGTTAAAAGACTTTAGCATACATGTATATATGTGTATATTTATGTATATGTGTATAATTACTTGTTTATAAATTATATAAACGTACTATTGATGTTCTAATACTTTTCTCTTGCATGCAATGGGTCATCTTGCACACCCCTTATGATGCATGCACCCCACTTTGGAGACCACTGACCTGTATCATGCAGCCAGGCTATTGCGTAAAGTGTGCTGGTTTTGTCATGTTTGAGGTTGCCCTAAGAATCAGATCCACCCATGGCAGTTTGCAACAGAGAGCTTTTGTTTCTCATCTCTGTCATGGCTGGGCTGTAATTGTTTACATTTTGAGAAGGGTGACTTTTTTCTGCTATGATGTGATAATCTGCCTCGTAGATGAAGGTCTCAGAAACTGGAAGTTTTGGAAGGTAAAAATGCATGCACTGCAAAAAGCTCCAGCACTGAAGAAATGACATTTAAACATTGCCTTAAAAATAATCCCTAGGAAAGAGCTGTCGTCTTGCCTTTCACCAGGTGAGATTTTAAGCAGGGTTGGGGTGTTGCATGTGCATGCCTGCATCCCTGTAGCACAGGAAGTTTCCCCAAACTTCCCCATTCATAGTAGCAGCTTGTTCATGCTTGGCTTTCATTACACAAGGAGGAGGAGGAGGTTTTGGGGGAATAATCCATTACCATAAAGGGGAGGAAGTGTTTCTGCAGCTATTGAACAAAGCAGCTGGTTAACCTCTTTCACAACCCCAGTGCAATGGTAGAGTCCTACTGCTCCCTTCTAGGAGCCAGATGCTCCTCATACTACTAAAACGAAGAAGAAGGGAAAACATATGTGCCAAAATTTACTACGGAACTGAGTAAGGTCCAGCTGCCATGAGGAGCTGAGTACTTGCAATTTCTCCTGAAGTCAATTTATTTTAGAATCAGTGGTGGGGGGAGGATGGCCGAGTGGGTAGGAAGGGGGGCAGAAGGGCAGGAAAGAGGTCTGCTCTGATTTGGCTCTAGAAACACCCCCAGAGAGGTTTAAAGAAAGTAACTACGGTGTCTGGGAAGAGGGTGTTTGTGTTATTTTGTATGTATACAGAAAAGAAAAGGCTAGAACTGCTAGAAAAGGCTTTGCTGCATGGAAACTAGCCTTAGCTTTTCTAATTCAGAGATGTGCTGCTATCTACAGTTAGTACTTCTTTTAAGCACAAGGTTATACGTTTTATCATGCAGCAGGGTGTCTAATGTTTATTTGTGCTTTTATTGTGTACCAGTGTTTTGCACCGAAGGGAATCACAGTCCCTTTATATTGAATGCAACATGAGTTACTTTGGCATCAGAAGCCCAAAATTATAGTGAATTTTGGTATATTTTCCCTTCAGTCCTGATGGGCACACTCTGCATGCACTGTAGCTCACAGCACCCTCATTTTCTGCCACTTGTACATGTAACTCACAGAATGGTACATACAATCAGAGGGCTATACAGCATGCCTCATCCTCCAGCATTTCTCTACACTCAGCCTAGTACCATTCGCAGATTGAGCAGGTAGACTCTTTCTCTTGCACTACCAGGAGGCAGAAGCAAACCAAAAAGATGCTTCCAGTCCTTTGTTTCTATAATGGCAGATGAGGTTCTCCTTTAGGATAATTGAAGAACCATGGTGGATTCATCCACACCATTGCCGATTGAGTTGAGATTTGTTAGTACCTAAAATTAAGGAAGCACCTAGTTCTGTGATATTTGATCGGGAGCATTTGGAAGTGTAGTGAAAGTAAGCACGTATGTGCTAACTTTCAGCTGGCTTGCCACAGAGCAGCAGCAACACGGATTTCAGCAATGTGGAGTGAGCCTGACCGACCATCAGGAGTTGATGCTGTTACTCCAGTACTGCCACGCTGTATCTTCTGGCACGAACCTAGCAAGGGTTGCACACCCCGCAGTCACATTCGGACATCCCCACACAAAGACCGGCAGCAGCACGACAGGGGGGGCGGACAGGGCGCTGTGCCGAGGAAAGACCCACCGGGAAATCCCCCTCTGGAAGACGCGGGGCGGAGGAAGCGGGAGGAAGCCTGTGCAGCAAAGGCCGGGATCGAGGAGGGAACCCGGTGCCGCCCAGTGCAGCGATTGCCACAGGAGGGGGGCTCCGCGCCCCGCTCGACCCCTGCGAAACCCCGGCTGCGGCAGGAGAGAGGCGGCGGCGGGGGCCGAGCGAGCCGGCAAAGGACGGTGCCCGCCGCCACGGGGCCGGGAATGGCGGCCGCCGGCTCCGTGCGGGATCCCGCAGCCCACTCCCAGCCTCATTTGCTGCCGATCGCTGCTGCGCTGGGCCGGGCCTCGGCACAGAACAGCGCTGGGGAGGGGGCCAGCAGAAGAGGAGGGGCACGGCGGGGAGGGGCGGGCGGCAGGGGGAAAGCAGCGGGATGAGCCCGGGGGAGGGGAGGAAGGAGAGAGGCAGCTCCTGGGAGGAGGAGAGGCTCTTGTAGGAGAGCGGGATCGGGGTGAGGAGAGGAGAAGGAAAAGCCGCTCCCGGAGCGGGGCCTGGAGAGGAGTGCGGGGAGCGGGAGCGCTCGCAGGCATCCGACCCGTAGAAGGCATCTGTCGGGGGCCAAGAGCTGTGCCCGGGGCCAGGGGACAAAGAGGCAGTGGGCGCAGAGCGAGAGGGACCTGGCGCTGGCCCATGGAGGCGGTGTCACTTGCACCGTGAAAATGGTCTTTGTCCAAGTTTCCTGATGCCGGGAGAGCGGCCGGCATGGCTCTAGCGGGAAGGGCTCGTGCGGAAACTACATGAGCGATGCTGGGAAGTGCAGGGGGTGATGCTGGAGCCCTGCAGAAGGTATTGTGGCGGGCGGGCCGGAGGGGAAGGGCATTGTGAGCCTGGCCGGAGAGAGCTGAGAAAGAGCCGTGGTCGAGGATCCCCTCGGGTCTCTGCCATCCGGGAGGAGTGGGGGAAGGGAGAAGACCCAACGAAGGAGTGAAAGGGATTAAAACTCCGCAGGCTGTGGGGTTTCTGCCCTTTGCTGCTGTGTAAAGGCTGTTCCTGGGAGTCGGGAGTGCCCGCAGGGGCCGCCCCCGAGCACACCTCTCCTCTCTTCGGCCGTGTTGGGGCTGGGAGAGAAAAGCTGCATGAAATTGGTCACGGTTTCCTTGCTCGCGGAAATTGCTGTCGAAGCCAGAGCCCTTCTGCACATGCATGGGGTGCTCGGTCTGCTCCCCTGGGTGATGTTGCTCTCTGTTTCTAGGTCCTTGAAGAGCCCTAGCCAAATTCTGCCTTTGAAGTCTGTGAAGCAGGAAGGCAGGGGTAGATTGATGCTGCCGTAGGTTCCTGATCCTTGTGGAATGATACGGTGAAGTCTGTGTGGCCTTCTCTGTAGGTTGTTTAATGCTCTTCTGGGGGACAAATCGTTGTATGAGTACTTGTGGTAGAGAAAAGACGTATTAACCTATTTTTCAAGGAGCTGGTTCAAGTTACTACTACTCGGGTTAAATAAATCTGAATGTGGGAGGAGCTGCTGTGATGGGTAATTTTAAATTTGCCTTTCACAGATGCACTGAAATGATTTAACTTACTCTGAAGTCTGTCTTGCTATTACCACACCTGCCTTCCCTACAACTTGTAGGTATAAGAGAGTAAAGATGGGGAAGCAAATCTCCCAAGGGCATCCTTCATTAGCAGTGGTATCAAGTCGTGCAGATTGATGAGGAAGGAAATTGAGAGGGCAAACAGAAACAACAAAGTCAAGACAGTGGAAAAAGTAGCTGCCACCGGACACATCTGCTACTGAGAGATGTGCAGCCTCAGCTGGGATGAACAAGGAAGGCTCCCTTTTTCCTTTTTATGTTGGTTCTAATCAGAAACATGGAAGCTGGAAGTGAGTGCACCTCTTGTTTAGTTACATCTGATGGACCAGCCTCAGCCAGTAATACAAGATATAGTGACTGGTTTTAGGCTTCATTCCTAGTTTGCAAGAATTCCAATGGTGAGGTTCCAAAATATTGTTTTGGGTTTTTTTTACCTGGAAGTTAATTCCCTAAAATCAACACCTTTCACCACTTCCGTCTGTTTCGCTAGTGTTTTGGCAAGCCTCAGATAACTGCATATAGTTGCATCCTTTACTGCATTTTGCATCTGTGTCTTCTGAGTCAAATTACGCATGTGCAGTTTTTAATTCCTTGACATGTATTGTGCCCCTCTATCCACTAAACAGTTTTTCTTGTCTTCTGAGTTCTCTCCTAGTTGACTTTCTTGCACTTATACTGAGCTGCACGGAAGTGTTTGTATGGCCATGTGTATTGATACTTGAAAATACCATTACTTTAAGGCATTGGAGCTTGTATGAAGCAGGATTATCCTTTCTAATTTAATCTCTGAAACTCTGCAGAAAGGCAAGTTTTCTGGCCTTTTTCTGAGGTTCTCAGCTCTTCCAAGCTGCTATCTGTGTAAGAACAGCTTGGGTTATAGAGGCTGTTTTTGGAAGGGGCTGAGGTTTTCTTTTGCTGAAGGCTCCTACTGTTGTCTCTGCCTTCTGTATTTGACTTGCAGGGTGACCAGTTTCACAACGTAAATGTGTTTTCTGGGGGAAAGGCAGCTGGTGGCTCCACGGAGACAGCTTATTCTCAGGCATGCTCCCATAGGCAGCCAGCAGACATGCCTGACAAGAGAGCTGATCCCTCAGTCCATTGAGAATTGTCTTTTTATCTATCTATCTATCTATCTACACAAATTCACCTGTTTGTGCCCAGGTGCATATATTTTCCCCTTTGATACTTCATGTGCCACATGCAGACAGTCATGTAAGAAATCTCTGTAGTTTCTCACCCCTTACCTTGTGTGCCTCCATTAAGATAGAATTGCTTTGAGGTCAACTCTCCTTCTGTGGATACCTGCACTGGTATGAGATTTGTGCATACTTTTCCTCTGGCTTCAGGAATGCTTCCTTTTATAGTTCTGTTCCCTCTAAAATCTAAATTCTCCTTGTTACCCATGGATTACCCCTCAGCAGCCCCTGTGCGGAAGATTCTCCTTACAGATGAGTGCAAAGGACTTTGAGAGCACATTTAAGGTTGCACAGTTTGTATCTCATTTCTGTGGCCATATTGTGTACGTTTACTGCACACAGAAATAATAGAAGATGGAAGAAGTAGAAGCTGGTATTTATGGTCAAGCTAGATCTTTATAATGTGGTCTAATCACCAAAAAGCATGTCAGTGTTACCCAAAAAAGGGCACTGTGGTGAAAAGGTGTTTGTTAAGAATATTCCAGATAGCCTGGAATAAAAAGACTAAAGGACTCATTTCTGTGAAGAGAAAAGTTGATTAAAGCCTTAGGAGGGAGCTGATGAACATCCTGTAGTTCTGTCATTTTCTCTTAATGCTTTTTACTTAAACCTGCTTTAATATATTATATCTTAATGTTCTAAAATTTGTATATTGTTAGGAAGCTTGATATCATCTTACAACAACACAGTTAACATACTTTTTCCAGCTACTGGCTCCATAAATTCAGCAGTTTTCTAAGTTCTTGCAACTATTTATCTTCTGCCTGTAGAGTCTTGCACTGGACATCCCTCTCCTCTCCATATTTGCTCTCTTTGGCAACTATGCAGTGTCCTTGTTTCTAGTGGTGCCAACAGTGCTACATGAACAGACCCCAAAAGGACAAAAACTTCTTAATTATTCCTGTCAGCCATGGTACACTGACAAGTGAGCAGAAAATGTGCTGAGTAAGAAAATGCCATTTCATATTGTTGCTCTTCTTGCATTTGATTTATACAGGGAGTTTTAAACTTAACAAAGATTAACTACACGAGTAGTTGCTTCTCAGAAATGTGTTATGCTTTGAGGAACTATTGATACGTGTACAAACCTAAAAGTGTACATTTGATGGAGATACTGGTGCAGTATCTGGTACAGAAGATGCTGTCTTGCCTCTTCAGAAGTCACTGTGGAGTAGGCTGATGCTCCTGTCGCAGAGGTGCTACTAGCAGATTGCTCTGGAGACCACTTCTTCCAGAGCTACTGCTTTTCTCAGTCAAGGTCTTGTAGTTACTGGTTTCAGTTTTCCATGCCTTCAGAGGCCCCTATTCATGCTGCTGCTCAGGGCTTGCTTGTCAAGAAATGTTTTGTTCAAATGTTTCACATGCACACACACCATCCCCTATGCATGCATAAATGCACATGCCCATGTATGCGCACAACAACAACTAAAGAGGAGGGAAAAAGGTGCTATCCTGGGAATACATAAGATGCTGGAGACTGTGAGAACACGACCTATCCAGTCTGAAGGCTATAGCCTTACATATGGAGGCTTAAGGTCTTAGTTCACCTTAGGATGGAAATTCTTGCCAGCCCAGACCTGTATATTGAAACATAGATGACTTCATTTTCAGACTTCCCCCTCCCCAGGCTTGCCAAAGAAATGATTCCTCTGCTGATTCTGCAGTTTCCAAATGCTTCTTTTTTTTTCATTCTGTGCCATGTGTCTGGAAAACATCCAGTGTGTCCAAATCCGGTAATTAAACCATAGAAGCTGGAGATGGAGAACTACTGACTGTAACTTATTTCAGGTTTAGCATATCCATGTTCCTCCAAGTTACTGTAAAACCTTCAAAGCTCCCTGAATGATCTGATCTCTCTCCCACTTAACTGTAAAACACTCACATGATAGGTCTCTATTTGACCCGTCTGGGGCAGTGTGTAGGATCCAGACCTTTAGCATCAGGCTTACCGCAGGCTGTCTCAGATCCTGAGGATGTCTACAAATGGAAGCAGGGTGCCTTGGCAGAACTGTCTTATCTTCCTAACTGTTCTTTAAGAAGAAGGTAGGATGTCACAAGAGGGATATTGTTGCAGAGATTTCTGAGCATTTCTTCAATTTCCATTTGGAAATTCAAATTGGTCTGTTTATAAAACCATTTGAATTTTCAAATGTTAAGTTTCACTTACAGCTAGGATCAATTTGATTCCAGTAAGCAGAATCTGAAATGCTTTCTGCACCAGAAAGATGTTTAAAATTATTCCTTCTTGGTTTTGAGCCAGGAAAAAGCTGCTGGAAGCACAGCTGGATTGGGATGGTTGCCTGCAGTTGTCTCCCAGATAGTCCCTTCCCTTGTTAATGTCAGTAAGCTTTGAGCTGGCGCCAGCATCAATGGGAATGCAAATATGTACTGCCATTTTCACTTTTCAGTGAGTTTGCTAATCCTGTTTGGGGCATATGTTGTTCATAAAGGGGCTACCATATCAGGAGTTGTCGCTGCCATCATTATCAGGAATGGAACAGTTCTGCTGAGGAATGCTGCTTTCATTACCAGGGATGTTAGTGGCCTTCTCCTCCAGTATCTAAGCATGTTAGAAACCGGCAAAAGTATAGTACAGCATGATTTGAGAACAAATTGTGCTGAACTGAGTATAAATAAGCGGTCTCTTAAAACGTAGCAGACAGAGGCTGAGCAGACAGAGGGAATTCACTGTAGTTTGCATGTGTCTTGGTGTGTTCTTGTTGTGTTCTGCTGGGGCACGTATATGGAGTCAGATGCTGAAGAGTAATTAATTTTCTTCTGGAGCCTTAGTGTAGCACCTCAGGCCCCAGGCTGAGCACCAAAAGACATTTAGTGAAATAACGTAATGGGAATGATGCGTGACTTGTGCTCCTCCTTTCATTCAAAAGTACTCCCAATGCTGACTGGAAGAGTTGTGTTGATAATTGCATGTTTCTCATGGATAATTTTACCTGTCTTGAATTAGAAGTGGGTCTGGGTGGTCTCAAGAGAGCTGCAGGTTCCTGCAGCAGGGGAAATCAAATTAGTGAGTTGCTCACTAGATCCTTGTTACCTGAAGACAACGGTTTAAAACATTGTTTCCTAAATAATTCTTCTTAATTCTGTCTAATCAGTTACCCCCAGAAGAGTGTGTGACGTGATGGGATGTAAAGCAAATAAACCAGTCTTGGAAACAAGGCAAAAGTAAAAACGTTCACTTTCATTAAGCTAAAGCAAGTTTTACTCTCTTTGGTAAAATAACACCTACTGGACAGCTCTTAATTGAAAAGATCAGAATAGTGTCATTGAATTGTTGTACCTGTCTTATTTCTCCTGTCTGATAGTCTGTACCAGCCCACTGTGCCTAACAGGGTTATGAAGAGTTGTGTAGATAGAAATTAGAGTGGGAAGGGGGAACTTGCCCTGAAACCTCAGAATGTTGTTTTAAATTAGGTTTAAGATGATTCTTTTTAAAAGGGCTTTGCTTCCCCCCTCCCTATATCCTAGGAGATCAGCTCAGTTTTCTCTGCTGTATATTCTTTCATGCCTCTGAACCCATGGTGTTGAAATTGGACAATCCCTCACTAATGCAAATGCACATGGGCTGTTTGTATTTGACTGTGTGAACTTCTCTGCCACAACGCTGGTGAACTGGGAGGCTCACGAAAAGCAACAGAAGTGACTACATGGAATTTTTGACGTGCTGTTGGAAAGAACTAGCTTAATGATGGCTGAGAAGTGGTTGCTCTGGAGTATCTGTACCACCTGGGAGACTATTGACAGAATCCTAGGTGATGTGGCTGAAGTAAAAGAGCTGGCCAAAATTGCCCAAAATATAAATGATTTCAGGTTCATCATTAAGGCATATTTTCTTTCAGCAAGGGTCTAGGTAGATTGTAGGAGGTAGTGGAAGCCTTATTGTTTATAGAAAAGCTTAAAGGAATAAACAGACAAAACTCCTTCAGTTGACTGGGGACTGTGGGCCAGGTGTTGTCTAAATAAAGATGCCCATTCCCCTCTTAGTTTCTCCTATTACAGTCTTAACAGCAACTGGGAGAAGGACTACCTTACTGACAGAAAATATGTCTTGGTTCTGCTGTGTTACAGCAATGTCTAGTTGGTATCCAAGGAAAGGGTGTGTTGTACTTGCTACATTTTAAGTGTAATCCTTTGCTTTGGAAGTTGGGAATGGCTGTAACAAGAGGAGTAAGCCCCAGCATCGACACTGAAATATAAATAAGCCTGTGAGGCACAGAGGAGGCAGGATGAGCTCTGAGATTTATATGTTATTGTTTTCCTCTCTGGCATGAAAAATAATACAAACATGCATTAGAAAGAGATGCTATGAGCCTGAAATATGCTTCTATTATATATCCTTCTTGTAACCTGCTTGGCCTTCCATTTTCCTGTTAAGACTTCTTTCTGTTCTACTGAAGTATTAGTGGCACATAATGTTCCTATTTCCTGAGGCTGGAAACAACAAACTGGAAATGCAGGATGGAGGAGGAGGAGGGAAGGAGCTGAGAATAGAACTGGCCGCTCTGCAGGCTTTGCCAGTAACAAGTTCAAACGTTTAATGGGGCTCTCTAAACCCACTTTCACTACACATGGGCTCCCTATGGTGCTTCAGCTAGTTGTTCCACCCAGTCATTTCCTTTCAGGTCATCTCTCTGCAGCCTTGATCTCACTTTTCTTTAAGCTGCCATTTCTGCCTCACTGTTCTCTCAACTGTCTCCTAGACGAGCACCAATTTTGGGCAGTCTGATACCCAAAATCAAAGCCAGAGGCTGGTCTGAACATTGAACCAGCATGAATCATTCATGTTGTCCTCTACATGTCCTCCACAATGATTTCTCCATATGTCCTTGACAAGTTGTAAAGAAACTTAAAGACCAAGTCAGATGTTTCTGAGTTTGAATAGGCTCCTCATATTCTCTGTTCCTATTGCTCAGTTCAGTCATTTCATCAATGAGACCAAGCTAAGAGGGAGGGAGAGCAGGTCTGAATGAAGATTATGGATTTAAAAACTAGAACTGAAGAGAGAGAAACTGCAGAAATCATCTATTTTCTTAAAGTATTCCCCGAATAAATTCTAGGTCTAATAGTTCCTGTTTCTGCATTTGTACTGTGCCTTGAGAGATTGCTAGCTAGGAGATTGTGGCTCCCTAACTGTTTGTTACTGCACAGTGCAGTAACACCTCCTGTAAAAATTGGTAGGACTACAGTATAGTATAGTGTTGGGGTGCAGTTCTGTGGAGCATGATCAGTGCAGGATTATTCTGTAGGGATTTAGTGTCTAACATGAACAAGAGACTCAAAGTAATGGTGGAACAGGCAGAATTCCCATATAGCAAACAGTGGTTGCATAAGGATGAAAAACTGTGTACTAGAAGTCTTCTCAGAGCCATTTTCTTCATAGCTTCCTAGTTTTGTGCGTGTATTTCCACATCAAACACTCTAATTTACATGCTGGAGCTAAAGCTTGTGTATTTTGTAGCCTGTTGGTGCAGTCAGTAAAATTTAAGGGAATTGTCTTGACTGGAGATAATTTCTTATTCCCGCTTCCATTCAGGCAAGATTTTATGTTACAGGCCTCTGTTATGAACTTGAAAACTGGTATTTGCAATAGGTGTGGGGTGGAAGCTAAAGTGGTAGTCAGCTGCATGGAGTAGAGCTGGGGGAGGAGGTCTGGACAGCAGACCAGGGCAATTAGCAAGTCAGTGAAGTGATTATGCTTCAGTGCTTTTCTGCCTTATTTTACCAAGCACTATTTCGTTGCTTCTCTTAACAGGAGTAAAAGCAGTGATGATAAATAGTAATAATAATGATGCTAATAATTAAATAATTTTAAAGTAGCTTCTATCTGCAGATGCATGCAGCAGACAATTTGAGAACCAAGTTCTATGATGGCCTGAGGCTGTGAAACTGATTAAAATGGGGGGAAAAAAGTAGTTATAATTAACCCTTATGTCATGAAGCACATTCTCTGAAAACCTCTCTGAAAGTTGCCTCCTTGAAGCCAGAAGAGAGGTTAATAAAAAGAGGAGCACTGAAATGAAGATGGTTTAATATTACTAGTTCCTTCTGTGGTCTGTTTTGAAATGTCTGTTTCTGTCGTGGAATGAAAGGCAACTTCAAAATGCAGGGAATTCCCAAAGAAGAGGAATGTTATCTTTTAATTGACTGTCAGTGATGCCGTGATAAGTTTGGATGCTGTGAATAGGAATAGCATGCATTTTTTGCTTATGCTAAACATTCCTTACTGTAAAACCCCCATAAAGTCAAAAGCAAAATTTGAGGTGAAGGCAATAAGTTCATTTTTACAAAAAATGATTATTTACTGCAGCTGAAGAAAAGCTTAATCCTCACTAAAGGGCTTTGCAAACTTTGGTCCAAAGAGCAGTTTAAGAAAAGTATTCTCAGTTTGGTTTTTGCTCCGTATGTATGTTTTGAGTGGTTTTGCATAGATCTTAGTTCATACATTTCTAGACATGCCCTGTAAGGCTACATTCTTAATTCAAAATGGGAAACAACAGTAGTATAGAACATCCCTTTTTTTAGGCTTATCTGCATCTTTTGTAAGCCACTGTCACTTTTACACCCATGCAACACTTTGGGCCCTTGATATGCTGATGCTTTCAGAGAACTGGTGAGGAAGGGTTATTTGTTCGATTTGTGGCCATTGCTAACACTGTGATTGGCCCCTTCATCATTTTCCATCCATCAGCAACCAGAACTTGGTACGTAATAAAACTTGAGATTAAAAAGAAGCAAGATCAGCATTGCTGAGTAGATGAGAATATGATTTTAGGGACATTCTCTTTCACATCACACATCCTTTGGTTTAATACTGTTTGTGAAAAAGTTCTATTTCCCTTTTCTTTTTAAATGCCAAAATACGATGCATCTTTTTCCTTGTTGTTTTCAAACTTGTTCTGTCATAAAATGACTGTGAAATTTGACGTGTTTACTCAAACTGAGCTGTAGCAAATTGTACTGGTGAAGGAAACGTCAATTTTCAAACAATTCTTATTACCACAGCTGTTTTTCACATAGAAGGGAAAGTGTGTCCATCTTCAGGGATACTTGAGTCCAATCCCCTAACCATAAAGTTCTGTTCTCAACATTTTAGAAATATAGCCTTTTACAGAGTGCTTGCAAAAGATTTTCTTCTGTGCCCTAGAACTTGTAAAAGACCTATTTTTATCCTCTCTTAAGCCTTACGTCTTCCTTTTGTACAGATAAAAGTATACTTGTTAAAGATAAATCATACTTGAAGTTGAAAACATCGTGTTTATTTCCACATAGGTAGAAGTGCATTGCAAGGATCTGTGCGGAGTTGTACTGAGAGAAGTGTCCTGAGAACTTGCATTAAAATTTATGAGAGCACAGTGAAACCATAACCGGTAAGTACAGCTATCTTCTCTTTCCATCAAAGATGAGAAATGTGATGGGCATCTGCTGATTCTTTTCTTTCTCTCTTCTTTATTTACTCCCTTATTTACTGTATGAAAATTCAGTGGGAGTAATTTCTGTATCGCTGCAATTCGTGTTATTTTTAGGAGAGTTTCTATCAGGCAGATGATGGATAACATACACAACAATGCATTCATTCTATAATGTTATTAATATTCTAGAGCGGGGTTTTGCTTCCAGGTGTTAACATTAAAAACTTGAGTCTAATTACCAATGTTTCTTTGAAAGGTACATGAATCACTATAGAAATTGCCAACTAAGTCAGATCTTGTGAGGTGGGAAGAGTTTTTATTCAGGAGCTTTGTTGTATTTGATGTGCATGTAAGTCAAGTACCTGACAAGCATGTGGGAGAAAGAATCTGTATCTTTAATCATGAACCCTGAACCATCATGGGAGGGTGCTGAGAGAGTTTGTGGAAACATGGAGCAGCAGCAGTGAATGAATCTTGCTTAGGAAGAAAAAGTAGGGTCACAAGCAAAGCTGTGAGCTTTCTCTAGCCAAGTGTACGTGTCATGGAAGAGAAGCACTGTGGTTGTCTAAGGAAATGCTAACGTGGCCACTTGTATGGGTTGAAAGACAGCACACAGGCTCGGAATCTCCCCAGATACCTTTAGGATGTACCTAAGGAGTCATTCAGAGGGGGTTGCTTAGCTGTCCATCACTCCTTTTTTTTTGATCAGTGCAGATCTTAGCTACCCACTGAAGATGATTCAGCTCAGTCCACTGACTGTAGAGTGATTACGCTTCTAATCTGGGCACGGTATCTGAGCCTCAAGGGCTTAAAAAAAATCATCTCTTCCCTTCAAGGGCTGTGGAAGTTCTTAACTTGTATCCCACCAGGAAATGCATAATCAGAGCATGGAAGATCATCTTCAAGACTCCTGTTGTTTCCATGGTAAACAAGGAAATAAATAGCTTTCTTTGGAGAGCATTCAAAAATCAGCCTTTGGATTGTCATTGTAAATCCCAAAAGACACAGACACAACCCTATTTAGATGATCTGTAAGAAACAAATGATCAGGCTGGCTAGAGGAAATCTTTTATGACATATGCTGTTGAGAAATAATTCCTGTGAGGTTATACATTAACACCTATAGCATTTATCTCCAAATTAAATTAATAAACTGAATGGGCTGTAAAAAGATCCTCAAGGCTTTGTTACAATTTCCACTCTCAGATAGTTTTAAGATACTTTGGAGTCATTCAAAATAATCTCAGAGAGTGACAGAGGACAGAAGGGTATTCAGCAACTATTGAAATGATTTCTATATTTAATTGAGTGTTTCTCTGCGCTGCTATATATGCACCAGTGATAAATTCTTTTAAAAAGCACATAACTCCATAATATTAAAATCCTGAGCGATAAATGGTGTGTCACTCTCTCCCCATTCCCTTTCTATTTGGGTCTGTAGAAAGATTTCTATGAATACCAGTTATTGTAATTATTGTCTAGGAAAGGTAGGCAGTGTTATGTCATGTTCAAAGAGTTGCACAGGCATTGAGTGACAGTTCTTCACAGCAGTATTACAACATTTCCCTGCCCATGGCAGGGGGGTTGGAACTAGATGATGTTAAGGTCCTTTCCAGCCGTAACTATTCTATGATTTATCCTAGTGGCCATAGCTGCAAAGGCACCTCAGTGGTGAAGGAGCAATTGTAGGAGAGAACTGGGGGGAAAGGAGGAGGTAAGGCCTCTTCCTCAGTGTATAACACTGTCATGGTTCCCTGTTTATCACAAGTGGAGTAAAGTATTAATTCCACTTTTTGTGCTCTGCCTAAATGTGATGAATTGGTGTGCAGTACAAATTAATAGGAATTACAGTTTATTGACTATGCCAGATGTTATACTCATTTATCTTTTTAATGCTTCTCGCTGAGAGGTAATATTAAGCTGTTAGGAGTCATAGTGCAAAATGTGCAAGAAGTGGAAAGGCTGTGCCTGCAAAGGTACATCATTCTTCCCTGCCCTGAAGAACTGTTGAGGTGCATTCATTTTGATCTAGATGCTGTGTGTGGGAAGCAAGTATGACAAATTTTAGGGAAATCTGTTGAATTGAGTGTTGCAGAGGGAAGCTATACCCATATAATGATTTCTGGGGTGAAATAGGCCTAGAGGACTCAATTGAAGGAGGAAGAAGCATTGTTCCAATGAGAGAAAAGAAGGTGATTTGGAAAAGTTCTTGCAACGATTAAGAGGAATAGAAAGAGTAAAAATCCGGCATTTGTATAATTTCAGCTTCAATTAGTAGAAGAATTTTAAATAGATAGAAGTACTTTCTTGCACAAGGATAGGTATCTTTTCAAATCTGTTGCAAGGTCAAAACAAGGATTAAATAAGTTCCTATAAAGATACTGAAGAGAATGGATTGGGGTATATGCTCTAACAACTCTACTTTTGTATTTGTGGATGTTGGAGGAATAGTGAGGGAGTGGACCACATAGATGCCTAGCTTGCAAGCTGTCCCCAAATAGCACCTCCTCCTGCACTGAAGACACAGAGAAAATGTGGGTTAGATGGACATTGATCTGCTTCAGTGTTCTTTCATGTGTTTTGAAAAGTAGCTTGCACTAAAGCACACATACTTGTTACTCTTTTGACTTGCACATTCAAAACCACAGCAAGTGTTTTTCCAGTAAGGAAGGCTCTCGGGAACTCTTGATTAAGAATTGTCAATTTTATGTTGTGTTGACAGTCCCATTGTTTCCATTGGCCTCTGTGCCTCCTGGGAATACTTGGACCAGCACTAGAGTTGGGGATTTCTTCAAAGTAGTGCAGGATGGAGCAATCTCCTTGCAGTGGATCAAGCTCCTGTCAGCATTTAGGGAATAGAATATTGCAACTACCCTTAGGTCTTGTGTAGGAGTTAGGGGCTATGGCACTAGTTCCTCCTGCTCCCTCTGCTTTGCTCTGATTTCACAGAACTCAAATGAACAGCTACATTTCATTCATGGAGAAAAAGAAACTGTCAGGCCCTCATCTCTTCGCCAGGAGGCTTGTGCAGTCCCCAAGCAAACTAGCTTTATTCTTAATCCTAAACGCCTAATTTCTGCTCTGAACCTGGACAGGTGCATTGTTCAGATGAAAGCTTTACTGCTATTTGATGTCAGATTCTGCAGTGTTGAATCGAAAGGATTAGAAAGCAAGGGGTTTTCTTTAAAGCTTAGGTCCAGCAGAACCTATGACCAGCAGAGAATGAATATCGTTTGTGTAGTTGTCACTGTTCTTGATCAGTCTCGGGGTGTCAGCAAACCCAGAAGAAGAATACTCAATCCGTTCCAAGGAGATCCCTCTTAGATTTGCCATGTGCGTTACCACCTCCATCAAGACTGAAGACCTAAGCCATTGCAGTACCCTGAGTGACTACACAAACCTAGGAGCTTCCTTTCTAATAAAAACAAATGCACTGATGGAAGAGAATTTCAAATCAATGCTTGACCCATTTAGCAACACTAGTGCCCTGTGGCTCTTAAGGTGTCGTCATTGACAATGCTTGAATTTTGAGGGAATCCTGTATTTGTATATGGAAACCACTGCAGGGGTACTGGTTGCATGAAATACTTCATGTTGGCCACAGTTTACATGCAAGATGAGCACATTGCAGTGCGCTTTGTGACAGAAATCTCTCAAGCACAGACCTGTACAAGTGTCTTTTGTCTTAGTAAACATGGGAGCACTATCACTATCTGTTTTGTAGCACTGAGCATCATTTGCCTGGAGCCTGTACTAAAGTGTTCCCACTTCAGAAAAAGTGAGAAATCACAGCATTGGCTTGGTCTGGTGAGAAGAAACAGGCTTAAACACTGCCAGTTAAGCCAGGCATACTGTGTTTCACATTCAAGGCTTTCCAGCTGACACAGTTTGTGTTTGCAGTGTTGTGTACAAGAAGCCTTGAGATGCTAGGCGAAAGCTGACACTTCTATTGAGATATAGAACAAGAAGAGCAAGGGAGATCCTGAAGGTATGTATATGTAGGGAAGAAAAAACAGATCCCAGTAGTGGTTCAGCACTGGACCAGATGCCCAAAGCAGCTGAGGAATCTCCATGCTTGGAGATGTTCAAACTCACCTTGAAAATCTTCCTGAGGAATTCTTCTCCCCCGCTGGTTGCTCAGCTAAGAAACCAGGGGTTTTGGAAATACTGGTGATGATTGTATTCATCGCTCTTATTGGGATCTTGAACATAATTACATGTTGGTAATCCAGATACCACAGTGATGGTGCCAAACAACCATGATAGCATTGGTGAATAATGTAAGATATCCTGGAAACTTCCATCTCTCATCTCATGGATACTAAAGCAAAGGCAATATATAAATGGTCTTTTCTGACTGCTTGGGATCTTCACTGTTTTATAGTGTCGAATCATTGAAAAACATTTGAATCCTCGGGACCTGTCATGCTTTTCAAATACTGTATGATTTTCAGGACTTGCAGAGAGTTTGAGATCATTCTACTAGCCAAGGAAGTATATACACAAAAACTGGTTTAGAATCCTTTATGGAAGGATTAGCATAAGACGGATTGACAGCTGGATAGCAAGTTTGGTGTAGCTGGAGGAGGGAGAGCTTGAGAAAGGTCATTTAAGGAAGCTTGTTGAAGGATCCTGTGCATGGAAGGTGTATTACTTTGCAGTAGGATTTGAAGGAGAATGGGGGATGGAGTATTCTGTAGCAAGGAGAAATCTGTCTGGAACCGGTTTTGGAAGAAGTAACAAGCAGAGAAGGCCATGGAAAGGTGCTTGTGTGGACAAGAGAAGAGGGTGGTTTAAAAGTTGGGATGGTTTGAGGTTTCTGTTTAAGTAGTTGGGTGTAGGGAAGAAATAGTAGGAGAACTGAAGAATGAAAGATGAGTGTCTTTGGGTGTAGTCAGATTCTGCATACATCAAGTGCTGGGGGGAAGGGCCGGGCAATTTAGGGTTTGGTACTCTTTAATTCAGAGAGGCTGGTACTTCCCTCCTACTCTCCCTTAAATGCTTCCATAATGTTCTCCTCTACCCTTCATGATGGAGTAAGCATTTTTCACTGAGGTGTGGAAGAGGCAGAACCAAAAAGACAAAAATAAAGATTTACCTTTTTTAACTGTTAAATCAAACCCAGCTTTTTGGTTTCGCCACAGTTCCTTTCAATGAAAAACAGGTTTCCAGTGTAATTCAGACAAATGCTGTATGATGCCTCCTGAAGAGCAGTACAAAATCACTGGGATACAGGGTCTGCCAGGGTAGGCCGAACAGATGTTGTTAAGAGAAAAGCACAAGTGGGATGGAAGGAGAACAGTTGGTTTTCTTGGAGCCAGAAATGGTTTTGTGTCTGCTTCTTGGTAGTAGGGGTTTTTAGTTCTGTTTTGTGGTGGCAAACTGATTTCTACCTTGCTTATTATCCAGTAATTCCAAGATGTTAGCTTAAGATCCAACAGCCAGGGCATATTTGGGTTCTGTTTCCTTCTCTGCCATTCTCCCATTTAATCTTCATTTTTCCTCAGTCGTACTTAACTGATTTTATTTTTCCCTTTCCTCATAAATAATGAATCAAAACTTTTGCTTCTTTTGGAGGTCCCTTTAGTTTTCTTACATTTTAGTGATGCCCACGGTGCCTTTGATTCATCTGTGTTTGGTGCTTTATCTTCTCATTAGGGGCAGTGTAAGAGGGAAGTATTCCATCCTGTCCAGTGATCTCTTCCCCTCTTTAGTAAAGCAAATAAGATTGCATTCCATTGCCTATTCTCTGCTTTTTAGTCCTCTGTGCCGACCTTGCTAAATTCCCCATTGCTAGGTTTTCAGATAATTGCAGCGAGGCTGCCCCTTTTAATTACAACTCTTTTCTCCCCTATTTCAGCCCAGTTATTGAGCCATTTCTCCATATTGCCCGAGATATTTTTCTTTCTCCTTAGCTACGCTTCACTGTCTCACTGAAGACATTGAAGTGTTTTCAATGCTCTGCACTAAGGGAACCTAAAGAAACAATACATACTGGCTTTTTGCATGTAACCTACATATTACCATGCTGTTTGTCTGCTGGGCTGAGAATTTGGCATATGGAGCCAGAAATACCTTGCTTGATCTAATGCAGTGCTGGATTAGGCTACACACTGCTCCCTGACTGTGAGATAAGCCTATATGTCAGTTTGTCACCTATGATGTATTAACAGGAATAAAACCTGTCCAGCTTCAATAGTGTTGTACAGTCATATGCTTAAAGGGACAAACGCCTGCATCTGAAATGCAATTACAATTGTGTTAGCAGTGCAGATTTGTATTGTCATAAATGGCAGAAACTCCTGTCATGGCTACTGCCCTGCAGATCCTGAAAAGGCAAAGTGCAAATTATAAGAGACAGAATTTGGAAAGCATACAGGGGAAATTGAATGAAGACTTTCCAAGAGACATTGCCAAACATGCGAAGGGTCAGGGCTCAATTAAGAATACAGCCTATACCATGGAACAAATTAACACTGATCATTGAACTCCACTCTCACTGATGCCTTGAATATATCAAAATCTGTGTGTACTGACAGTGTACAAAACAACTGGGACTGAAGTCTTGAGGGGTGGGAGGGTGTAGGTGTATAGTAAATACTGTTCTGGGCTACTGTTTTTCACCTGTATCTTGGAAGTAGTGAACGATGGAGTGGGTGAAAGAAACCTGCCAGTTCTGTATTATTGTGACCTGATTTCTCTTTCCACCCTTTGTTTTGTTAACCAGTATTTCTGTGTGAAGGACTCTGTGCTTTGATTTGGGAAGATATTAAAACACTCCAAGAAATCTCTGGCCACTTCAAGTCCGTGGTGTGTGTTTTTTGGAGATGGTGGTATCTACACAGAGTCTTCATGGATTCTAATGCTGGCATCAGCTCAAGAAGAGTGGCAGGAATGGGTTCACTCTGGATGGTCTGCTGTTTTCATCTAGTAACTTCACTAGAAGGTAAGAACAAATTTTGTGTAATGCAACAACTCAACAGCAATTTCTCTAGAGACAAAAGTGTGCTCGCCAATGTGCTTATCCTCTTCCAGATGAGCATTGGGCACATGACTTCCTGTTGGATGGTTGATCGCTGTCTCATGAGATGTAAAAAGACAGAAGTATTGTTTCTAGTGGGACAGGCAAACAGTCTTATGAAGGACCATTAGTGAACATTTTTACTAGCTATCTTAGAAGATTTAGCAGCAAATATTTTTTTATTGCCCTGGGAATAAGTTCCTTGTTTATGCTTTCATGTATTTGATTCCTGTTCTTGCACCATGTTCGTTCTCTGAAACAGTCTCTTGATGTTTATGCTGTTCTACAGGGCAGCATTTGGTGGGCTGAAGTGAGGATTTTTTGTCTCTGCCATCTGAATAACTGACCTCATGTATATATTTATATGGAGAGAATGCTTTGCGTTAACAAGAAGAGGCAGTTTGTGTTCAACCAGCAGAGGAGAAGAGGGAGAGAGCAGTGAAGACAGGGTAGAAAAAAGGTGGACAGGGAAAAAGAGAGGCCAAGAAAATGGGAGGAGAAAGAAGACATTATAGGAGGGAGGGTGATGAGAACAAGATGTAAAATGAGAACTGCAGGAGAGAGTTAGAGAAGGGCAGAGGTACTGTAAACAATCCTCTTGTTTGTTCCAAGAAATACCCTTGCAGCTACATGTGCTCAGTGAACTGCACTGTTTTGTGGTGAATGTTCATCTCTTGCATATGTGAAAGCCTCTGAAAAAGGAGAGGAGGGAGAGGGAATCAAAGAGAGACAAGGAAGGGAAGACCTTCCCTAGAGGAAGGGAAAGGGGCATAGTGTGAGATCTAAGAAAAAGAAGGTGGAGATTGGGAAGATGATGATGAAGAGGAAAGCTTTTTAAAGCATCCTTTTCTCTTAGTAGGAAGGGAATGAAGGGGGAAGTTCAGAGAGGATATAATTGACGTAATATATTACAAATTCTTAAATCTCTGCAACACTGTTAATTGCTGATTTAAGAGTGATTTTATAAAGCACTATGTTATTCCTTAGAGTAACTGGTAGAGGAATATAGATAGAAAAGGGAGGAAAAATGTCCATTCTCTGCATATATGAAGTAACTCAGTGATGCCTATAGGAACTGACATTTTTGGAATTCAGTGATCACTCGTGTAAGTGTGTGGAGTTTAGAAAACACTGTGATACAGCTTCATAGATCACATGGTTGGATTACCTGCATTAAAATATGACGGCAAAATTCCGCCTATGGAGATGAAGCAGTAAAGGCACCCAATGAGCTGAATTTTGACTCTTAATTCAGAGTCAGGGAAGTCAGCACCTTGCATTATGACTGTACTACATGGTCCTATGATTGAACTCTAAGGTTAATTTGCATCTCAGAGGTAAGTATTTTTGTTGTGGTCAAGAGACAAAGAAGGATTATGCATTGAGGATGGAAAGTCTGATGATAACTATGTAGAAGGCTTTGCTTTAATACAGAGTTATCCATAAGGAATCAAAAAGGCCTGTGGCCATTTTGTCGACTCATTATTATATACAGTAGAAACTTTAAACTCATGTTTCAGATATAAGTTGCAAAATATAGGTAATATCCACTTTGGTCTTTAGTTTTTGCAAGGTTTCATGTAAGTTTTAGGTGGTGTCTGAAATGTGTCTTGCCTCTAACTGAAGAAGCTTGAAAATCAATCAAGATAATTTTTCTTTGAAGTGTTTCTCAGCCATTTGAGTTAGATTTAAACAGTCTGAAAGTAAATCATTTTTTATCTCAAACTAAGCTTTGTTTGAAATTTTCTAATGGGAAAAACAGTGTTGTTAAAACCTTAATGTAAATTGTTAAGAATAGAAGGAGAAGCTGTAGAAAGGGGAAGAAAAATACTGAAAGTATTCAAATCATTGTTCTGTACATCATGAAGAGAGTAAATGCTTTTTATGTAGAATGCTTTTCAGATATAAGGAAGGCAGTACCCTTTTGCAGGACCTAATGGGACTTAAAACACCTTCATGACTCAGAAGTAAAGTTCTTGTAAGCAATTAAAAATGTTTTTCTGGTTGCTGTTGTTGTTGATGCATTAAAAGGAATTAGGCTGAACTAATTTGGTACAGATTTAGTATTTGGACACACTGATTTCACTAGGAATGACCATGTCTGCCCAGAGTTTTCCAGAGATGATTTTTAGACTAGAAAAAAAACTTCATGGGAAGCATGAGGGAAAACTGTTTTGCAAATAGAAGACATTTGTAAGCATATTAGTTTGGCTATGAACATAGAATCATAGAGTAGTTAGGGTTGGAAAGGACCTTAAGATCATCCAGTTCCAACCCCCCTGCCATTGGCAGGGACACCTCACACTAAACCATGTCACCCAGGATTCCATTCAGCCTGGCCTTGAACACTGCCAGGGATGGAACATTCACAACTAATAAAAGGAAACGAGACTGCACAAAAGTTTTTCCTTAAGATTACATTTCCCAGTGTTTATGGCTCTGCAAGAGTTTTTGAGGTTTTAGTTTTGGAAGCATTATTTGTGAGCTACATGCTGGGTGAAAAAATCGGGGTTTTTTTGTCCTCTTTCTGAAAAATATGTATAACAATACACAGAAATTTTAGTTCTGTGAGTATCTATATCTGTACTGTAATTACAGCATACAGTTTTATCATTTTTGTAGGTTCCTTCCTGATTGTGAATGTTAGTGATGCATAGAATTGAAGAATGCCTGATGGGCTACAGTCAAAGTAGCTGAAAGCAAGTGATGACTTGCTAATGAAATAGTTCTTACTAGGGCACAGAGCTGCATATTGGTTTTGCTTTGACTGAGTTATAAATGTTTACAGCTGTAAACACAAGCAGGGTTCATTTTGCCGAACTCATTAGTTACGTTCCAGAGGAATGATGTGTTCTGCATGTGAGAGACTGCATTTATTCCACAAGAAACTCTCCAGCCTGCAGGGTGGCTGGGCAGCCTTTCCAAACATCTTCCACAAGTTCAAGATAGAGGATAACTCTTCTGCTTAGGGAGAAACTTCTTGCATTAAAAGGGTCTCCTTGGCAAAAGGGAGTACACAAGGAAAACATTGTGAGGACAGGCATTCTTATTTCATTGGTTCCCCTATTCTTTTCTGTGAACTGGTTGTTGTCTTGGGTTCCTGAAAATAATGTATTGATTGCTCAAATTGGCTTGACTTTGAAGTGGAGGAAAACCATATCATTAAATATCCTCAAAGGTAATCTTCAGCGTGGAAAATACTATTGCCTTTTGTTTTGTTATATACAAAGAAACATTTAAATGGATGTTCTTCTACTTCAAGAGGGAAAAAAAAAGGTAAAATTCTCTCTTTACTTCAGTTGCTTGTGATTCACATTAAATATTAAAATCCTAGCAAAGATTTTCTGTTATATTTTCCCCAGTTCTTTCCTGGCACTTCCCTGCATGCCAAAATCTTTGCCACATGCTTGGAAAGCCCAGGACAGAGGAATCTCCTGTTGTAGACATTCAGAAGGTGAATGGGACTGGGCTGGTGTGCAGTTTATTTGAAAGGGGAGGAGTATCTGAGTTATTTCATCGGTCAGTCTCAATTGCTCCACTTGATTAGTTTTCTTCCAGAGTAGATTACACTGTAGTCCCTGTGCTAGGATATCCCCATTCCCTGGTATGTACCATAACCCTGTGTTGAAGCTGTTCACAAGCTGCAGGCTTGACATCAGCAGAGGAATTAGTGCATCAAGCTAATTTTGGCAAATTTCCCTAAAGCTTTAACAAAAGAGTAGAAGAGGTAAAGAGAAAAATACAGTCATTCACAAAGCTTAAAAGCTGTGCCACCTGGCAAATAGCTGTGTATTTCCATATCCTAGCCCATTTGGCTGTCGTTTCTGTCTTTCACAGATGGCACGTAACTCCTGATTGCAGTGTGAGAATTCCTCCATGTGGATGACAACTTTGATGTTCTGACAATGTCAACATTTTGATCTGACATAGCGAGTGGTTAAAAAACACTGTATTTCATGGAACTCACTAAATATGTATCCCACTGGCCCCAAAGAGCTTTTTTTATTAATTGCTTATGAGTGCTTGTGAGAAGTAATACAGGAACATTCATTGCAGGAATATCTTTCACAGTATAGATTTATCCAAGAAAAAAAATCAAACTCATTTGTCTTATTGTAGGATGGTTTTGTACATATCCTCTTATATTAGGAGGCTTATTTTATAACTCTATAGCTTGTGTTTCATGTTAAGTCATAGCTGACTTTCAGTAAATATCAGCAATCTTTGAGTAGATATGAACAAGTGGGATTTTTGGTCTATGTTTGTTTGGTTTTTTACTTGTTTCATCAACTAATTCTTTGAAAATAAAATACTTGTTACAGTTGCATGTCACTAGCCACTTACTTCATCACAACAACTGCTTAGTTTTGGCAGTTCTAGTGTATTCAAGGCTTCCCAAAGGTTTCACTGTGTTCTGTCTCCAAGTGATAGCCCCCATACATATAAATATGTTTGTTCATCTGTTTGATAAAAGGCTCCTCTCCCCACACTCAAAGGAGCACAGAGGAACAGTGAAAGGCATGAGAACCTGAGTAACTTAGTAGAGAAATAAGCACCCTGACCTAGCTTCTCCAGGGACTGTCACAGGAGTGTGATCTGCCCATTGTGTGAGAATGAAACCCATTAAGATAAGTCAGTGGAAGTGCTCTCTGAAGCACCTTGCAGAATGAGGGGTATTACTGCCAAGAGGGGCATGGGACTTACCTGATGTAGGGAAGATCATTTGGGGCTTCTGCAAAACTTCCCTCCCATTTAGAGAAGGAAGTGTAGGTGGTGAAAGGGAGGGATCCAAGTGGTTTGGGGGAGGATTGAGTGTGAGAAAATAGAGAAATAATGGCCTGGTCATGTGTAAACAGGCTGTTGGTCAGTATGCCTGCCAGGCTTTGACCTGCGCCTGATCACCACAGTCTGTCCTATCTTCTTAAATTCAATATTTCACCATTTACCTAGGTGAGGGGGTTTTATTTTCTGTGTATATGTCTATATGGTGTTCAAATGACAGCATCCAGAGAGGCTGGAATGGGTGAAAATCAAGTGCCAGGAACTCAAGTTGGACCACAGGCCACAGGATCAGTGCATCCGTGATGCCAGCATCTGGAGTGAGCAAGCTTATATGAGTGAGTCTGCTATCTCTAGCAAATATCAAGCCAGACTAGCTGTTTAGTACAGTAAATGGGTTGGGAAGTCAGGGAGGACTAGAGAGACCTGTTTGTTTGTGTGTGTGTCTGTAAGCAAGACAGCTGGAGGAGTTATCTACTAAAGGGATCAGGAGGTCCAGGGGTACCTGAAGTTCTGGGGTTCCCAGAGAGTCTTGTCTGTATATTGTGTGTCTCTGTGCAAATGGAGAAAAGACAATCCAAGGGCCAGATCCTGGGTAGGCTGAGTGTTCAAGACCAGTTACTGGAAGTATCTATAGTGCGTGTGCTTGAGCATGTGTTTGTATGCGTAAGTGGGGTTCTGTGGAGTAGGGCAGCACTACAACAACTGCCTGTGAACCTTGGAGGCTTTCATGTCCCAAGTGTCAGCAACCTAGGAGGAGAATCCACGGCCACCTACTGGGTAGGCTGCATGCCTAAAGCCAGTTGGTAAAGGATCCATAGTGTGCCTGTGTGTGAATTGATGTATCAGTGAGTGAGGGTGTCTGAAGCTAGGAACAGGAGTGGGGCTGCAAGCTTCACGTGCTTATACGTGCAGGTGCCAGGAAATGGGGAGACCACAGATCCAGAGGTCAGCTACTGGAGACCAAATGTTTAAGAACAGCTGTTGCAGGGTTCCATATTATATATAAATGCATATATATTTCCCACTAACAGACCTTCACACTGACCAGTCAGAAAGGGGAGCAGGATGAAACCCTTGGTGGTGCTGTTTCTGTTTGCATGACTGGTGAGTGTTTCTGTGTTGATCTTTGTAGCTAGCTGTATATGTGCAGTGCCTGCATGTGTTTGTGTGTGTGTGCCTATTGGGATTACCCACTCAACCTTGCTATTGGTTGGACCTGGGGACGTGGAGTTACAGCAGCCTTGCTTATGTGAGGTTACTGGATTTAGCAACCCCTAAAAATATTTTTGTACAAGCCCAGAGAACGCTTTCTCTTTAGGCCCTTTTAGAGAGCATTTACAATCTTCCTACTTCTTCGTGTTCAAGGCATGATCATATAAGGCAGAACAAATCTAGTAATATTTCAGTTCTTTTCAAGAAGTCTGTTAAGCCAGAGAGCTTTGCTGCTTGGGGCATACAGCTGCATAGCAAAGCAGTGTCTCTGAATGTTACCTTTTACCCTACAGCCGTTTGCTTTGTCTACCAATGTACATGAACACCCGGATACATTCAGAATTCAACTGGACAAAGCCTTGTGAAATATACTGTAATTTAGCCTGGTCTTGAGAGGGCTGTTGATCAAGATGACCTCTATACCTCCCTTCCAGCTGGTTTCATTCTGTGATTCTATGGTGTGGTCATTCTTAGCCCCAGCTTCATTATCCCAGAGGTAAAGGGATTCTTCCACTGTCTTCTCAGTATCAACTTATTTTTTTTCAGTGTCTATGGTTTGCCTAGTCTTGGGTTGTATAATTTCGTATTGCACCACTCCACTGTTGAGCCACTGAGGGCAAGTGTTCTTCGATCCAGAAAGCTGGCCATCTCTGCAATCCAAAAAGCTGTTAGAACATGTCTGCCTACATGAAGGTTGTGCAAGGGTCAATCATCTCTGGATGAATTGTCATTCACTTGCATCAGGGAACATTTTGCCTGTAACACAAGCACTGAGCTGTCTTGCTTGAAAGCATTGGCTAATCAAAATCTGAAAATCATTGACATGCCTATTCTGAACAGCCTGATCTGTGAAAGCAACTTCCAGCCTCTGCCCACTTGATCTTGATGTTGACACTATAGTACAGTGTAGCCCAAGAGGTTGGTTTGTGGTGGTAGGTATAGACTGGTATTAGCGTAAGTCTTTGGGATTTTTATTTCACCTTTTCTGGGCTGCCAAGAACAAAGGACACTGAAATGACAGTGCTGTTAATTCTGAATTTTGTTTGAAGAGTGTAATGAATCCACTAGACTCTTCCATAAAAAAATGTGTGTTTTTTAGTTCAGGGAAGAGAAATAAAGGAGGATGTTTCATCAGCTACTTTTTTCTTCTTTGAACTAAAATAAGTCTAGTAAGAAATTGGAATCTCAGTCTTCAAAAAATACGAGATTAAAGCAGGAATCAAAGAACTGTCATAATTTCATGTGTTTAAAAGCCTCCAGATTACTCAGATGCCTTAATTATTCTTTATTTTTAATCCAGAGTGGAATATTGTTCTGTTGATACCCTGAGGTCACCTCAAATCAGTTGTACACAGCAGCATCATGGACTGGCCTGGGCCTGGGCCTGATCTGGTCTTGCAAGACCCTTGGTTTTGAGCAGCATAGAAAAGGTGTAAGCCATTTTTCTTCCAGGTTGGTAAATTCAGCTGAACAGATCATTGCTACCTGCACTTTAGAGCACCAGAATACTGGTCTCGCGCAGCACAGTGAGGATGTGGAATGCTACATCAACACTAATAATGTGGCAAAGTGGAGGCTCATACCTGTACACTGCTATATAGTCATTCTTATAGTTAAATTATTAGCACAGTCATGGGTTTGGCCCGTGCCAACTAACCTTATCCTAAACAGTGCCTAGGCAGAGGTTAGGGTGAACCAAGGACCATTTCTGAGAGATGGTATGGATGCAGCCATGCACTTCTGTGGGGTTGGAGTTTTTAGCCATGTGGATGTAAACCATAGTGCGCCTGTTGTCCTCAGAATTAGAAAGCAGTCTAACAGCTTGTTAGGTGTATGAGTGTACATGCAGCTAAGTGTGAATGGGGATCTGATTCAAGGCACGCAGCCGGTACAAGAGGGAGAAAAAGAAGAAAAGTATTGAGGGACTTTTGACAGTAAGTCACCGAATAAGATTTATGCCCATAACATTCTTGTGTGCTTTTCTTGGTTTGCTAATGCTTTCTAACTGAATTTACCTACTGTGAGAGGGACAGTTCTGTCTGTTTCAGGCTGCCTGTGTCTGTTCATCTGTGAAATACTCATGTGCTTGATAAAGATTACCTTGCCCAGTGATGAGAAGCCATCTCAAAAATGTACATCCTGCTAATTGTGGCAAAGCCCAGGCTGTTGAGAAGTGTTTTCTATTTTCTCTCTTCTTTCCTTTCAAACTTTTTATCTGGCTTTCCATGCCCTGGTTAACATTGTTTTGCTTTGGCTTCGAGCTTCCATGGGATAGTTGCATTATACTTTGTTACATGGGAGAGCCAGACCTGATTGGAAAAAAAGTTCTTTCTTTAATCAAAAATGACCTTATACATTATTCCAGCATATCAAAGCCAGGTCTGGGAACTCAGTGGCACAGTACTGACATAATGGAGTGCTCCCCCTGTGCCAGACTGTGCGATTGAGACAGTAGTGTGCATGGGGGAATGCCAAGTCCCTCTGCTGCCAGGACAGCCTAGGGGAAGATTATGCCTCAAGGAGCATTGGCCTTTCACAGATGTTCTGGTGCTCAGAGGAGGCACTTGAGCTGAAATATCCAAGGGTACCAAACTGCTCAGCATTTCCTGAGGCCTGTTAGGTGAAGGGAGTTGTGCTGTAGCCTTAACCAGTAGCTCTTTCCAGCTCTGGCAAAGTATCCAGCCCAGGTGTTTTGCGCTTTTAAAGTGGGGAACTGCATCAGCTCTTCACAAAGGTCTAAGAAATAAATGATCTCCTGTAGGAATGTAGGGAGCATCAGTCTGGGGGCGTCAATGAAGCCTAAGGTCTGGATAAACTTGCTCACTTGATCATGTCTGTTTTAGGATGAGTCTGATCTTTCCTTTACACTGATAAATGTGGAGCGAATCCCCAGGAGCACTGACAGGGATAGTGAAGTCAGCAATCCATAATTTGGAAATAGAAAATATTGAGGATCTCTCCTGCGTAAGACATAGACAATCATATAATTAAACCTGTGCAAGGGGAATAATGAATCCTGTTTGTAAATAAGCTGGATGTTCCTGTTGAGGTTTAGGGGTTTTTGTGTTTGTTTTGGGGGACTTTTTTAAACAAAGCAACAAGATAGAAAAAAAAATAAGCAAATAAAAGAGACTTTTCAGAGTTGTAAGGAAAAGCAGTTGATTTGTTCAGTATCTATCAACACAAGTAAATACCTATTGGATGGAGTCATTCTTATGCATAGCATAGTATAGCATGCGCTGTCTTTGTCCCTGAACAGGAAACAGCATCTCCAAGAGCACTCAAGGTTAGTATCTGCCTGTCATGGTTTAACCCCAGCCTAAGCAGCTGCTGGTTCACTCTTTTCCCTCCCCACAGTGGGATGGGGAAGAGAACTGGGAAAAGAAGTAAAGCCAGTGGGTTGAATAAGAACAGTTTAATAGTTGAAGTACAACATAATACTAATAATGAAAAGGGAGTAACAAGGAGAGAGAGAGAGAAAACTGAAAGTGGGAGGGAACAAAACCGAAACAAAAAACCACAGACAGACAACTGTGATGCTCAATACACTTGCTCAGCACCAGCTGACCCCCAATACTCAGCCCAACCTAACCACTGATTGCTCCCTTCTGGGTAACTCCCCCCATATTTATATAGTGGGCATGCCTTGCTGTGGTATGGAATACCCCCTTGGCTAGTTTGGGTCGGGTGCCCTGTCTCAGCTTCCCATCCTCCTCCTCACTGCAGAGCATGAGACTGAAAAGTCCTTGATCAGGGTAAGTGCTACTGAGCAACAACTAAACCATCAGTGTGTTATCAGTGTTATTGCCAGATAAAGCCAGACCACAGCCCTCTATCAGCTGCTGGGAAGAAAAGTAGCTCACTGGACACTGTCTCCAGTGGTAGAGTCAGTAACAATGGAAATGCAGACTAGTCATGGGAATAAATTAGGCCTGTGAAGTTCTGCATGTACCCTACTCCTGAGCAGTACAGTGCAAGAGACTATTTAATACTGATTTTCTGATAAAACTGGGACTCGTACACAGGTTTGCAGCCTAATTAATGCCCAGCTCCAGAACAAGGTGAATCCATTACAGGATCAACTAGGTCATCATCCTAAACTCCCACAGAATTTGGTTCCAGAGTTTTAAACAAAAGTGTCTTGCTTTGTGTCCATATTTACACCTGTAAATAAAATGAGCAACCATGGTCCTGAGAAGACTGGCATGCATTCATACAGTTCATCTCTCTGTCTCACCCTTTTCTTTCCCCAGAGAGGGTGGCCCCATCTGTACTGCTTGTTATGATAACTCTGCTCTGTGCTGTCAGTGTGCTTATGCTTTGCCTGGGGAAGTTTTCACGTGGCCAGAATATTGCAATGCAACCTGCTAACAATGAGTTAGCATGATTTTGTGCCCTGTACCTCTGCCCCTGTCTTGGGCCTGCTTAGTTTACTGGTATGGATGTAGCCTGTTGTATCTCAAAACATGAAGGTACATTCTGGGTGTGTGGAAGCCCTCTACAAGATGTGGGTTTGGGTTGGGTTCTGGGTTGTTTTTTTTTCAGAGATAATCTTATGAGAGGTAAATAGGGTTTTAGCCTGACTTGGAAAAGCACAAAGTACTTGTTTGTTTGGCTCTCTATTTATTTATTTATTTAAATATAAACAGAAATACTTCTGGATACAACTAGAGAGACCTCAGAGATCGGCTGGACCACCCACCCTTCTGATGGGGTAAGCACTTCCTTTGTGCTCTACTTGACTTCATATGTGCGGGGAAGGCGTGCATGCATCTGATGAAGAACGGCAAACGGGAGCCAGTGAAATGTGTTTAGTGGATTTTGTACACATGAACAATTTGAACATGGTATGTGGTGCAAAACCGGATAGGAGGATACAGGGTGGGATGCTATTGCCACCTCACGGTTTCCTTGCTCACGGAAATTGCTGTCGAAGCCAGAGCCCTTCCACGCATTCATGGGGTGCTCGGTCTGGTCCCCTGGGTGATGCTGTTCTCTGTCTCTAGCTCCTTGAAGAGCCCTAGCTAAATTCCATCTTTGAAGTCTGTGAAGCAGGAAGGCAGGGGTAGATTGATGCTGCCGTAGGTTCCTGATCCTCGTGGAATGATGCGGTGAAGTCTGTGTGGCCTTCTCTGTAGGTAGGGTTGTTTAATGCTCTTCTGGGGGACATATCTGCTTTGCAGAGTTTTGCTATGACTGGTAATTAGTAGTGTGGGTATCAGTGATCAGTCAAATTGTGCAGTACCAGGCCATTTGTAGGGTAGATGAATCGTGTGTAAAACCATGTTTGGCTTGCCCCCGTTTGCAGGGACACATGCACATGAATTAATATTTCCCTTGTAATTCTGTACTTTGCATGCTAACCTCTTTCCTCAGTTGCCACTGGCCGGTTGCAAGCTTTCATTATAGGCTCAAAGGTAAAGGAACAGCTAGACCTGTGATAGTTCAGTGGAGCTCCAGTCTAAATGTATTTATTTATCCATTTTCTAGGAGTCTGCCTATGCATTCCAAGTATTTTGACACAATAATCATGCAGATTGAGTGTTGCTGTTCCTAAATCAGATCATAAACCAGTCATGTATGCTGTGCTCCAGGATGTGGAGAGCATTTAAGAGAAGTAGCTGCCTGGGAACCCACAGCTGGTGCACTGAGGGGTGTACTTAGTCAATTCTGTGTAAACCTGCAGTCCAGCTGGCTGAGTTCAATACTGGCTGCTGGCTTTTTACCTGCATACCATAGCTAGGAAATTAATTTGAAGCTTCCTGGGACATGAGACACTACAGGCTTTCTGAAGCTGTCAGACGGTGGTAGTGGGGAAATAAAATTCATGAGCCCTACAGCCATGGCTCAGGATCAGAAATGTGCAGCCATAAGTGATAGAGATGTGCATTTATCTTGCACATGTTGTTACTGACTGTGAGCTCTCTCGAAGGTATGAATGTGTAGGTATATTGCAGTCTTCTCTGTATTCTGTCAAGCATCTGAGTTTAGCCTTTTCTGTCCGTTGATCCATGTTCTAAGCTTTACTCACTTCCTTGGGAGGTATTTTGTGACCCCAGTTCTTGACCAAGCACGAGATCTCCAATTTCTGCTGGATTTGTGAAGAAAAGGAACTGCAGACTCTTGCTGGAATAGCACAGACAAAGTGGCACTGTAGTTTGTTCAGTATGGTCTGTATGACTTGGAAGGAGGAGGAGCTCAAATAAACTGCAATTATCCCATTGTTTTATTGCTTCAGTAAGAGTGTTGGAAGTACTCCATACTTTGAACAGACTAAGGTGACCTCAGAAAGCTGCATAAGGCTTCAAAAAGTTCCTGTTTTCTGTTGCATGCTTATGGTCAAGCAGAAAAAATGGAGCAACAGTTACGTAGATGGACAGATGTTAGAACATGATGGACATCAGAGAAGCTATCACCAAAGGGAGCGGATCCCGTTTCTTGCCACCTCCAGTCACAGGTTCCCACCCTTCCTTTGCCTCATACCTAAAGATTAGGGGACCACTGGGTGAACCAGATCTTCTTAATCCTTATGTGAAAAGTGATTACTTTTGATGCATGTTATATGTGATAGTTTTCTATGGTCAATAAAATGTTTTGACTCATTCTATAGCCACAAGCATCATGATGCATTCCAATGTAGGAGACGGTTAGTAGTGGAAAAACAGAAGTATTGTATTCAGCCACTGTGCAAGGTTTGACAGAAATTGCTGTAACGTTTAACTGTACCTTTGAGTTCATCTGTGAATGGATAACAAGGCTTTAAAACTTCATCCTCGGTCTGACATCACTGTTTAAATCCCAGACTAGCCGAATATTCAAAATTTCCTGATTTGTAAATGTACATTTTAGTTTGATCAGTTTGTATAGAAGCTGTTCTGTTAATAATGAAAGACTCCTCTCCACAGCGACATAGCTGGAGAGAAAGTGAGAGGCAGGAAAACCACCTTAACAGAGATCAGAGCAACATCAATTGGGTCCTCCCAGGGCTACTTTAGGAGGGTGATTAAACCATTGTCCAGGGATGAAAGCCACCCAGTTGAGTGAAAGAGACAGGTTCTTTGCATCACTTTGCAGAGTGCTGCTACCTACATGGGCCTGACACTCAGGGGATGCAGGAAAGATATTAGTATTGTATGAAACTTGATGGGAGGGTGGTTGCTTGCCCTAAGGTAGGAACTAAAGGCAGGAAAAAGGAGGGAACAAGCATGACGTATGACAGGCTTGCATGAATTATGTTTTCTTTCACAACAGTTCTTACTTGCA
Source organism: Lathamus discolor (assembly GCF_037157495.1). Lineage (NCBI taxonomy): Eukaryota > Metazoa > Chordata > Aves > Psittaciformes > Psittacidae > Lathamus > Lathamus discolor. The sequence continues at coordinate 6,069,684 of NC_088887.1, read as the reverse complement.
AACTTTAACAGCTCTTCTTTACAGGGACATACTTTGTCTTGTATAGAGTGCTGTACTACATGTGCCATCATGTGGTCCAAGTCTTATCGTAGACATGGCAAGGTGAAGGGGGGGAAGAAAGCCTGTCCTGTATTTTTGGTGCAGTTGAACACTGAATCCATATTTCTTTTACTATTTCTTCTTCCTTTTCTCTCCCATATATTCAGTGGGATGAGGTAAGTGTCTGGGATGACAAGAAGCGCCTGATCCGAACCTTTCAAGTCTGTAACGTGGCTGAACCTGGTCAGAATAACTGGTTGCGTACTCACTTCATAGAGCGTCGAGGAGCCCACCGCGTCCACGTCCGCCTCCGTTTCTCAGTGAGAGACTGTGCCAGTATGCGCACTGTGGCCTCTTCTTGCAAAGAGACTTTCACACTCTATTACCATCAAGCAGAGGCTGATACAGCTTCTCAGGAACTGCCAGAGTGGCGTGAGGGCCCCTGGACCAAAGTGGATACTATTGCAGCTGATGAAAGCTTTTCACAGGTGGACAGCACTGGGAAGGTGGTAAAGATGAATGTTAAAGTACGTAGCTTTGGGCCACTCACCAAGCATGGCTTCTACCTGGCCTTCCAGGACTCGGGAGCCTGCATGTCCCTGGTGGCAGTCCAAGTCTTTTTCTACAAGTGCCCAGCTGTGGTAAAAGGATTTGCCTCCTTCCCTGAAACTTTTGCTGGAGGAGAGAGGACCTCGTTGGTGGAGTCCCCAGGGACGTGTGTACCGAATGCTGAAGAGACAAGCATGACTGGGTCTATGGGTGTTCGGCTGCACTGCAATGGAGAAGGCGAGTGGATGGTGGCCATTGGACGATGCACCTGCAAGGCTGGCTACCAGCCTGTTGACGATGAACGAGCCTGCCAAGGTGAGAGACCCTTTTCCCCACCTCTTAGGCAGCCACCTTGTTAGATCTCTATGTTAGGAGTAGTTGGCATTTGCCAAAAGTTTGCAGAGCTAGGAGATGAAGTAATTTTTCACCAAGAACACTTACTAGCACCCTCTTCTGAAGCTTCTAGCACCTCAGATGAGTTGGAGTGACCACTTCTTTGTGCTAAGAACATGTCTAGAAATTCCACACAAGGCCTTAGTTCAAGCTGCCATCAGAGACAGCCTGTCAGGCTACATGTACAGAATTAGTAGGAGTTGTAGCTAACAGTGTTTAGATCTGACATAGTTCCACTTCTTTACCAAGAGGCAACAGCATTAGGGAAGAGATGTCACATGGAACAAAGCTGAGCCCAGAGCTAATTATAAACTCTACTGTCCTGACTAGTTTGGGGCCTTTTGCCAGTGCTGTTGGAACTGGTGATAAAAACAAAAGTAAAAGGGAAATGGCAGCAGCCTGTTCATGGGACAGGGAATGTGCAGCAGGGATCTACGAGCCCAGCTCAGTAAGCAAAAACAGACATAATGGTATTATCATTACTTCTAATATCCGTTCTGCCCTGGGGCCCATACTATTTTCTGTAAAATGATTGTAGGAAAAAGTAAACTGCATATCACCCAGTAACGGTATTGGGCCAAAATCTGGCCAAGCCTGGACACCCAGTCTAATGTCACGACTATGAAGCGTAAGACAGTCCATTAGATCAAACTGCTTATGTTGGTTATATAATTTTATGCGTAATGTTCTCCTGGTACTTCCTTGGTTTTAATTTGTGTCTACTCAAGCTCTCTCAGCAATGTAAAATGTTGCTGCATCACACTTAGTACTCCAAAAAATAAATGTGATGTGGAACCCAGTTTTGGCTGCAGACACAATTTTAAAATTGGATTTTAATTTATTCAAGTAACAGTTTGACTGGGACGCTGGGAGTACAAGTTATTCTGGTTAACTCCAACTGCAAATGCCAGGGATAGTTAATGGTTGTCAATATGTTACCTTCAATTTCTATTTCATTAAGTGACTGGGGTCATACAAAATGACTTTATTAAGATACTATTCATTGTGCTGGACTGGAGACCTATAAAGTAATTAAAATTGGTAAGTGCTTTTTATTTGTTTAAGCTTTGAGAATGATTAAAATGTGTGTGCCTTTTTATCCTGCTCATTGTATATTCATACAGTACTGCCCCTGATAGTGAAGCTCAGAGAGGCGTAGAGCAGCTCTATATGGCACTAGCTTTGTTGTCTGAATCAACAGCATGACTAGTTCGTGATCCAGGTAAACAGCAAGTCAATAATTTAGCCCTCAAAAGACATGGAAATTAGGCTTGGAAATAAAAGTAGGGACTTTTAGAAAATGCAGCTTCTGTTTTTTGTAGCATTCAATGACAGGCGATATTCCCTTGCAGTCCCATTATCACAGAAGCTGGAGGTAGATGAAAATGGTGAGTATTTTAAGGTATAACTGAAATAATGATAGTGTATCAAATTACAAAGCACTGCTCGCATTGTTTACTTCCTGAGATTCCATGAGCAGCTTAGAACAGAAGACAATCAAATAATGAACCTTAATGTCAGAAGGTAGACTTTTCTCCTCCTGTTTCTCACAAACTCACTGTTCCTGATTTTTTTCTCCTGCTGCCGATACTTTGCTGTCCAGTTTGAATGGAGCTGTGCTCAGCTAGTATAGTTAATTCCTTTGCTCGGTGTTTCTTCACATGGAGTCCTTTTCAGGACTTCTCTGTATTTTCTCCCTTCCTAAGATCAGAAGCACACTGTGATACAGCGTTGCTACAGTGTTCCATATGAAATACAGAACAAAAGTGATAGCCCAAGGGCAGACTTCTACTGATGATCCTTCAGAGAACTCTTCTTAATAAGACTGAAGAATGCGCCAGGGATGGGAAGGAGAAGCAAGTTTCCTTCTTACACTTTAGTAGAAGAGTGTGTGGGCATTGCCTTCCCCCTCACCATATGGAAGCTTGTGGAATCCTCCATTGACCAGCTGTTACCTCTTTATTTTGAGCAAGGAATCTGACAAAAACCATTCTCAGCAGATAGAAAGCCTTTTTATTTTTCTCCCTGCTCCCTACCATGAGTTAAGATACTTTTATTTGTTTCATAAGACCACCTGCTGCTTCTTACTGTATGGCAAATTCCTCCAGCTACATAGAAGGGTGAAACAGCATCCTTTAGTAAGCCCTTGAGGTGATGTGGGATGTGGTGTGTTTCGGATTTACTTTTGCCTTTATCCAGACTTGTTCTCACACTGAACAGTCAGAAAGTAGAATGGCAATTTACAGAGGAAAAAAGGAAGGTTGGGACTTTAGATCCTTTTCTTTCTGTACATGTATACACACATGGTGCCTTGCCTTGGAAGGTTGCCTGCAACTCTTCTACATAGAGTGCCCGAAATAGAATGTTTTGGGTGATTATGCTGTCCTAGGGTAGGGGTTCCCAAAATTCCAGACTGATTGGCTGGTCTCCCAGATCCTCTCTCAGATCAACAGGTTCCTTACTGAGAACAGTTGCTCCTCATTTCTAACCCCACAAACCATTTTACAATACAACGTGTTTCTTGGGATTCACTGCCCACTGCTTTTCATTGCCTTTTAACTAAAAGTCACATGGGATGTAAATTACCAGATGCTTTTGAAAGTAGTACTGAGAATTCATGACTGAAATGTTTGAAGAAATGTTTCAAAAATGACTATGGGCCGAAAAAGTGAGAAAAGACTGCTCGATAAACTGCTGAGCTGGCTTCCAAATGGAGAAGGTGAGCTCTTAGCTTGAAACCTCACTGAAATAGAGCTATTATTTTAATAATACAAAGTTAATATTTTCTTTTTTTTTTTGTCTTTCAAGTCCAAATACAAATTAATTCCAAGTCAGTTCCGCCAATCAAGTTCCATGTCTATTTTTCTCCATAGCAGTATCCAATATGATGTTTTTCCCCACATCACTGAAAATGTGCCAATACCGTATCAGCATACCCCTACATCTGCAGTTACCCTCCAGCTACAGCACACAGCTGTTTGAGGGCTCATTTATCCCACAAGAATACTGCATGATTATTTTTGTATTATTGAAAGATGTCTTTTCCTCACCAGCCTGCATAAACTTTTTTCAGTGTGCGAGGCTAAGGAAGTGTTAGGGTTTGTGTTAAAGCATAAGCTTCAGTAGTCTGCTAAAAATGTGCATATACTATTGCACATGCATATACATACGCAGACCGACCCCCTCCCCACCCCCCCTAAAACCCAAACAAAACACAATAATCTCTTCTCAAATTTTCATCACTTAAAAGATGCTTCTTTAGTAGTTTACATTTCAGGGATCTGTGGAAGTCATCCACTTCAACCCCATGCTCAAAGCAGGACCAAATTGGGTTAGGTCACTCAAAGCTTATTCTAGTCTAGTTTTCATTATTCCTAAAGATGAAGATTCCACAATGTCCCTGGGTAACTGTTCCAGTGTTTGATGACACATTTTTCTTTATCCAATATAGAAGGAGATTGTAATAAGATGTAATCAGAGATTATTGCGACTTGTGTCTGTTGTCTCACGTTCTACCACCTTGTGCCTACGCCTTTTTCATATCCTCCCATTAGGTGGCTGATGCTGGCAAACATAGGCAGCCCAGGGGTGAGTGTGTAAGGGGGAGCTAAGGAAAATTGGGTCAACGTGTCTGAGATGAGCTGTGCCCAGCTGAATGTTGTGGCATTCTGACACTGTGCCAGGGTATGAAATACGGCTGAGACAAGCTGAGAGGAAAGCGCTTGCGCGCTCCAAGCTCTGCCTTCTCCTTTCATATTAACTTTGGCTTGATGGGAAGTGGCAGCTTGCTCTGCACCCTGAGGTGCCAGCCCTGCAACCCTCTGTCCTTGCTTTAGATGCTGTGAATCAATGAGAGCTAAATTGTGTTTCAGTAGTGGTGCCTGGAAGATGATCAAGTCATAGTACCCCCGGTCACAAGGCCTGTGGTTTAGCTGATGTTTTGTGAGAAGTTGTTCTGCAGGCACACAGTGGAGGTGTTTCTGGAGAAGCTTTCTCTGGGATGGTCCCGAAATGATAGTATTCATTAAAGAAAAATGGGGGGCTTGTTTCTGCTTGGGTATTTTTTATGACTGTCTCCAGTGAGTACAGTAGTCATCTGCAGAGATTGTAGGACCACAGCAAGTGGATATGATGCCATGGGCTGCAATAAGAAGGGAATGTAAAGTACATGAAAGCTGAAAAATCCTAAAGTGTGAAAAAGAGAATCATTCAGAAACAAATGTGGTATAGATTCTGCCTCTGTGCGGAAAGACAGCCCTAGGCTCACTGTAACTGCTAGAATAAAAGGAAGTGTCTTTTGCCTGTGTAGATTGTCAAGGGACTTTTTTTCTCTTTCCTCCCAATTTGACCTTTGATATACTATTTATAGAGTGACTGGACTGAGGCAATGCCAGGAAAAGCTCCATGTCATGGGAACAATTATCGTTGCCATCTATGGGCTACAGTCCCGGGTGCTGTGAACTAGCATACTTTAGGCAATTTTGGAAAGGGATAAAGGTGCTTCTGAATGTAAGCACCTCCCTGGCTGGATGCAGAGACAGGGGTGAGGAAGCAGAAGGTGTGTGATAGCTGCAGTCCCTGGACATGGAGGCCATTCTTTAGCTACATGGAGGCCAGTTAGTGTCCACTCTAGTCAGTCCAGGCTAATCGGCAAAAACTGCAGATGTAAAATATATGTAACTACTAATTTTAGGTAATTTTTCTGGATTGTTTCTTTTTTACCATCTTTTCATTAGGAAGTTAATTCAGCATCAGCATCTTTGCCAAACCTCAAATACTCCCATACTGTTCATAAGTGACTATTTTTTCATTTTCTTTCCATGTAGGATGTATTTCCATCCTTGTTTCAGCTTTTTGCATAGGCATTCATCTGCATTTAATGCAGATTAAATTTTACTAAACTGGGAGTCATTAATCAATTATTGGGAAGTTTCCAGACCTACAGGAAAAGAATAGGACTGACAATCCTAGTGCCTGCTCCTAATTTTGATGCAAAATCAGCCATGGTAGCTTGTATTACTTTAAACAATAAAACTGTTGAAGGCAGCATAAAAAAGCAAAGTGCATTTTTATGGCTCTGTTGGGTGGGGAGAAGGAAGTGTGGATAATACCTGTAACTGTTTGACTGTTTCCAGACGTGCCGATGCTAGGATGCTCTTCAGCTTCTCCAACGCTTAAGTTCTTTGAGCGAGTAATGAGAAGACAATTTCAGATGGCCAGAGCTGTCTCTGGACCGGTTCTCTTTCATCTGCCTGTGAATTGGTTTAAGCACTTGTTCTATAGAATAAACTGTTTTGAAATTGCAGCTTCAACAATACAAGCTCCATAAAGCAACAAAACCTGTAGTAGCTACTCTGTGTAATAACCTTTGCCTACAGCAGCAGCACGAGTTACATGTAAATAAGATTGCATTATTTCTGGAATCTGAATTAATGAGTTTCCTGCTTTTGCCTCTCATTTTCCTTCTTTTAGCCTGTCCCCTTGGCTTCTTTAAAGTATCTGTGGGAGATGACCCCTGCCATCAATGCCCTGACCACAGCCACGCTCCACTGCCAGGTTCCAGTGAATGTGTGTGTCAGAACCGTTACTATCGATCTGCTTCAGACAATTCTGATGCTCCCTGCACTGGTAAGTATTTGGATGGAGTATCTGAAAGCACAAAGAGCAGTTAATGAGAGAGAATGTGCCTGACCGATTCAGGAGAGTTGCAGTTCACCTCTTCTCATGACCTCTGAAATAACCCAAAACCGCCCTTTGCTTCTCCAGTTGACTACAGGGTATAGCCGCTCACTGAATGCAGACAAGAAGGCAAAAGCGTTCCCAATATGCTTTTTACAATGTTGATACATTGGTGAAACTGTGTTTTGAGAACACTGGGGTGTTGCAATACTAGATGCTCAGAAATTTGGAAATGTCAGCTTTTAGATGACTCATATAATCTTAATTAAGTCTACTGCAAATATGCATAAGGAGCTACTTTTAATGAAAGAATAATGTACTAATTTCTCATGAAATGCAAATTAATTTCATACACGGGGTAAATACTCTTTGCTGAAGGAGTTAACCAGTATTTTCTTCCCTTTTCCACTGAAAATGTGTGTCATGGTTTAAGCTCAAACCATGACAATGTTCAAACCACATTTCCTGCACGGAATTCAAATTCTACAGATTTATTTATGGGGAAAGAGTTTTTTCATTGGCTTCTCTGTGGTTCTCATCAGTTACAACTTTTCATAGTCATTGATTATGAATATTAATAGGCCAAGAAAGAATAATCAGATGCAGAAAATGAAATAAGGTTGGTGATTAGCACTCAAAAATAGAATTTCAGTAATATGTGAAACATCATCCTTGAATTTTGTGGAAGTGACAGGAAAAAAGAATTACTTTCTAAAGCAATTTGCAAACACTTTGACTCTGAAGTTAAACACTCAGAAACACAGATTGCTTCTGTAATCCCTTGCTTCCTATACCGCACAGAATGCATCTGCAGCAGCATTAAGCGTCCTTTGCATTGACTGTGATAAGACTCCTTAAGGAAACTAGTATGTGATCATGCAGTTAAATACTATACCACAATGCAAATGCTGAGTGGCCCAGCTAAGATCACAAAAGACATTTCTGACATTTTTCGATGTACAAATGTGTCATCTTGTCAGTAATACATTTTTTAAACAGTCTTCTGTGTGTCTGATGTACTCAAATGTGCCAGCAATGAATTTGATTGCATCTGGAGAGATCCCTCAGAAAGACCTCATCCACCTGTACCTAGTACAGGGTGTCAGCATTAGACAAAGAAAAGGCTTTGCCCATAGTTTTCATCGATATTCCTTGACTATAGAGTAACTGTGAGAATGAGGATTCTTGTAGTTCATTACAGCCTTTGGAGGGAAATGTTCTGTAAATCATGTTTCCCTTGCCCCTCCCTGTTGCTAAACTCAGCTCTCTGTCCCTTCCAGTCTTGCTCTGTGTCTACGTCCAGGTTTAGCAACATAACGCAGCTGCTTATTTTTATCTGTCGTGGCTTTTCACTTCCTAGCCACTGGCATTTTGTCCCATTCTCATCCCCACACCATCTTCTCACACTTTGCGTTTTCTTCCTTCTCTTCACTGTTTTTATGCCAGCGGAAGTGTTGGATGCACAGAATGAGCAGTTTTTTAGCTGTTAGAGTCTGCTCCCAGTGCCATTCAGGAACCTGGCTGGCAGCAGGAACAGTCATAGGGAAACTGGTGATGAACTCCTGCAATAGATGGAACAAGCTGACTGAAGTCCGATAGAGTTCATTACTCTCTCAAAGGAGACAAATAGAGGTCTTAGTAAGGACAATACTAAGCTTGTGCAAAATTTCAAAGGCCTGCAGTTTCCCTAAACATTGGCTGTTCTTCTAGGAAGAGGTAAAAGTCACACCCTGGAAGCAAAGACCCTTGTTAATTTTGTTTCTCTAAAATGTGATAGTACCATGTTTCCTTCGTATATGGAAGTGTATATTTGATGTAGCGATGAATGCGTTTTTCTTAGCCTTGTTCAGAGAAATAACTAGAGAAGAGTAAGAATAAGAAAAAGCAACTTGTCTGTTCTTTCCCCTCTGCTTTGTCTTGGCCTGTCCCTCACCACTCTCCCATTCTTTCGCAGGATTTTGATCTTTCATTCTGTCTTCTAGGCATCCCCTCTGCTCCTCGTGACCTTAGCTATGAAATTGTTGGCTCCAGCGTACTCCTGACCTGGCGTCTCCCGAAGGACTTGGGTGGCCGCAAGGATGTTTTCTTCAATGTCATCTGTAAAGTATGCCCAACAGGGTCCTCGGGGCCATGCTTGCGCTGTGCGGACAACATACAGTTTGAACCACGTCAAGCAGGCCTGACAGAAAGTCGCGTGCAAGTTTCCAACCTCTTGGCCCGTGTGCAGTACACCTTTGAGATCCAGGCTGTCAACTTGGTGACTGAATTGAGTTCAGAAGCACCCCACTATGCCACCATCAATGTTAGCACCAGCCAGTCAGGTGAGGAGAACCCTGCATCTGAGTCCCAAAATTTCTTCCACTTCTGTCTCTCATTTGATCTTTGGAATCCCAGAGCTTTGTCTTCTTACTTATGTGTTGTGCCCTTCTCTATTTTGCCCTGTGAGTTCCATGATTTCACCTCTGCCCTTCTCTGAATGGGCTTTCCTTTCTTCCCTCTTGCCAGAAGAATTGAATTTAGCAGCTGATGTTGGTGTATATGGGGAAGAATTGCTGGGGCAGAAGCTGCCCTGGAGAAGGTGGCAATGGGAGATGTAGGTCAGAGAAAGCATGTTACTTCATGGTGCAAGAGAAGGTGACACTATCAGGGTTTGATGGGAATTTTGTGAGCATCAGCTTGCCACAGCAGCTCTTAGAGAGCATTTCTGCATTTCCACTTCACCTTCTGTGTCTCCTACCCTTCTCCACCTCATCTTCTTCAGTCTTTGTAGCATTTTTCACCTGTGCAATTTTTTTCCTTTCTATGTTTTGAGATGCTTCCTTTCTAGCTCCTATTCACCACTTCCATTCTCATTTCAGTTCATATTCTAGTGCACAATACCAGTGGTATTAAGTGTTACATCAAAACTGTCTACCTTTCCCTTGCTGCATATCATAGTAAGGAAGTGGAAAACAGAGGCAGATAGGCACTTTCTTAAGGTGAAGATACAGTTACAGATAGGTGCTGTGTGACAAGAAAGAATGTATACAATGATATTTACTCATCACCTAAATATACATGACCCTGGGAGGGCATATGTGAATACTGTGCAGTCCTGGGGGTCATAAAAGGACATGAAAGTACAGCTTTTACAGTTCCTGGAGAGGTGTAAAATGGAATTTTGACAAAGGGTCCAGAGGCAGAATCACCATTGCTATTTTACTGAAGTTGGCCTCGGTTCTTCTGCATGCCATGTATTGCCTTCTACCTTGCCCTTGCTTTTTCAACCTTGCTGTTCATGTAAGTGGTCTTGGAATATTATTCTCATTTCAATAGGAAATGGAGATTTTTTTAATGGTTTTTTTTTTGCCTTTTACATGGTAGAAATATTTAAGTGCATTGTACAGTTGTGTCAGAGGTGTTGTGATCATTCTAACTGGGAATTAGACCACATGGATGACTAAACTAGAATACTAATGGCTTGTGTGGGCAGTCGAAGGAAAGGGAGAGATTAAAGAGTTGAAGAGTAGGTCACACTGATGGATAGCATAAAGAAGGCTTTATATATATGGAGGGAAATGAAGAATAGCATCAATCAAATTCTGATTTTCTGTAAATATCATATGCTAGGACTGGAGCTGGAGAGAGCCACGTGCATACGGGCATACAGTTTTGCTACATGTCAACAATAAGAGAATGGGCGTATGTTGTTCTTTACAAGCATGGATAAACTAGTCTGGAGAGAAATTGTACACAGCTTGCTTAATAGAATATAATGAGGGGTAATGTGAAGAGGAGGAGAAAGAGGGGGAATAATTTGAACTGACAGAAAATGTCTGTAAACATTTAAGAGATGTGTAAATGTTAAACTCAAAACAAATCCCTAATGAAATTCCACTGTGTAGTTGTAGAAACTCCTGCAAAAACAGGCTTCAGCAAAGCTGGAGAGAAATGCTGCAAAACCAGATGTGTCGTCATGATCTTGGTTAAATCACATCTTGTCATTTCTGCTACTATGGAAAGGAAAAGAATATATATAGACCCCAGTAATTTCCTACTGTTAGCAGATACCAGGGGTCTGATATCCCTTTCTTCCTTTTGAAATGTTATCTGACAGTTACTGTGTAGCAGAGCATGTATAGGATAACTGGTCCCCTTAAGAGTCTGGCTGCAAGTAGGTGATCAGTTTTTCTTTACAGTAAAAGATATGGCTGGGTAATTTGTATGGTAATTCCAGGCAGTTCCTTTGTCTTCTGCTAGAGACCTATTAGATCCTAAAGAATTCCCTTTCTTCATGTTTCTCATCTCAGCCTCCTTCATGTGTATGTGACGTAATTTGAGCAGCTGTTTCTTTCTCCTGCCTGGAATCACCAAATCTGCCCTCTTCTCTCGGTGTCTCTGGGTGTGCTGGATGTCTAAGGTATCTTGTGAGCTGAAGCAGTTTCAGGGGAGGCCAACACACTTACACAGCAATGTGTGCTGAATGGCTTCTTCTTATGTTTGAGGTTTTTTGTTCTCCTTGCTCTTCCTCAAGATCATTAGGAGTGAGCTTGAGATGAGATGGCCTAAATTCATACTGACAGCTCATAGTAACAAGGCCCTTTTTCCTCCATCACGTGGCCTGTCTCATCCATGTCCCCTCCTATCCCTTCAGCAGCTTTTCACTTTAGCATGGCTTATTGTTGTTGTATTATTATATATTATTTTATATGTTATTATAAATAATATATTATTATTATAATACAAGCAGAGATGGCAATTTCACGATCTTATGTTCTGAAAGAGACTAGGAGGGGACAGGAAGGCATGGAGGGTATAAAAAAAGGCAAACTAGAGAAAGATAAGCTTTCAGAATAAATAGCCATAGCAAAATTTCTCTCTCCATTGAATTAAGGTGACCAAAGACCCTCCAGCCCTGGCAGTTTCTGAATATTCTACATATTCATACATTAGTCAGAGTTCTCTCCGTTCTTCCAGTTGTTAATCCAAAAAAATCCTCCTCCCCACCCTCTGCCCCTTTATTAGAGGTATCTCAGGCTGTGCTGGAACAGTGCTACTTTTTTCCATGCTACTTATTCACTCTTCATCTTTGTCTTCAAAACACTGTTCATCTAAGGTTGGCTTATCCTTAAAAACAGTCTGCTAGCCCTGCTTCAAAGTATGATAGCATCCTTTGGTTACACAATCACATTTTCCTGTGGTAGCCTGATTATCATGTTCCTACTCTTCCGTGAGTATGTATCTGAAGACAGAATTAGAAAGGCTGTCATGAAAAACATCCTTTAATATATTAACACTTAACTTTCTGTAGCAAAAAGCATCTGAAACCCATTTAGATAGTGATGATAAAATCTGTTTGGATAGTAATAGTATGACTTGGAAATTACCAGAAGAAAAAAACACCCAGAGATGAGGCAAGAGAAAAGGGCATTGCTTTCAACTCAGGTTTGAAGTCTTGTGGGTGAATACCTAGAGAAGCGTCAGGATATACAGAAAGATATTGGGAGGCTGCTGCAGATAACATGAACTGCATGAGGAAAAGCTATTACGTAATTGTAGTGGAGTTATGCTTCTTCACAGAGGGGAAGCTGACAAAAAGCAAAAAGCTGAATATCCAACCACATTATTAAAAAGAGCCCTGGCAAAATTTGTAATCATTATTTTAAGATGTTTAAGTGTGTCTCAGGGTAAACAAACATCTCCTTGCATGTCTCAGGAGGACAGAAGTCAGGTTTTCATTTGAAACACTGTGAAAAAGCTTCCTCTGTGCACATCTATAACTGCATGTCCTTTTTTTTCCCCCTACGCCTTCCACTGAAGCATGTAGTAATGTCTGTTGCCAGAGGCAGGCTACTGAACTTATTCATTCAGACATTTGTTACATTCCTAGAAAGAAGAGGCAGAGATAAAGGCAGCAGAGACTCAAATGTTGGAGCGAATCTGTGCAGACTTTTAAAAGCAAGTAGATTTTTTTCTTTTTAACTGGATCCAGACATTACAAGAGCTAATGGAGATAGGTGACAATAAAGATTTTGTGACCAGATTGCCTTGTACCGGTGAAGAGGTATAGAGCAGCCTTCTACATCACTTGTGTTCAGAGCAGTTGAATAGCAAAATCTGGCAATACCAAAATCTGTTGAACTGCAGAAATGAAAGCTAGACAGTCTGAAGGCTTGTGTAAGACACTGAATGGGGACAAGGACAGTCATGGATAGTGCTAGGAAATTTAAGAGGACCTGATATAAGATTTTCAGGTGAAGTGGTGTGAGAAGCAGAAAAGAATTAAATGCCAAGTATGATTATGAGATTACTAAGGGAAATGGATAAATTGCTTGAAGAGGTTTGCTTTCCCAAAGAGACAAAGGAGTCCAGTAGACTTGGTTGTCAAAAGCAGGGTCACAGGCAAGGCATTTTTGTGATCAGAGGAGGAAAAGAATAAAAAGAGCTGTTAAAAGCTACATATTTTTATGTTATACCAAGCTAAAACCAGCAGGTAAAGCAAGTGGAGTGTGACCTCTGTGCTCATAGTCCTCTGAATGAACTACATTATATTTTAAAGTGACAAACTATTTGCTTTTTTCTGATCTAATTGCCAGCGCTGAGCACTCACGGAAGGTCCCTAAGAATTTAACTGTTGTTTTCTTCTCACATAGGAACAGCAAAAATACTCTTAAGGTTTAATTTGTCCCTTAATGACATGTGTTAACTTTACTGTCTTCAGTGGATTTGCCCAGTTATGATTGGGACTTAATAAAGATGTTTATGGCCACACCACAAAAAGAAACTATTCCAGTTTCTGTCTTCACTGTGCCCTGTCTGCACCATGAGCAGAAGACGAATGTGCTTGTTTTCATATTTCAGGTTTCAGCAACTGTTTAAATGAAGGCAGAAACGTTTTGAGCACGTAAAACTAGGAAGTGCATAGTAAAACATGGTACCTTGTGGCATAAAGGCTTTTTTCCAGTGGAGTCGAGGGGCAGCTTTTCATTGCATGGCATCTCCCTTCCTGCTCTGAGGACATTTTTAAGAAGAAATAAGTACTTCAAGAAAGGGCCTGCTATTAAACATGTACTTTTGTTGTCTTCAGAACGTGTGAATGGTGCCTTTAGGTGGATGAAAAAAATGAAAAGCAAAACTACCCCAAACAGAGTTTCAGGTTAGTGAGAAGTAATGTCAGTTACACAACTCTCAAAGTCTTGAACTGAACAACTTCAGACTTTTCGAATGGCCAATCAAAAGATTTCTAAAATTGGTAGACACAAGTTCTTGCTTGCTTTCTGGTTTAGATTCATGCTTCCACAGCCCTCTTTTATGTTTGATGTCCAGATCCTTGCTTTCTGCATAAAGGAAAGTCGGCACTTTCACACAGTAATTAGTATCTGACACAGACTATAGGCATTCGGTATCGTAATGGAATTAAGTTGAGAGCTAACAGCTCCATCTGGGTAGTGTACCAAGCTGTCTTGTTCACCAAAAGACAGAAACTTAGCAAGCTATTAAGAACAGACATAAAAACTATATGTGAAGCTTCCACACGTGCACACTTAACAGTGACCTTTAGGTGGTGGTTCCAGGTAGTAGTGCTAGTTAGAAGCCCATTCAGATTGGAATTCTGTGGTTCAGTGGCCCGCAGAGGGACTGAGTCTCAAACGCAGCAGTAGTTTTGATATCTAGGCAACAGTCCTGACAGGGATTGGCCTGAAATTCAGGAGGTAGTCTGAACGCAAGGCTGCAAACAGGCTGTGACAATGGGATAATTATTTCATTCTCTATGATCTGTGACGGCACTGGGACCACTGAACTGAGGAATGCTTCAAAGCCTGTTCCTTAACGCATTAGTGTTCTCATCTGCCTCTGTCTTCTGGTTTGCTACCGTGACCTGGTAATGAAAGGCCTCCATTACTCTGATAGCCCAGATTTTTTTCCTGAGGCAAAGAATTATAATCTGGGGGAGAAGGAGAAGAGAGGGAGTGTGATCTGCTTTTGCTCTGACCGCTGTCACATTGTTTGTCCAAGCATGATCCTAGAACAAGGCAGTGGCACTGAACATCTTGTCATCTTGCATTTAAAAATTACAAATTTGAAGATCAGAATGATGTTCCAGCTACAGTGGAGGTAACTTCATCATTCCTGTGCATGACCAGTTAGATGTGGATTATTTTCATTTCTGTCTGCCCAACTTGTCGGTGACTGTGTCTCCCAGTAGAGTAGAATTGTCCCTGTATTTCTTCTGATTATTTTGCAAAGTAATTCATAATGCAAATTAAAGGAAATGGAAGGAAGAACTGACCTAACTTATTAACTCATCATAATGAATATGCAATTATTATTAATTGTTAAATGTATATCTTTGCAATATCTCCTTCCTTTCTTTTATTCCAGTCCCCTCTGCCGTCCCTATGATGCATCAGGTGAGTCGTACTACCAATAGCATCACACTATCGTGGCCTCAGCCAGACCAGCCCAATGGGATCATCCTGGATTACCAGCTACGCTACTTCGACAAGGTGAGCAGAAAGTTGATGCGATGCTGATTATTGTATAGTTATTATGCAAAAGAGAACAGGGAAATCTATCAGGATGAATAAGGTGGAGAAAGATGCTTCAATTATGAGGGAACAAGCTATAGCAAAAGCAGAAGTTCATTACATATGCTTCATCTAACATCAGTCCATCTGCATTTCCCAACTTAGAACCATACAGGGAAATATAAAAAAGAGAAGACATTTGTATCGAAGCTGAAAAGCTGTGGCTAACAGCCTGGAAAGTTTAGCATCAGATCACACAGGTAACTGTGGAAAGAGCTGAAGTTTCCAAATGTATAAATTGGACTCACTCCAACATTCTGTCGTGTGTTTGTGGAGGGAAGTCCTTTGTTCCCATTTATACCTGGACAGACATCTCTCAGAAATTTTGGAAGGAGGAATGCACTCTTTCATTTACTAAGTGGCGGATGTCAGTTACCTGTTTATGTGCTGGAATTAAAGGGTGGCAAATAGAAAGTTGTTCTCCATTCACATCTTTCGTGACTCCTAATCCAACTGTCTTGAGGGGAGGAGGTACGTATGACTGCTCAGACAAGCTCACATTCCATATTCTTGATCTTTCTCATAAATATTCTGGTAGGATTGTGCAGGGCTACTGTTTTTCTAGCAGTAAAAAGGCCTGCTATTTGTAGTAAGATGTCTAGCAGCTTCCTGCTTCCATTACATGTTGTTTTGCTCTGGTTTCCTCTAGGAGAATAGTTGAGTTTGGAGCTTGCAGAAAGAAAATTTTCTATTTATATTCTTAGCAAGGAACCACAGGACAAAGTAGTTTTGTCTCTCACTCTTGTTTAGGTCAGGACCGAGGATCTTTGGCAGAACTCTGTCAGAAGCCCAGGCTTAAGGGAGTTAAAAGTATCAGTGAGGAACAAGAAGTGTGAGGAAGTCAGTTCTAGAAGAGAGGTTGTGGTTGGGAGGCTCTGTAACAGATCAAATACTGGAACGACGTGGAAACTGGTATTCCTTGATGAGGTGAGTGAGCCGTGTGGGCAAAAGTCTCACATTCCATTTTGATCACTGATATTCACAGGCAGAAGATGAGGATAATTCATTCACTTTGACTAGTGAAACCAACATGGCCACCATATCAAATCTGAGCCCAGGAAAGATATATGCCTTCCAAGTACGAGCTAGAACAGCAGTGGGCTATGGGCCATACAGTGGAAAGATGTATTTCCAGACTTTAATGGGAGGTAAGTGCTATCATTTTGTACTCAGATCTGCTTGTGACTCTTTCATTTGTGTCCCTGAGCATATTAGCTTATCCTCTGGAGGACTGCTACCTAGTCAACTTGTATTTCTGTATATCATAATTTGCATATGCAGATTTGTTCAAAGAAGCTTCACGCTATCAGAGCATATTGTTTATACTACAGCCATATTCCTTGGTCCTAGTCCTTGTTTCCTCTGTGCCTCATACCACCAGGAGCAGAGTGTGTTAGTAGAACTTTCTTTAGGAGGGTGTTAAAGTACATAGCACTATATACTGCTGTAGTTTGATCTTCAGATGTCACAGGACATCTTACAGCTGAATGCTGTGTAAACATCTTAAAGACAAGTGGGACACAGGACATACACCCAGAAGCTTGCCTTCCGGCAGTATCACCATCCATTCATGCAGAGAGCTACATAATACCTTGTGACACAATTTGGTTTGGATCAAAGGTACTAATGGATGTCATCTACAAGCTGAACTAATAGGGGAGAACGGGATCAAAGCCCAGGTCAGAGCTAGCTTATACTTACGTGACTAGGCAGGTGTCAGTGGACCAGGGGAAGGAAAATTGTATTCAAAGGGAGCACTGGCTTTTTGGAAGGAGGAAGGCAGTCACTGGAGTGATGGAAGGTGCTAAGGGATAACCAAGTCAATGATTTGCTGAATTGCCAGGACTAGCCTGGGAAGCAAAGGGCTGGTAGGGATGGGTGAGACCTAGCTGAGTAGAAGGGAAACTCTAACAGTTCCTGTCTTCTACATTTGTGTTTGTGTATGCATGTGTCTTCCTTGCTAGGAGAGCGCTCAGAGATGGTCCAGGACCGACTGCCGCTTATCGTGGGCTCAGCACTTGGTGGTCTAGCCTTCTTGGTAATTGCTGCCATTGCCATCCTTGCCATCATCTTCAAGAGGTGAATTCCTTGACCTGCTCATGTGCACTGCAGACAGTGGAACATAGCCCCTGCTGCATTACCCAGTCCCAAGGGAAACAGCCTCATCTACATTTATCCAGATGTCCTTGAGATGCCATTTTCTAATTAAGGAAAGATGCTGCCCCATTAGTCCTATCTGAGGAGCCTCTCCTTTGGTAAACTGCTCATGTACTTAGCTAATATTTGACTAGCTAACAATTTGAAAACAAGGGAAGCATTTTAAATCTAGTATTCAGAGGGTATTTAAATGCATTGCTTTAAAGAATGGACTATAAATTGCATTTTAAGCAAGCAAGTGGAGAAAGAAACACTGTAGTGAAAGAAGTACTGGTGGAATAAGTATTTAGATCTGCTTTTTAGAAGGTGCTATATACCCTTTAACCGAGGACCTTTAACCAAAGTCATGGGATGAAATAAAAAATCTGTACAATCCCAACGGTTCCATAGAACACTAAGTCATAAAATACAGGTTACAGACAGCAAAAACCACTTCCTGTTTTGGAAAGGAAGAAGGGCAGATAAGTCAATGTAGAGATGATCATTTATGTTAAAAAAAAAAAGGAGATCAGAAATTTTAAAGAGAAAAAAAAGTAGGAGGTCACTACTTGTGCAGAGGCACAAAAGTAACCAGTGGGGGTTTTATTGTTTGAAGAAAAGAAACAGTCATTACCCGCTCCTTGAATGTATTAAGGTTTGAGCTTAATCCCCTAGATTGACAGTAATGGATCTCTGTACTTTGCTCTACTCTGCCTCTGCACAAGAGGCACTTACTAACTTTTCTAGCTGGCCTATAAAACGTATGAACAACTTAACTTGAGAAAGTGACATTTAGTTTTAGTTATTTCTTTTTTGTTCTCTTCCCTTTTCTACATTTGTTTTCTCCTTCTGTGTATATTCTTCATAAATATTTTTCTTTCAGGAAAGAAAAGAGCTCTCCAATGTTGTTCTATATGCATTGTTGCCTCCTTTTGCAGTTTTCAACTGTTAAAAGTACAGTTTCTTGTTACAGCTGGAAATGTGATGCGCGCAACTCAATAAAGCATATATTTTTCTAAAGAAAATACCCCACAAACCCAGAATAAATTAATATTACCAAAACTGTACTGGGGAACGACATTGAGTGTCTGTAAATGTATCTACGTAAAAGGATATACCGTAAAAAATAGATTCTAATATTTGAAGGATCATGTGCTATAATAAACAGTTGTTCAGAAAAAGTGGAAATACCAAATTTCTGTTTTAAATGTGTCTTTGATGAGAAAAGAAGGTTTGAAGGTGTAGGAAATAAGGAACACCACATGATATGAATAATTCATTAAAAGGTTGCAGATATGTAGAGTCAAATGCTGTAAGTTTGACTTGTTCTTGTAACTTGTTGGCACACAGTTTCCTGGTAATATACAATGTAAAACCATCTATTTTAGGCAATTTCTTTCCAGAACAGAACAGATTTTGAAAGTAGAGCTCTTGTTTTTGCAATCTTGGCAGAATTTCAAGAGAGAAGCCTGACAAGAATAACACACAGTTACCTGTTGGAATGACAGAATTAGTTATGTTAGTAAAGTAACAGTGTTTCTTGATACTCTGTCTTCAGATCCTAACAGAATCAACAGCTAGAAGGTCTTGCGCTGAAACAGCAAAGCATATGAGTTGACACAAACCCATGCAAACAGCAGGGATAATACAGGACACCACAGGGTTTGATTGACAATCTGGCCTAATTAGAAATGGTTGCAAATGAGCATTTTGGGGAAAAAATACAAATATTTTTGGGAACAAAAGTTATTTGAAAATGGAAAATACATTTAGAGCAAGAAGAAAATAGGGTGAAACTTATAAAACAACTGGATAACGTGGGAAAAAATGCTTGAATCACATGCATACAAGAGGAGACTGAAATCTGAGAAATGCCTCTGCTGAAAATGACTTATGCTTACTGGAAATTAAATGCATGTATGCAATAAATATTACAGTAATAAAGACCATATTTGTTTTGATCTGCACATGCAAAATTCACATCACAGAACAGATTTCTGTCCATCTGACTTTGTGTGGTTGGTTTTGGGTACCACACTTGCAAAAAGAGTAGTCAAAGTAAATGCTGTTAAGAGACCAGGACTAAAAATAAAGAATCAATCTCTGGGGAAATGTACACAAATTAAGTATTAAAGTAAACAGCTCTTAGAATGTTCTTGAAGCATCACAGGAGATGGCTTAGATTAGTATTGAACAGCATAATTTGGGAAGTTGGAACTAGATGATCTTAAGGTCCTTTCCAACCCAGACCGTTCTGTGATTCTATAAAATCAAAATGCAAATTTAGCCTGAATAGCAAGAAAACTTCCAAGACAGTAATATTATACTGTATGCTTTTTTTTTCCAGGATAGTGCTGGAAGTCCTACCATTTGTCATACCTAAAGTGGGGATACAAATAGTGGTGTAATAACTACTACATAGAAAACAAGCATACTGTGGTTACAAAGAGATGGGCAGCATCTTAACATCCATCTTCTATCCCTAAATTCAAGGATTCTCTGAGTCTTGCATTGAGAATTCTATCTCAACATTCTGAGAGACTCTTGTGTGTGTTTTGACTTTCCTTTCCTTTATGTCCTGCAGTAAAAGGCGAGAGACTCCATACACAGACCGCCTGCAGCAGTATATCAGTGCACGAGGTAAGTGTTCTTGAGCAACACATGACAAGGGACTGTTTCTTTTCAGGACTTATTAACACCTATGTCTCTCAGGATTTGATTCTGGTGATGTTTTGGACTGTCTCCTCCACTGCAGGACTTGGAGTGAAGTATTACATTGATCCTTCAACCTATGAAGACCCCAATGAAGCTATTCGAGAATTTGCAAAAGAGATTGATGTGTCCTTTATCAAGATTGAGGAGGTCATTGGATCAGGTAGTGTGACAATCTGCAGATTTTGAAGTGCCTTCCTTGTTCACCTTGAGACTTGGCACACTAATGGCCTGAAGTGGACTCATGAATCCATGGTATATCAAGCGTCTCGGAGTAGCTTACTTTCACTTTTACCAAAATGCATTTTAACCTATTTAGTAGTAGATGTTTTCTCCAAACCAAGTTTAAAATGTGCTCTGAAGACTCAGAGCTTCTCATTTGAACTATGAAGGTACAGTCTCCAGTCTGAGCCTTTGCCTTAAGAACTTTACCTTAATCCAAAATAGTCCTAGTAACCCTATTTCCGAGAAGTGCCTGGAGTCTTCCACAGTAGAATGCTTTAGTGCACCTAACTAAAATTCTTTGCTGTGTTTCCTTTATCTGAGGTGTGTTTCTTCCTTCCCTGACAGGAGAGTTTGGAGAAGTGTGCTTTGGTCGCCTAAAACACCCAGGGAAGCGTGAATACACAGTAGCTATTAAGACCCTGAAGTCGGGTTACACGGATGAACAGCGGCGGGAGTTCCTGAGTGAGGCGAGCATCATGGGGCAGTTTGAGCACCCCAATGTCATCCATCTGGAGGGGGTGGTCACCAAAAGCCGACCAGTCATGATTGTCACAGAGTTCATGGAGAACGGATCACTGGATTCCTTCCTCAGGGTACCACAACCAGAGTCTCCCACGATCGTTACCTCTTCATCTTGCTGTGTGCCAGTCTCAGATCTGATAATTTTGCCTGTCCTTCCTCTTCACTCTATAAGTCCTCAGTAACCCTCTTCAGGTGCAATAGAAATAATAGCAAATTACGAGAGTAAGTGCTTTTGCGCCAGCATGGCAAAAATATTCCAAAAGATCAGCCATCATATAAAATTTCCTCATTATTTCAGACTTCTCCAGCTCAAATAATGAATGGTGAACAGTGCTAATGTGTTTCTCTGTGTACACAGCCTTCCGGTTCCTTATGTGCGTGTTCCAGAGTTTGCCTTTCTAATAATGTTTTTCAAACTTCATTCCACTGAACGTTTTAAAGTTTCAACATCGTGATGAAGTAACGAAACTTGTGGTTATTTTTGGACTCAGAGCCTCTAGTGCTTTTTCAGTAATGTAAAATAAATACAGACATATTTGTAGTATAGATGCTTCACTTCTTTTTTTCACTGACTAGTATGGTAATTCAACCACAAATGCTTTGGTAGGTACATTTTGAAGAGCACATGAACCCACTGTTTAGAATTATATAGAACTCATTGTAAAGACCTTAAAACAGTAAGAGCAGATTTGTCTACTCCCATTCATTTAGCCTTCTTAGTAGCTAATGAGACCAGGTGTGAAATGCTGAAGGAGGATATGGCCATAAGATGAGATTCGTCTTCAGAAAAAAAGATCACTAGTACCTGACTTCATTTGAGGTTTCTTGCTTTGAGCTCACCCTCCATTCTTACTTGCTGTCGCTGAACTTTCACATTTTGGCTAAACTCAAGATGAGTGTTCACTGAGTTCATAAATCCACCCTGTCTCCTTGCTCTTTGTAAGTCTCCTCTGTTAGCTTTATGCTTCATGGTCATAAAAGCCTGTGTTTGTCTCCTCACTTGCAGCAGAAGGAGGGACAGTTCAGTGTGTTACAGCTGGTGGGAATGCTACGGGGAATTGCAGCTGGCATGCGCTACCTTTCAGATATGAATTATGTGCATCGTGACCTGGCAGCACGTAACATCTTAGTCAACAGTAACCTTGTGTGCAAGGTGTCAGACTTTGGTTTGTCCCGCTTCCTGGAGGATGATGCTTCAAATCCCACCTATACTGGAGCTCTGGTGAGTTACCACTATGCAGTGAGTCTTTGTGGAATGGTGGTGAATAGGACAAATCTCATAACCAGATGTAAGTGTTCTTTCCTCTTCCAAAGCTTCTTAAAGAAAATATAAAGGACTGAAGGAGAGGTTGAAGTCCTGTACTACCACCCTTTGAGGAAAAAAATATTGGTTTTCCTCCAGAAAAAGTATCCAGCATAAGCATATTTTTGGGCTTACAACCAACCATCAAGTGAACTTATTGACTATGAAGTTCTAACACCTGCTATACATACTAGAAAAGCAGTGAGACTATAACAGGGTGGTTAAAACTACAGTTTTGTGTGCAGAGGATGAACAAGTATGCAGTCACTGAAAAGTGAATCAAGTTTTAGATATATGTATTTTGAAGAACCAGCACCTGAATGGTATTTTGTCTGGCAGGTCATACCTGCAGTCAGAGAGATCAAGATGGAAAAAGGGATGAGTTAATGCTAGTCACTGAGTATATCTATCCTCAGTGTTGCAGGTTGGGATTGGTTAAATGGCTTTAGATTTCCAAATGATTGTGACTTTCATGAGGATTTTATTATCTGCCACCTCTCAAATGCTGGAAAGAAGAGATACAAAAGTTAAAAACTACTACATCATAGGATTTGTAGCAGTAAGGAGGCATGACTCTTTTTTCATCTATTTGTCAATAGAACAAGGTGGAAACCTTGAACATCCTATGAATTTAAACCAACAATGTCTACAAGACAGCATCAACTGGACTGTCACTCCATCCTCAGACTTCTCCTACTGGCATCTGATCAGTTCAGTGATGTCGTTTTAACTAATAGTCCTTATCTCACTAACATTCTGGTTGTTCTCTGCTTTCTAGGGCTGCAAAATCCCCATCCGTTGGACTGCTCCTGAAGCTGTCCAGTATCGAAAGTTCACCTCCTCCAGTGATGTTTGGAGCTATGGCATTGTCATGTGGGAGGTGATGTCGTACGGTGAGAGGCCTTACTGGGACATGTCCAATCAGGATGTAAGTTTGAGAAGTGATGAGAACGTGCATCTGCCCCTCTGTCCTGTACCAATTCAAGTAGAAGAAGGTCATGTACCACCAAGGGACTGTTTCTTGATCTTTTCTTTTCCCAGCTCTGCTGGTTTTTGTTTGTTTTCTTCTTGTTTTCCCAGCTTTGTTCTTCTTTTCCTGCAGGTGATTAATGCCATTGACCAGGACTATCGCCTGCCACCACCCCCAGACTGCCCAACAATTTTACACCTACTGATGCTTGACTGCTGGCAGAAGGAGCGGGTCCAGAGACCCAAATTTGAGCAACTCGTCAGTGCCCTGGATAAAATGATCCGCAAACCGTCTGCCCTCAAAGCTACTGGCACTGGGAGCAGCAGGTGAGATGAGAATTTATGCAAAAATGAAAAGGCTTGTCTTTCAACAGGCTTGATTCAGGCTGGGTGATGAGGAGTTGTGGGTGCTGAATGTGAGGGGAAATGAATCTCTTGATAAGGTGCACTGAGGATGAATGATTGAGGGATTTTAGGGAACAGAGGGATCTATCAGGGTGCAGCTACACAAGATATTCTGTGATCACACAGCACTGTGTGATCAGAAGAGATGGTGAAGGAAGATAAGACTTAAGCTTATAGAAGGAAGGAATTCTGTAGATAAGATTAATTAGAACTGCAGATTCCATCCCCTATTTTCCCAACTGCATTTTGCAGCCTGGTGGGACCAGAGGCAAGAGGTCAGCAAAGGAGAAGTCTCTTGGGAGGTCTTGGGGAGCTAAGATTAGGTGGATATTGGGCTGATGATGTAATTACATCCTGCTGGCCTGGAGGGGTTTTCCCCGTTATTATAAAACTCTCAGTAGAGACAAGCTGGGGGAGGAGAAAAGTGCCTAGTGATGCCCAATTTGCCAAAAACAGCACATAAAGAGAGTTATAGCCTTGGGGCAAGTCAGGTGAAGAGAGGGGAGGAGACAAAGGTGGCTGGAAGAGGAAATGCTGCATATAAACAGCCCTTTCTTTGGCCTTTTACTGCTATGCTTTTATCAGATGGGTGTTGGAGCTGAAACAAGACACTTATTGTCGATTAGGTTACTTCCTGACCCAAGGAGTGCATCTAGGAGAGGGGGAGTTATTCACAAAAGTTGAAAGATAAAAGGTCTCATCTCTGCCTCAGAAACACCTTCACTGTGACTCTTTGTCCAGCTAACAGGGCTAGACTCAGAAAGTATGGAAAGATCTGAGGCAACAAGAGAGTGTGCCTGAGAGAGTATAAAATGGGAAGAAAGGATCAGTTTCTTGAGTTGGGTTGACTGTTTTCAGGCAGAAAAGGTAGTCTAGAAACAGGGCATCAAGATGGGATTTTAGGAATCAGGGCACAAAGAACAAATATTAGCATTTTCCATGCTGTGCTCTTCAGAAGTTGCATTCTCTCCCTGTCATAACTCTTACCTTACTAGTGTTGTCAGCTCCTCTTGACAGCTTAGATCTTTAGAACCTGCCTCTTTTACAGACCATCTCAGCCTCTCCTGAGCAACAGTCCTCCAGATTTCCCTTCGCTCAGCAATGTCCATGAGTGGTTGGATGCTATCAAGATGGGCCGTTATAAGGAGAATTTTGACCAGGCTGGTCTGATTACATTCGATGTTATATCCCGCATGACTCTGGAGTAAGTACTGGGGCAGAAAGCAGACAATGAGTTTTCCATGCAGAAAGTGAAAGCAGCCTGAGAAGCATTTAGTAGTGGCTATATAGGGAATACATACACATGAAATAGGAGAGGATAGCCAGAGCAAAATAGCTGCTGGTTTTCACATCTATCTTATTAGAGTCTCTGGACAACCTCCATACCACTGTATATCTGCAATCTCTTTCTGTAAGCACTAATACTGATCCCGTATACTCTAGGAAACTTACTATCAGTGTTGCAGAGAGACTGTTACACCAGAATGTTCATGACAGCTGCCAGAGGTAATAACCACTTTGAAGAAGATGTGTAGACCCAGCCATGACATATACTGGGTTAAAGTGTTCTGTAGAAGACAGGAGCCAGGAAAGGGAACACTCTTAGAACCTTAGAAAGGTACCTTTAAAGATCATCTAGTCCAACTCCTGTGCCATGAGCAGGGACATCTTTCAGTAGATCAGGTTGTTCAAAGGCCCAGCCTGACTTTGAACACTTCTGATGATGGAGCATCCACAATTTCTCCTGGCAACCTGTTCCAGAGTCTCACCACCCTTCCTTATATCCAATCTAACCCTATTCTGTTTCAGTTTAAAACTGTTGCCACATGTCCTGTCACTACAGGCCCTGGTAAAAAAGTCTCCATCTTACCTGTAAGCCCCCTTTACATATTGAAAAGCCACAAGAAGGTCTCCCTGGAGGCATCTCTTCTCCAGGCTGAACAACCCCAAACTCTCAGGCTTTCTCCATAGGAGAGGTATTCCAGCTCTCTGATCATTTTCATTGCCCACTTGCACTGCTTCTTTCTGTGTCATAAACTACCAAGTGCTGCCAACACCCATCCATCCACACAAATTTGGCACACAAAAGCAGAAGCCTTGTCAACTGTTTCTCAAAGATATACATACATGTATATCCATACACATTGACTGGGATCTACAGGGAAATGGACTGGGACTGTTCAGAACAAGAAGCCCATTTTAACACCTTCCACATCCTCTATTTTCTTGCAGAGATATCCAGCGTATTGGCATCACCCTCGTCGGTCACCAGAAGAAGATTCTAAACAGCATCCAGCTCATGAGAGTCCATTTGAATCAGCTTGAACCAGTTGAAGTGTGATGTTTACACGATCCTTATTCCACTAGTGTCAAGCTCTGGAAAGGTTCTGGGGGAATTCAGAGGGATTTTCTCTGTAAGAAAGAGTTGTCAGTATGCTACTTGAAGACTTAATGCACCCAGAGTGCACATTACATGTCCTGTTCCATGAACAAAAATGAAGCCTTACCATGATTTGAAAGCAGAGCTGAATAACTGTGGCCTTTAAATGTGGCTGGGAATGGGTTGCTGGGGGGGGGGAAGTTACAATAATGCCTCTTCTCTGCCAACAAAAGCTTATCAGACAACTTTATAAAGCCATCAGCAGGCTTTATCTGTGGCTGGGAGCCCAGCAAGGCTACAAAGACATAATAAAGGCAACAAAATGTTAGCATTTTTTTCCAAATTTCTATGCTATCTCTTGTGCAATTCTTGAGTCTGCTCCATGGTCCAGGAGGAAAACTTGCTAATCCTTTTGGGCTGATGCAAGAAACAGCAAGTTCTTGGTGGTACGCAACTCTATTTATGGGACTGCAACCTAATGGAACAGTAAGGGTTCCTGGAATCCATCCTGCAGAGAGGGAAACAAGTAGGTTGTAGTCCTCACAAGCCCATTCTGGAGAAGAAAGGCATAAGTTGTGATATTCTGAAATTCTGAGCACACAGAATTTGGGGTTTGTTCTCTTCTGACCTCCTCACGACCAGTGAAGAGCCTGACAAAAAAAAATCTGAAGCCCTTTGCTGTTGAAAAGCGCTTCCTCTTTCTCTCATCCTAACCAGCTACATCAGTGAGCACGGTGGGTAGAGTATTGTTTCTACAAACTTGAAATCCTCACAAATCCAGTTACATATATCCTGAGTGGCTCAGTCCCACCTACAGTATCCGAGGCTGAACAAATGCTGCTCTCTTCAGAAAAGCATATTGAGCACAAGATGCTGAGAGGAATCTGTGGTCTCTAGTGCCTTCCATATGTATTCACTAGAGGACAATAAGGAATGTATGTGTATTCATATATGAGTGTATCCTAGAATTCTCTGTGCCATCTGGGGAAACATGGGAAGCTATATTTTCCATGCCCTGGGTGGTTAAGATTACTGGAGAAATGAGTTGTCTAGCTAAAATCCTATGGCCTCTTTTCAGCCTAATGGAAACTTTTATGCAGAAAATACATTCCCTCTCTTCATGCAGAGGGAGACAAAATGGGAGCCTTGTCTGAATCTCATACCAATGACAATGAGGTTTGATAGCCCCTTATGTGGAGCTGCAGTGAATTGGTGGTAGTCTAGGGAGTAGAACCTTTACTTTTGCATATGAAGTCTATGGCAAAGTTGTTTTCACAGTCAGAGGAAAGGAATTTGCTTACTATACCAAGACAGGCATCTAGTGATTGGGCATCATAGATCTCTTCCTCCTCCTGTTCTACGGCAAGTTTGAAATAGCCCTGTGATAGTTCCAAGTGGTCAAGCACCAAGATACCCTGGCTGTGGCCAGAACTGCACAGGAACAAGCTTGGGGTCACAGATGGAGTGGAAAAGGGTAACTGTTTTCTGTAAGAAGTCTCTCCATTTGTCTTGTTCCCAGGTAGTTCCCTGTTCTCAGAGTACTTATTTCATAATTTGGGATGCAAAGGCTCTCATGTCATGATGCGTCCTGTGGTTTTTGTCATTACATCAGTCCTTAACTCTGCAACCATGGAGGAAAGGCAGCATCAGAAACACTCTCACTTTCCTCAGTCATGTAAAAGTAGAAATCCTACATTCTGTCTCCACAGACATCACCCGGTATGTCCTGCAGCATATGAGCACCCTTAACATGTAGGGATGAGAATCACAAGGGAAAGGAATGAGGCTCATCTAGGGGCCTGACATCTGTCTTTCACCAGAAAAAGAGTGAGAAATAAAGCAAAGAAGTCTTAAAGAGCCGAATTCATTGCCAGAGAAGCAATGGGAGATGAACAAGTTATTGCCCATGTTTACACTATGTGCTATCTATGCAGTGCATAAGAAAACTGAGTAAATTAAATGCAGAGGTATCAGTGTGCATTCATGAATGCCTTGTTATTTTGACCTGGGAAAGCTAGAGTGAGCTCTTGAGTCACTGCATTATGTCTGCAGCCTAGCAGTCTTCTGCAGTCATTTCACATCCTGACTGTAGGCTTAATCACTTTAAAATAAGGAGACATGAAAAATCAGATACCTGCAATAGTTCCTGCACGTATATAGTATTGTCTCTTCTATCTGTTTTGGTGGTGTCTTGAAGTTTCAGAGGTCATTAAATGCAGCATATGGTGGAGCAGATCATCTGGAGGACATAGAAACAGATCATGTAAAACACCACGATACAGAAACAGCTACATCCATATTTATTCCATTTCAGACTCACCAGCCCAGTAACAGGAGTAAGATCAAGGATCATCTGGGCCTCAGAAAAGAAACCAGACTAAATTTACATTGTCAGTCAGTAGAAGAGTAACCTCTGATCCCCATAGCAAGACTGCCATTGCCAAAGTTATGCAAACCAAGATGAAGTAGAACCTCCCAGCCCTGGTTGTACTTCCCTGTTCCCCTCAAATACAAACGATTGAAATGCCCCAGGCCAACAAAGACTAGTAGGAAAAGCAGAAGCTTTTCTCAATGACCTCCTATTTGCTCCTGCCCCTGCATCTGTTTGAAGACAAAAAGACCCAGTGTACTCGTTAGATAAACAGTGGCACAATGACAACAGAGAAAGAATATAGGCTAAGAGGGCACTTAAGAGGAAAAAAGGACACTGGGGCCAGACCATTCTTATACATACAGCCAAATGCCTCTGCGATTATGCCAGTCCTGATGTTCCACTGTAACAGCCGCTTTTAACATGTGGACAGTTTTAATATCCGCAGGTATTTAGAAAGTGTGCAAAACCTTCTCAGTGAAAGGAGTTAGAGACCAAGTAATGTGCTTCTTTCTTCCTTGTGTTGGTAAGGCCCAAGAGAGAATGGGCGTTTTCCCATGAGTCAATCTCAGTGAAGTCATACGAGGTGGAGGTCAAAAGGCCAGAATTCCACGGGACTTACTTTCTTTTCTGCATGAGGTGCTGAAACATCCAATCAATGAGATGGGAGCAGCTGAAACAATGAAACACTTACTCAAGTCAATCTCCTTTAGAGTTTCCCCACATTTCCCAACAGCCTTTATCTCCTGCAAAGGGAGAATGGACTTGTCAGTCTCTGGTGTTACCAGGTTCTCAAGCTATGTAAGCTGAGCTGGGTCAAAAGCAGGATTGAAAGACTTCCAAAAATCCCCACGGGTAGCAAGCATTATCAGTTTAACAGAGGTCCTCTTTTCCCTCAGCCAGGACTGACCCAAGTCCTTGTTGCAATGTTAGGTGATGAGTCAGTGACAGTACTGACATCGTCTAAGTCACTACTGACCAGAATAGTGCTCTGATACGCTGCAGGATAACCTGATGACGATGCAGGAGTTGAGAAGGTTAGGTCCAGTCTACTGATAATTCCCTTGGGCAGCTGCATTTCTGCATCTAAATAGTTCCATACACAGGTATGGACTCCTCTATCAGCTCCTTCAGTTCAGGAGGTGATACAGTGACAACAGTTTTAGGTAATCTGAATCCTATTTACATACTCTCTATCACTATAATGTTTCCTTCTATGCCTGCTACCTTGAAGGGAATGAATCCCTTGCTGTTAGGAATCTGGTCCAGGGCTTCCTATCCCACGTTATTCCTTCCATAAGGGAGGATTAGATTGCACTTCTGGCAGGCAAAGTTCTGGTTGGGTTGAAGAAACGGAATATGGAGAACAGTGTTACCTGTAAAGGTCTGTTAGAAAATCCTAGAATCATAAACTCAGAATGGTTTGGGTTGAAAAGGACCTTAAGATCATCCAGTTCCAGCCCCCTGCCGTGGTCACGGATGCCCCACACCAGACCATGTCGCCCAAGGCTCTGTCCAACCTGGCCTTGAACACTACCCGAGATGAAGCATTCACAACTTCTTTGGGCAACCTGTACCAGCACCTCATCCCCCTCACAGGGAAGAACTTATTCCTTCTATCTAACCTGAACTTCCTCTGTTTCAATTTGAACCCATCACCCCTTGTCCTGTCACTACAGACCCTGATGAAGAGTCCCTCTCCAGTATCCTCTTCTGTGAAACAGTAAGATAAAAAGCCTCATCTCCTTGCTACAACAGATTCTCAGATAGTTGCTACTCAGCTTCAGCAAGAGAAAGCTATTTGCTAGCTCCCTGCACCACCTCAGTGCACTACTAACACATCCTCTTTTTATGCTGACCTTTCTGTTCTCTTTTCCTTACACTACTTACGAGTGTAAGGAAATAGGTATAAACTTATTTCCTTACACTTCTAGATCATGGCATCAATAATTAATAAATACACTGACCAGGTCATTGTCTAACATAAATCAACTAATGTCATTCATTGCACTATTCACCTTTTTATCAAATAAAATATCAGCCCAGCAGCACATTAAGGGAAAAACACAACTTTCTAGAGAGAAGAAATAGAAGCAAGTTACAGAATTTGGAGAAATTAAAACAGAAATTAGATATGTAAATGAAAACAGTTCTGGGTTTGCATTCTTTTCCATCTGTTCGGCAGAGATTTTCTGCTCTTTGGGGGTAATTCAGATTAACAGTACAATGAAAAGATGATGCTATCCTACAGCAAGGCACCATGCTTCTCTATTTTGCCAAATGCTGACAGCAAAACTGTTGCAACATTTCAGAGAGGCTTTTTCCTGACACACAGATTTCTGTTTGGTGTCAAGTGAGAGCCATACTAACTGTTAGCAAACATGCAGTTCTTCTTTGCTTTTTCTACTCCAGTTTTAAGTGACCAGAGCTTTGAAATGTCTGCTAATTGCTTAATACTTTATATCCCAAGTTTCATACTATCACAGATATTTCCCAATACTTAGCCTACACTTTTGCTTTCAATCAATTTCAATCCTTTACTTTTGTTATATTTTCTGACACCTTTTTGTAAAATTGTTCTTCATTGACTATCTCTGATGAGATGGGTTGAGATGAGACAGTAAGACATGACATGTAGCCTATAGGAGAGAACAAGAGAAAGACATGGATTCACATGAGAAAGAAATAGGGAAGACAGATGACTAAAACAGAAGTCTCTGTTCACTTTCAAGCAATGATGCTTAATTTCAAAATGGTAGATAAGAAATAATGTAATTATTTCATATATATATATATATATATATATACACATACACTTTCAGACAGCTATGTTTTAAATGAACAATATCACTGACATGAGGCCATCTGTATTTACTTGAAACCATGAAGCCACGGCTGATCTCAAATGTTTTCTTACAACATGTGTGGACTGACAGAACAAAAGTTCCATTTGAGGAGAAAACATTCGGCAATATGGATATATTTGCACAATCTGCCCTTTGGGTTTTAGATCATTTTCGTGATGACTCTGATTTAGTACTACTTTCCACACACACCAGAATTTTATATTGCATAATTCCATTCATACTTGAGGTTGCTGAATTTTTTCATAATTGAAAATGGAAGAGCTGGTACTCTTGGGCAAAAGAGAAATCATGCTATGAAGTCTCAGATTAGTTGTATTAGCGCTGTAATGGATGACAGCAAAGTCATTAACAGCTCTTGTCAGCATCATTGTATTACAGAGTTAACACCCAGGATTAAAGTCTGGTGCTTCTTTTAACTGTGTTAAGCTGCCTACAGGCTCAGACTGGCTTTTCCTCACAGGTAACACTTCCACTTTGGTACATGGATAAAGAGTACTTTCTATTTTTTAATAAACTCCTGGACCAAAGTTCTCTTACAAGATTTGTCTTCCTTGGCAGTTTTGAAGTTAGGGTTTATGGAAGACACACGGACATGCTACTGATCAGACAGATTGATAGAGGAAGAAAAGAGGACAGATGTAAAGACACCCAGATAGCATGTCAGAAATAGAACATCACACCAGTTCAGCCCACAGGTAAATACCAGAGTAGATGAGATAGTAACTTAAGTATGAAAACTTACTCAGTGACCCAGGGATTCTTGACATCAGATACCTTTTCCACTGTTGCCTGCACCAGACTGATGGTTTCTTTCACCACAGCAATGTGAAGAGCAGTCTCCCCTTCAACGCACAATTTCCTTGATATCTATCACGCCACACCAGATGTGCCAGAAGAACTTCAACAATGAGAAATCCACAGCACAGCCCCAGATATTTCATTAGTGAAAAAGTGAGATATGCTTGGGAAAATACAGGATTTTCAAAGATTCGCATGGGAATGAGTAACTAATCTATGGAACTAAGGAGATAAAATGTACCATTTCTTTAGAGTCTCTTGACATCCTCAATTCAGACTCACCTCATGTGCATGGTACGAGCAATTTTGTAAGAAAACATTCTGGATTTTGTCCTTTGAAAATGACCACAAGATCAGGTCTAATTTCTCATCCATGCAGTCTTTAGTTTGTTGACCCAAAAGCAGATACTACAACTGTGAAATCAATTGCCACTCAACAGTATTCACAGTTGCCATTTCTCATTGAAGTGTTTTAGTGCCTTGTTTATTCCACTAATGTTCCCATTTGTATTTTAACATGTCTCTGTGAGTATCTTAAGCGCTTGGAAATGTTACTTGACCAAATTTTACTTCAGCATTTGTTTATCGCTGTGAAATAATTCATTGTATTTTACAAATGGGGAAACTGAGGCATAGAGAAACTGAGAACTTTGGTCAGAGAAAGGCAGATGACCGTAGCCAGGTTTCCCACAGAGATCAGTATATTCCCTACTTATTTTTCCAGTCTTTTTTCTGAAACAGGAGGATGCAGTTCTCACACAATGCACAGAACTGCTATGAAATCATTTGGAAAAAGCGACAACCTCCTTGAAAAAAACCCCACAGAGTTAAAGTCAATGTTCACCCTGAAATTTGGCAGAATAATAGAATAAATACTGCTGCTCCTGAGGGCTACATGAATGTATCAGAGCATTTTCCTCTCATCAGGGATGTCTGGTCAGGAATGAGGCTCCTCCCCAGGACTGCTCACATTGCTTCCTCTGTCAAGCCATAGTGTAGCAACATCTGGGAGAAGGAGCTTCATATAGGAAAAGCATCATCTTCTGAGTCCATACTGCTTCTTGCAGCACTGAAGCATACCTGCAGGGGTTACCACAATGTGATCACGCTCAATTATCAATCCAGCTGAATCAAATGGGACTGAGAAATAAAGAAAATTGTTGAGAACAGGATATATTCCAATGACAAAATGTAACTTCGTTTTTTTTTAGCTCAGCATATATACACAGTTCGGGTTCACAGGCTCTTTATATCAAAGTAGATATACAGTTTACTTCTTGGAGTGAAAGTAGAATATCCAGATATGTCAAGCAACCGAATCATGGGACAACAGAATATCCTTGAGCAGGTCATTTTCAGTGGCTGTTTGGAATCCTGAGTGAATCTCTACCATGGATCTGGACCATTACTGCACCCTTTTGGGTGTCCTGACACTGTCCTTTCAGCTCAGAATTTGTATCTGCTTACAGCTCCAGATGCTAATTCATTGACATGCTGTGGGGCCACCTCCATCACAGCCTCAGCAGCATCCACATTGTCACACAAGGCAGCCACATCAAGGGCTGGCTGTTTCCCTCACTGCACCTGCATAGGTAATAGTAAATTAGCCATCTCACTGCTGAATACACACCATTCAGCTGCGTCCACTCCACCCTGTCAAGTTTATTCTCTGCTACAGCTACAGTCCTGTGCCTGCTTATCCAAATACGCAGACCCCACTAGTTTTCAACAGTATTTCAGCCAAGGCTTGTACAAGAAGGGGCACTGCTTCTCTGACGACTACTACAGCCTTTACAAAACAAAAGTATCTGAATAGCTTGCACATCATTATTCTTTGAGGCCTGGAGCAGGGAGCAATAAAAGTTGTTCATTCATAGTCTTAAAATAACTGAAGTGGTTACAGGAAACAAGCTTTGCTGCATCATCAAGGCAGATTTGGTTAGAGCTTTTTGCTATCAGCCTAACAGACATTTTTGAGGGCTGTCAGGGCACGTCCGTGAGTGATTCACCTTCCAGAGATCAGGCATTTTGCATAACCAGAAGATTCATCATTCAGCTCTGCATCAGAGACCTGATGAAAATATCACAAAGGAAATACAATTCTGGCTCAGGTGCTAATGCAGAATTCCAGGGTAATTGCACATTTAACTGGGCTTGACTAGACCTTGTACAAGGTGTCAAATTGCCTTCACATCTTAACTCTTATGCCAAACCTCAGTATTTTCTAGCAGGACCCTCTGAAATCCATGCAGAAACTGCACATATTTCCTGGATTTCGGTTCCCATTTCAAGTTCATCAACCAGTCTCAAATAAGCTGCATCATTGATTTTTGTCATTGTACAAAATCCAGCAACCAAATCCTTTCTTTCTGACAGATGGAAATACACTGGCAGAACACAAAACTGTCTCTCTACTCCCATCCCTCTACTCCAACCAGGAAACTCAGGTAGAAAAAGAATCCTAATTGAACATGCAAACCTTGCATCCCAGCATGGGAACACAGCTGAATACAACACAGAATGATCCCTCTGGGAAGCTTGGAAATAAAGACATTGTTAATAGAAACACATATTTTTTAAGAAAAAGAAAGGTTTGCCACATGTCCATTGTTATCATCTCTGGTGGCCAGAGCCACAGGGGTTCTCTGCATGCACCCAGCCAGCTTCATCTGACAAAATGATACCCTTGAGTGACACCCTAAGAAAATGTACTAACAACATGCAGCATCATGTTTTTCATAAGGAGAGAATGAAAACCAGTCTGCCTGCTTTTAATGGGGCAGGCCATGCTTAAAAAGAACGAGAGGTCAAGCCTGAAGTTACTGACAAACCTACCAACAGGGCAAGACTGGGGTAACAGAGAATCATGCTAACGGGTATTGCACCACAGCTACACAAGGCTGAGTAACTAAATTAGGAAAAGAGCTGTGTCTCTCTGCTCACCTGCATCTGCAAAATGACCTGCAGAAACCGAAGGAGAAAGAGCAGAAGGGGCACAAATCATTCTGTGTGGTCAACACCTAGTGTTTGCTGGCACTCTCTAACACTAGGTAGTACTGACATCTTTACCAGCAATGCAACACTTGATTTATTAAAAAGATAGATAAAATGGTCGTAGTAGTTCCCCAATTGTTCAGCGGGTAATATGAACGTCTGCAGTTACAATCCAGGACCTCTGTTTTGCTGCCTCTCAATGAACAAGCAAACAAAGGTATTTGTATGTGTATTTGGATGCTACTCTCGATGAAACATTGACATAGGGCTCATCATTTATCCCAAATCAGTTGTGGAAAGTGGGCACTGTTCCTCCATAAGTATCCCAGAAAGAGATAGGAGAAACCCTTCTGCCAAGTCTTGCATGTTCTCTTCATATGTTTGTCCTTGATTTCTGTGCACTTCATAGAAAAGGAGGCTGCTCTGAAGTCTTTACAGCTTCTTAGGCAGCAATGTAGATGGCAGAAACTAGCTCTCCTTCATGAGCAGCATGGAATAACATTTGAATAGCTTTCGTTCTTCAGTGAGTCAAGACGAAAACTCTAGGCTGAGACTGGGGTTGCAGAAGGCATGCAAGATATGCAGAGACTGAAAAAGAAACGTTTTCCGCACAGAACACAACTTTAGGATCCTCCTTCAACCTGTAGTAAGTTTCCCGAGCTAACTGTAGGAGGAATAGCTGGTTCACACAAGGCAGATGACATTTTGCATTACAAAACAGCTCTGAATGCTCCTCAGGAACATTGATGAAGCCTTCACAATCACAATCCCTTCCCGTCAGCTGCTGCTCCTAGAGAAAGTCAAGAATGAGTTAAAGATGCTGAATGTGATGCTTGAAGAGGAGCTGGTAAGCTGGAAATCTGCATTGTCTCCCTGTGCAATGTTTATGTAGGGGGGAGATTCCAGTCTCCTGGGTTCCCACTTGGAGTTCAGCAGTTCAAAATAAAATATATCTTAAAGGCGAATGGTCAGTCTACAAAAGGAGAATGGAAATCCTAAGAGTGACGCACCACACAGTAGCTGTTCACCATGTAGAGAATCTGCCCTGGGACGGTTTCTGGTAAGGGAAATATCCAAAGCATTCTTTTATCCCAGGTGCAGATATATACCAGATGCACCAGGCAGAACAAGACTTGAGCACATGAAACACCTCGAGGCTGCTGGCTGAAATCCAAGGGAGGGAGATGGCTCAACAAACACTGTAGGTTACTCTCAGCATTGAAACGACAGCAACTCTGATGCCAGATGGAAAAGGAACCAGACAGACAGCTGGATGTGAACTTCTCAGGACTGCAAAAGCTTTACCTGAGAGTTTCACAGAAGTACCCTTACTTTGCCCCAAAATCCCATTTTTTCCCCTTCCCACTGGGCTGAGATCACGTGGTTAGATTCAGTGGCTCGTTGGCCTGAATGGGAAACCTCTTTACCCAAACTTCTACAAAAACAAAGACACGTGCAAAAAAATTAAGATTATTAAAAACTTAAAAACTACCCCAATACCTAATGCATACTAATTATCCTAATAATTATCCTAATAACCCAAATGAATCCACCTAAAATTGCTGCCCATCCAGAAAGGAATCCTGCAGATCAGTTTCTGTGCAAAGGCTCAAGATTTAGGTTTTGGATGATTTATTTTTTGGAAGTGTAATTAATTTGGTCTGATACAAGAACAATAATCTGCCCTATTTTATTTCTTAAGACTAAAATCTGCACAGATTTTGCTGAGCTGAGATCTATCTAGGGTGACTCAAGACCCACCTCAGATGACTACCTTCAAATGGTCCTCTAAACTTTAAACTCAGTTTTGGTTGTTACTCTAAGGTCCTAGGCAGTTTGGTGGCGAGCGTACGGCAGCCATTCTACTGCAGTGAAACTAAATGACCACAAGGTAGCAGCAGAGATCGGAGTGGAAAAAGGGAAGGAGCTGAAGCAATTGGTCTGTGCCCGAACTCGAAATGTGAAGCCGCCTCATTAGATGTCTGTTCATAGAAGATAAACATGTGGCAATCTCGGTTAAATATAACCCATTTGAACTACGATTTACTTAAGACTTCTACAAACATCACTAAGCCCCCGTTATTAGCTAAGCCATTGACATCTGGGTGTAAATCAGGCTGTAGGAATAAAACATGCACAGGCATTATGAGCCTCATACCCAGGCTTGACTCCATACTGGCTCAGACAATGACTCTCACTTATTTCACTTCAAGATGCTACTTTATCAGCTATCAGAACTCTAGAATAGAAAAAAAATAAATAAATGCAGCCTTCTTCCTCTGCCCAATTTTATTACATTTTCCTTACCTGTGCCATACACACAGTACAAACTCCTTCCCTGATAATCACGAACATCATGTCCAGGTAGCTACATATTGTGCCCTCCAGAACCTATGTTTAGTCAAACAAGAGCCAAGCCAATGCGTTACTTCTTGCAGTCCGTTCAGGTTTTCCTTTTTGGTCTCATTTTATGTTCATAAATAACTCTCCAACAAGAGGCAGCTGCTGAAATGTTATATCCTTTGACAGAAAGATGACTGTGTGGCTTGGGAGAATGATCACAAAGGCTATGCAGGTGTTCACAGGCTGTTGTTTGTGTGTTTTGTTAAGAGAAGCTTTCTCTGTTTTTATTTGCACAGCTTGTGTGGAGGAAGCGCATGCTGCTCAGTTAAACCATTTGCATGGAAAGGACTAGTAGCCAAAAAGCAAGTTTTGCCCAAGATGATGTGGAACACAGTGATTCACCTTGGAAGAACAGAGTATCTTGCTCTACATCATGATTTACATTGAGGCTCTCAAGAACCCTTCAAACAACTTCAGTAATGGTCCTCCCTCACTGCAAAACTGCCACCTCTGGATAAAACATATCACAGTCTCCCAGAACTAAGAAAACCAGATACATAAATGAGCAGATGTTTTGGGCTTCTCCCATCTTCCCAGCAGGCTGACTAAACAATGGGAGCAATGCCTTGGTCCTGAAGCTTCTTCTGCAGATGCTATCTGCTGCCTTCTTACCTTACCTTCCCTTCTGCTACAAGCAAGCACTGGCCTAGAAGTTTCTATTTTTTCTACATTACCCACTATCACTTCCTATTGTATGGAGCCAGACCAGAAATGGTTCTTTGTCCCTCTGGAATAAAAGAATTTTTTCTAAAGAACAGCAGTTGTGCTTTCAGTTAGAGACTCCTCTCAATTAGGAGCCTGTGTGTATATGTGATCAATTATTGTATTAATACATAGGATTAATTCCTTCTTCTTTAGGTAGGACACTGCACAGACTAAGCTGCCTTGTAAGCCTTTGTCTTCCCCATTTATAGAGGTTTTGAAACAGAGTCTGGAAAGGTTTAAGCAAAACCAGTGGCATTCCTTGACCTTGAATAACTTCAGATACACAATTACAATCAAGGCAAACAGGGCAACCAATGGAACTGATGTGCCTGAAGTCCTGTTTGTTGATGCCCCTTTGTTTAGATGAGTAAGAAAACCTAATGCCAGTATTATTTGTAACAGCAGCTGTTCTCTGGGAAGTGGTCTTGCAAAGTCCATCCGGCTTCTAATCCGGAACAATTTTAATATATATATGCTGACTGCTGATACATCTTACACAAACATCAACACTAACAAGCTTTCCAAGTCATTTCAGCACATCTGTTGCTGATCAAAACATATAATCTCTTGATGTATTAATAGTTTCGTTAGCTTTCTGTTCAGCACTCTGAATATGCTATGGTGACTGAGTTGACATGAAATGAAGCAAACCATCCTACGGTCTTTCCTCTCTTGCTTTTTTCTTTGTCTTTCCCCTCCACACATAGAATCACAGAATAGTTAGGGTTGGAAAGGACCTTAAGATCATCCAGTTCCAGCCCTCCTGCCATGGGCAGGGATGTATCTACATGTAATTCAGGAACTATCCATACAAAGCCCTTGACTAGAATGGCTGTCTCAGTAAACTCTTACATTTAGCTTTTCTATTGCAGAACACCACAGATCTTTTTTCCAGAATAAATAAGTATTACACTTTAGAAGTGCACATGGTTTTGTAAGAAAAGGTAACTTTACATCACCAGGAGCCTTTAGGAGTAAGTGCTGAGCAGGTTATTCATTAGTGGCTATTTTATCTGTATTTGCTGCATGGAACAGCTCTTACTTCATCCTTTCAGCTCCTAAGGAAAAAGTAACAAGATGGATCATACTTGCTTAACTCTTTTATCATCCTCATCTCCACCTCAGGAGAAGCCAGAACAGATAGCACCTTAGTCAGTGTATTATGTGAAACAATACATCTGGGGCAATTCCTTAGGCACATTTTAACACACCTTGAAAACGCAGCCTTTGTTTCAATATAGTAGCAAAGTGATGACTGTTTTTCAAGGTATCAACTGTGAGTGCTTTTTTACCTTCTTCAGAGCCATATAGCAGAAGGTATCAATGGAGATGGGAAACTGGATTAGAAAAGCCTCCGGTCAGCCCAAATTTAAAAACCACTAAAATCATAGTTTATGATTTTAGATCTGTTCTATGAAAACCATTTTAAGGAGCAATACCAAAT
Organism: Lathamus discolor; assembly: GCF_037157495.1. Lineage (NCBI taxonomy): Eukaryota > Metazoa > Chordata > Aves > Psittaciformes > Psittacidae > Lathamus > Lathamus discolor. The sequence goes on along the minus strand of NC_088887.1, from coordinate 6,030,223 downwards.
ACCCCTCTACTATGGTCATCAAAATTAAAAACTTGGAAAGTTCCAATTAAAACTCATGATCTTTCCTTATTAGACCGGAGTTTTCTTCCAAAATACAGCTAGTATAGCTAAGCTGGAAACATAATATCTACTAATCTATTTGTTCCAGGTATAGGTAACTCCGGAAAGAAGGATTTTCTCTCCCCTCAAAGATCATCTCACCTCCAATATATCTTGGATTTAAAAGTCTTAGGGTTTACATTCTTTGAGAAATGTGCTAAAGAGGAAAGACCTTCATTAGAAGGAATGGAGATTGCACGACGTTATAAAGTACTGGTGTCTGTAACTCCTTACTATATTTTGTCCCAAAAGATGGAGCTTTGGGAAGCTCCTTTGTGCTGAATTTCGGATGCATAGATGCAGGAATGGCACAGCAAATATAATCATATGTAGATTGCAACCAATTATTGTAACTGGGACTGTCCTACCTTGAAACTTCTGTGTATAAATATAATGAGAAAGCCAGCACTGGTGTGCTCAGCTTGTGAAAAAGTCCACCAAGCACCCTGAAGAAACACTCTATCTCTCTTGAACATGCAGAATTGGCCCTCGGGGCACGAATCTGCATTTTGGACAACACTATCACACATCAATTTAAAGGAAAAGGAAAACAATACCTTATTATGTCTTTCAGTTTAGTCACCCACTCTGCAGCAGCACTGAATTCGGAACGATGTATTACATGATTCAGAGCAGGATTTTATCCAAAGTCTCAGGAAATAGCTCTGACTAGACTTCTACCAGGTATTCCATATTAAACTGCTCTCAGTATCTCTAAGTGGAAGATGGTTTCTCCCTTGTTGTATGGATCATAAAGGAACGGTAAAAAGAGGACTGCTAATTCTGGAAAAATCCAATAGTTCAGTAACATGAGCAGTGTCCTGCAAGGAAAGACTTATCCCTACTTTGAATCAAGCATAGTGAATATTAGAATCTGAGCTTCTCACATGGCTGTGGCAGGCCATCTCCGTGGCACTCCTAAAGCTGTCCCTCAGCTTGTGTTAAAATTATACCTGCTAAACACATCTGTTTCACAGAGTAGAGCACAAAACTGTGTCTAAGGAGCTTTTATCCCCCTCCTCTTCCCATCTATTCCAAATCAATTTACTATGCATGTTTGTTCACCCAGTGGAATCATCTTGGGATCCTGGGGAGGCCATCACTGACCGGAATCAGTGGTGCACCTAGAAGTTAGAAGCTAGCCAGCTTTACTCCAATTTACAAGAAGGGCATGAGGGAAGACCCAGGAAAGTACAGACCTGTTACTCTAGCCTCCATACCCAGAAAATTATGGAGAAAATAATAGTGGATGCTGTCAAAAAGTATTTAAAGAATAATGCAATCATTAGGCCCAGTTAAAGTATTCACAAGGGGAAAGTCCTGCCTAAATCATTTGATAATCTTCTACTATAGCATCAGCCACGTAGTGGATGAAGGGAAGGCAGTGGATGTAATTTTTCTGGATTTTAGTAAGAATGTCAGTTTTATTCCTCACAGTATTTTCTGGTCAAGTTATCCAGCTACAAGGTGAGCAGGTACACGGTGCACTGTGTGAACTGGCTGGACAGCGAGGCTCAAACAACTATAACGACCAGTCACCAGCAGTGCTCCTCAAGGCTCAACTCTATGGCCAGTCCTCTTCAATATATTCATCAGTGCAGGAGGTGAATTTGACATTAGCAAGTTGGCTTCCTAGAGAGATGGTTGATGCTGCATGCCTATCAGTGTTGAAAAGGCATCTGGACAATGCCCTTATGTCATGCTTTACCTTTTGGTCAGCCCTGAAGTGATCAGGCAGTTGGACTAGATGATCATTGTAGGTCCCTTCCAACTAGAACAGTATTGTTCTATTCTATTTTAAAAAGAAAAGGAAACTGGATTTCAAACATGAAACTAACTTGTGTAGCCTTATAAGACAACAGAGGAGGTGAGTACTGGTCAAAAGGTCATCTGTTCTTGGACCCAGCGGACAGGCTAACTGAGGTCAATGGGTTTGGACAGTGTCACTGAGAGTAGGATTTAGCTCATAAAATGCAGAGGCTGTGGGCTGTTTGTGTTACATAATAAACCTTTAGATAAACCTGTTAGAAAAAGTCCCTCTTAAAAATACAGTCATTTATGGTAATGACTACTTTCCTAATACTCTATTAGCAGTGCTGCATTCCTCAGCATGTTATCTATGTAATCATCTAGAAGAATGTCCCAGACAGTTCTACATGAAATTCCTGTTCCTGCTAGCTAGTGAGGTGCTTTTCAGATATCTGAATAAACAGCGTTGGCGTAACAAAAGACATGAGCATGCCACTGACAGCACTTGGCCTTACCTACATCAGGAATGCATGTATTGTAGAAAAACGTTAATATTCTTCTGAGTATATACACATAATCTAATGATAAATAATTTTAAAATGCATACTCAAAATATAGATAATAAATAAAGAAAAAGCTCTGGAAGATTACTCAGTCCTATTTTTAATACAACCAAGAATTACCTTATCCATTAAGATACAGTAGAAGTTTTTAATCAACGTTGTCCTACTGTGAGACATGAGTTAACCAAAAGGGAAGCTCCAGATTATAAGGTTGAAAATGGGCAGAGGTAATACAAGTTACCCAAGGCCACACACCACAATTAAAATTCAGGGTTACATGATGCATGCAATGGTTTTCCTTTTCATTGTGTGAAACTAGGCTAACATAGCCTTGGTCATGCTGCAACACAATGGCAGCTCACTAACTCGGTGTTCTGTCAGAGAACATGGCCAGTGGCATGTATGATGCCAGAGATTTTTTAATGCTAGTATCAGGATCAGATCTACTTATAAAGTATATAAGGCACGTGCCTGTTGGGAGGTGAGGGAAATTAGAGACCACCTCTCCCCAATTCCCCCCAGATTTATATTATAGCACTAAGGAAAGCTTAGGATAAAATGTACTGCTACTCCCAACGTGTGATGTGGTTGGCATTTACAGAGTCTATTTGGTGATAGTTCCCCAGGCAACCCTGCAACCTTGGCATATGCCAAGAGAAACTGACCAGAGAGTGGAGTGGAGCCAAGGCCCTGCGGCCAGGCTCTGTTACAGTCCCTGCAGGAGCAGGAACTTGAAGCCACCATGTCCTGACGAACCACACAGCACCTACCAAACAAGGAAAAGAGATTTCTATTTGGAAAAGCAACGCAAGAGGATCTTACACCCATCAGTAACAAAGTGTGTGACTGGAGCCACTCCAGCTCCATAGGCATAGAGTTAAAACATTGAAACCTGCGCTAGTATGGAAAAGCTTGGAAAACCCAAGGGCCTCCCCTACAAGGTCAGGGTAAGCAACACTGACGAACAGAGAACTGAGGGGGAAAGGAGGTTTTACCCTTGTGCAGACAGATTAAGAATCAGGGCTAACAAATCCGCAATCAGGAAAGGACTGTGCTTGAAGCTTTGTACATTTTGGAAGTGCATGGACATCATCAACATACGGCCTCATGCATCAGCAAAACATGACTATGGTGTCTTATTGATGGAAATGATGTAACCTTATGCAAATTAACTGCCCAATCCATACATGGTGGGAGGGTTATGGAGAGTTACTAACCTGAATCAAATTGTATAAATATATGAAATTCGGAAAGGGAAAGCAGGGAAGACTCCATTGTAACTTCTAGGACCAGTCAACAGGCTGAACTTGTCTTCTCCCCCATAGGGATGCCCATTGGGTAAGAACCTTATGAGCGCTAAATGACTAACTCATTCGAGCTGTTGTTAGTGATTACAGTTTGGCTGTCTACCACTGCAATCTCTGAACCTCATCCTTTCACAAACTTGTATGTTGTATAATTAAAATCTTCAGCTGAAATCTGTTTTGTGCAAGTCTCCAGAACTTGAATCTTTGGAATAAGGGATTTGACTCAGTGATGCTGTTGGTAGGGGTCCCTGAATAGGTCAGATGAATCACCCTCTGATTCAGTGGGCTGTCCAGTACCTGGGCAAGCTGGTCAGGCACAAGGGTCTCATCTTTCCTGGGGAAACTGTCAGGCTGGTCAAATATAAAGAGCTCGAGGAAACCCCCCTTATAATGTCACAGTGTTGGCGTGCGGGACAAATTTGGGCAAGAAGGTGTAAACTCCCCAGCATGTCTTGTCCACTGGGCTAACGTGGCAACCTGTTGCGCAACAGTCATGCGAACTAGCATAACAGCATCAATGATGGGAGAGTCTGCCGTACATTTAACTGTCATTTTCCTGATAGAGCTTCATCTTGAGAATGCTGTTTAGGTAGTCTGTTGCATCTCAGACAGCATACAGTACATAGAATTATGCTATAGATTTATGCTACTAGCCATGATATGAATGCAATCTACCTTAAAAAAGAATATAGAGCCCCAAAGCCCTTTAGATTATCTAAACTTGATCGTGTTGTGCTTTTTATCTCACTACATCCTGCTCCAGAAGTAAATTACACCTTCTGTAAAAAGCTTGTTTTCTTTTTTTCAGTTGGCAATATCTCCTCTTTTTTCTGTTATGAAGTACAGCATCATCCTTCTCGCTCTCATTCACTGCTTTAGGAAATCTTTCCTCTATGCACACACCCTCCCACTAAGCTATCTTTCTGAACAAAACAATTTCAACTGTCTCACATGATATTTTCTTCATGCTTTGAATATTTGGGGATTTTGTATCCATTCTTACATTCCCCTCATTTTTCTTGAGACAGGATAACCAGGGCTGAACACACGATTCCAGCAGAAATCTGTCTCACTCATTTACAGGATTGGACAGGAGCAAGTTTTCTGAAGGATGTTGGCTCTGTTACTGTTCATTCCTCTCATTCAGCTTCTGGCTGCTTCTAACCGTAAGCATTACAATATTCACATGGTTATTCTTTTCCTACTTTTAAATAGGCTAAAAATTCAAAGTCACTAACAATGACAACATCCTAACATCTCGCCCCTTTCCCGTTTTCAGTCACATTCCATTAATTTCACGATTTGCTTTGAACAATTCATTAATTCAGTCATGGTGAACACTGGTAATAGAGCAGAAGAGCTTAGAGGAAAGGTTTTCCAGTTGCTAACCTTCTAGTTACTGTACAATTACTGGCCCTCTGGACTACAGTTCTCAAGCCAAGTTTTACTGCCTTCATGTCCATAAATTCCTCAGGTGCAAGCCATCATGATTAAGCTGAACAGCATTGCAGTGTGCACACCCTGAGATTTAATAGAATAAATAACTGATCAAGCCAGTCCTGTGATTCACCTATTTGGCCAACCACAGGAAATAATCGCCCACGTTGCAGTAGTCAGCTTCCCCAAATACCTTGCAAGAGGAGAGCCTACAGCAGCCCCTGTGATATTTTTTGTCCTGACAAAAGGGTTTTTTTCCTCTTGCTGTATTCTGACTGCCCAGCAATAGAGCAGCAGCTTGTCTTGATCATCCCCTCCTTCTCCTATATATCATTTAAGTAACACTGATGTTAATGCCCTTATGCTGTGGATCCTGAATATGGGTAACAATGATGTTTGTTACATGTAAGTAAGGAGAAGATACTTCTCAGATAACTAAAACTCAGAGGCACTAGTTTGCTACCCATTCACTGAGCACACTTCAGTACTGAAGTGGTAGCCCATTTGCCAGCCTAATTTCATGCAGTCTGACTATCTCCCACCTCCCAGGACATCACTGTCAGAAGAGGAGGATGTCAAAAGCATAGCAGCAGAGGAAGGTGGATGTTGATATGTTGTGTCTTGGGTTGCAGCTGCAAAACCACTGGGGGCCAGAGGGCTCAGCCTCCTCTTTGTTTCTACCCATGGTATGCATTCTCCCATACCTCTTTGTGCCCAGGTTAATTTGTGTTCAGCTCACCACACATCAAGAACCAATCCAGCTGAAAACAAACCTTTTTCTCAGGTTTCTAGTCTGCAGCAAGCTCAGTTCTCTGCTCCAGCTCACGCCACAGCCACATTAACATTAGTGCTGGCACAAGAAGGTGATAAAAGAGATGCAGAATGTTTTAGACACAGGGAGAAGACTTCTGCTTTCAGTGGCAGCCAAAGCACATATCATCAGCTGACTGTGACCACATAAATTCAGCTTCACTGAAGAGGCAATGGGTTTTCTCACCGGTTGAATTCCTTCCCCTAGGACTTTGCATGTGGATAGTGGAAGATTCCTGTATCTCTGTTCTATTCTTCTCCACAATCACACAGTTTTAGAATGCTTTACAAATTTGCCCCCATCCACAAACATTTCAGCAGAGAAGAAACATATCAAGAGGATATATAATAATCATGGGTGTGATCAAGGTTCTGATTGCAATTGGGCCAAAGGTCAGAGTACAGCTCCCTCAAAACCACAAACTATCATTGAAGGCAAAAGATTCCTACAACCTTTTGTGCTTTCTCCAACAATTTGGAGCTTCTGACTTCTGGGTTGTCAGATCAGGTCTGCCATTGGTTTATAGTTTGTCCTTAAGCATCTTTGGAATGCGAATTTCTTAACACCTGATGAAACAGAAAAGAACTGTTTCCAAGCTGCCTGGAGACAGCAGTTGTTGTCTGCATCCAATTCTGGGGCAAAGAGGTAAATACCAGGTGGGGAAGGTGACAATAAAAAAAAAAAAACACCCAAAAACCCCCTAAATGCTACCAAAACCAACCAAAGAAACAAAATTCATGAATCAAAAGGCAGAAATTAACAGAACGACTTAGACGTACCTTTTTTTGCTGTAGGAGGCTGATTTCATGCAGTTCTAGCCTGAGTTCTTCCGCAATGTAACCTGTGTAAAAAAGAGCTCCAGAGCCAAAGGAACAACCTATGATACTTGGGCAGGACCATCCCCATGGTTCTGTGCCCTTCCCAGCTGAACCCAAACAGCAATCTCCACCTCCTCCTCCCTCTAATGTGTAAATAGCAATTCTTCCCCCTGTTCCACCTGGGATGAAACAATCCAAGTGGGAAACAGGTGCAGAAAAGATCAGTGCAAAACAGTGGCAGAGGTGCCACTCTTGGCTAAGGTAGGCAGCTTGGCTGAGTTTCAGAGGAAGACAGCCTGCTGGAGAGCTGCTGAGGCACCCAGCACACACCTCTCTTCTAAACCACTTCCTGACTTAAAGAGAGGCAGATCTCCTCAGAAGCTGTGAGAAGTCTCCTGTGTTCCCAAAAAGAGTCTTATTTATTCTCCACACAGGACTTCCAGCCCGTATTTGCAAGAACAGATGTTTAAGAGGAATGGCAGAGATAGAAATGCAAAGGTTGTCAGGGGTTCCATTTCACCTTCTCTCCTTTTCACTTTCTTTCCCCTTCTGGTACATTTGTCTCTGTCTTCAGAAAAGGGAACAATGAGAGTGACAGGAGATCAAATGGGAAAGCTTTCTTGAAGCCCTTTTCCTTTAAATTCCAGGCGAACTTCTCATGTGTCTCTGCCACAAGCAAGTCCACATACTTACACTTAAAATCCAGCCCCGGGTAACAGTTACCTGTGCCTTTCAGCTATCTTAAGATGTTCTTTTCACCTTGATTGAGTAATTAAACCAAAAGTATATCAGCAAAGAGACTGAAAGGAGTCACCCTCATAAGTTCTCTTTAATGCGGGCCTCTGTTGCACCTACACAAGTATCCTTGCAGGTAATTGGTATCCCTGAATTAAAATCTCATCATACTAGATTGGCAATAACAAAATGTGAAGGCCCGAGAATCAGGCTGTCATTTCTTCTCTCTCATGCTATTCAATTGAATGAGCATGAAAAGCCAAACACCAACCCAAAACTGATACATGAAGCTGAGTTAGGTCACAGGTCTCTTGTTAGACATTACAGAGCCACAGTATCATCTAGCTGTCCCCATAAACCAAGGATGACAGCCTCATTCCCTAATCATGACCAGAAATCAAAGAAAACTTGTTTTGATCTGTAAAGCATGAGTTGGAATGATTGTAATCTGCTGCAGGTTTGGCAGGCTGGCTGACCAGGTCCCTGGGTACAGGCTGTCTGCTGAACTACATGAGGAGAAACCCTGTGAACTCAAGAGTCTCACCCCCGTGATGGATGTCAGACCAATGCTTTTCCTTTCAAAGGAATTTTGGGGGAGGGAGGGGAACGGTGGTGGTGAACCTGTATATGGACAAGTGTGAGAACCTCGGTGACTGGGAACATAAACCTTTGTATCCTCCTAGCATCAGGAACAGTCAGGATGAGAGATCCATTTTCATGCAAACAGATGAGTGACTCTAAAGGGGTGGGGGGACCATATGTAACTCGGTCTATATGGTAGCTTATCATCTTTCTCCCATGAGGGTCCTTTTTAAATGGGTTCTGTTTGGAACAGAAGTGTCCTGCCCTCCTAGAACAGTGCTCAGTCACCCTAAGGAAAAACACAGTGTTTCCTGAAGTTCGAACAGAGCCTCCCATGTTTCAGATGAACCATTTTTAGACCCCCTATGACCAAGGAAGTTCTTGGAGCTGCTGAGATAAACCCCTTTGGTTTGACATTGCCTGCCACTAACACGCCGGACTGTTTGGTCATCTCTCCTTTAGGCATTTCTTATTTATTGACTCAACCAAGCTTTTGTGCAGTATGAATTCCTTGAGGTTTGGTGTTTCACTGTTGCGGGTTCACCCTGGCAGGCAGTTAAGCCTCACACAGACACAGGTGCTTGCTCATTCCCCCCTCAGTGAGACGGGTGAGAAAACTTGTGGCCTGAGATAAAGAAAGCTCAATAGGTAAAGAAAAAGCTGAAAGTGCAAGCAAAGCAGAATGAATAATTCATTCAGTACTTCCCATCAGGAGGCAGGTGTTAAGCCATCTCCAGGATCATCACATGCAATAGTTTCTTGGGAAGACAAACGTCCTCCACCCCCTTCATCCCCCACCTTTAATTTCTGATTACAGCAGATTCTGAAGAAACTGCCAGACAGAAGACAAAGGCTGCAGGAGCCAGCAGTTTGCAGGTGATAATGGCTCTATAATGGCCCTTTAGTTCTCTGAGCACCTGTTTGGCTTATGTGATGCTCTCCCTTTGACCTTAGTGTGCTCTCCCCGGCACACATCTGGCCTTAGCCTGCTCTGTGTTAGCGAAGACCTAAGGGGAGGTTGAGTGAACAGTCACAGGTGAAGGAAAGAATCAGAAGGATAAAAGTGGGAGAAACTCATAGGTTGAGATAAACGCAGTTTCATACGCAATACAAAATCTGAACACAGAAGGAAAGCAAAATAAGGAATACATTCAGTCCTTCCCACTGGCAGGCAGACGTTCAGCCACCTCTCCAATAGCAGGGCTCCATCACGTGTAGCCAGTTATTTGGGAAGGCAAATGTCATAACTCCAAACATCCCCCCTACTGCCTTCTCTTTCTTGCCCCAACCCTTTATCGCTGAGCACTGTATTATATGGTATGGACTATCCCCTCAGTCAGTTGAGGTCAACTGTCCCACCTGTGTGTGTCCCCTCACAAGCTCTTGTGCATCCCAGCCTACTCACTGGTGGGGCTGGGTGGTGAACAGAAAAGGCCTTGTCTCTGTGTAAGAACTGCTGAACAATAGGTAACACGTCCCTGCTTTTAATAACAAACATAAAACACAGCACCACACAAGCTACTATGAAGAAAGCTAACCCTGTTCCAAGCAAAACCCATACATTCAACTCATTTTCTCTGCACAGTATTGCGCAGGAAGTCTGGATGGCTAATGTCAACAGAAGATACCGGGGGGGGGAGAAACCCCAGCTCTAGGCTTCCTCAAGTTTTCTGCTAGTCCAGAAGAAACTTGTGTCCGAAGATGAAATAGATGCAGTTAAGAGGCAGGCAGAAGATTAGAGGACCAGAGGAAAGTGTACGTGTGATGAATACCTCAAAAGGTTGAAGTTTTTACTCTATTTAGTCCCCAGATAAGATCTTCCTAATAAAATCTCATTTTCTAACAGGCTATGTACATCAGTTTTAGTATCAGGTTACATGTGATATTAAAAGGGATATATCAGGCATTTGGAATAAAAACAGAGTTTTAAAAGACAAGGTGGCAGATTATTCTACGCTGAAACAATTATGTTGTTTCAATTATATTGTTTCCAATCCTAACTATGCTATGGTTCTATATAGGAAAGGAGCTGCTGGAAGAGTGACCAAAGAGAAGGACAGAAACTGAAAAATACTTCTTCCTTTTTACTAAAGAAAATCCAGACATAACCAGAAAGTTAAAATATGAAGAGAAAAGCTATCTAAAGGAAGTATTTCTTAGCATAGATCATAAAATGGGTCTCAGAACCACTTACCACCCACAACACAGCCACAGCTGTTGTAAATTAAAGGTTTTATTTGATTAGGTATTAGCAGTATCCTCTGACCAGTCAATAGAAGGGCTTGTCTCAAGCAGGCAGACACATTAAATATTTTTATATATATTTTTAATTTAATTATTTTTTATTTTATTTTATTTTTACTTTTGTATTTTTATATATAATGTATTTTCAAAATATTTTATTACTTTGGCATTTGATAATGTGACTGACTCCTTGAACTTAAGTCTTTGGAAAGCATTGGTGAGGTAGGGTTCTAGTAAAGACCTTCCAAGAAAATGCGGAGTTCCTGACTATATCATTTCATCCTTTTGCTTTTCATAGTCAAGCACTGTGCTGCAGTTTAAAAAATGCCTTCACTATTCAAGAGTCGTACAGTCATATATATTCATATACATATATTCATATGAATATGGGTTTCAGTAGGTGACCTATTTTGTATTCTGAGGAGGTTGATCTGACACTGGGTAATTTGGTCTGTATTGATTTTTCTCTCAGTAAGTGAAGCACCATGGTGGCTGCATTTGTACTTTTCTGAGGGAGTGCTCCCTCAGGCTCCCCTAGCACCCAGTTCACCAACTACTGATATTGGAAAGCCCTCTTAAAAACACTCAGAAATCACTTCCAATGATGCTTGCTTTACCTGGGCAGTGTTCAAGTCAAGATCAAATATTAACAAAGGGAAAATGTCGAACAATAAATGACAGCTCCTGTCTGGAGTGATGAAGAAGGGGAAATGCAGTGCTGCCATATGTGAAAAGCATTTCAAAGTATCCTATTTCTCTTCTTCACAGACAACAGGAGAACATCTAGGCTTATTGTGAAAAGGTGGTGGCTAATAACCCTGACTGACCACATGCCTTCTTTCAGCATGGATTCCACCAGACCATGAGTCTGATGAAACTGTTGTGCATCTGCAAGCTGGTGCCACTCCTCCCATCAGCCCCTCCCTGGTGAGATTAGCATTTGTTAAAGGTCAGTTTCTTTAAGCATTATGATAGACACCCAGATGTGTGTGCGAGGCTGTCCGGCGCAAATGCCAGCTGTTGACACAATGACATGAAGGTGACCTTTTGCACATTGAGGTTATTGATCCATTCCTGATTATTTCACATGGTCTTATCAATAGGAATTTGTAAGGCCCATCCCAAACATCAAGACATAGGAGGAATAAGCATGCCAGTGTTCTCAGACGTCTCAGCTACATCCTTATTGTATCATATTGGAGTGAGCCAGTTTCTATTGCTTCAGCAGTCCAGGGTGCTGTCCTCAGGAGATCAAGCAAGCTAACAGTATCGTGAGCCCGAATAAAGAATAAACTCTTATCTGAATCCATTAGATTCTTTATGTTTGTTTGTCATAGAGGATGATATGTGGAAGCATTATTTACATCTATGTGCAGAAGAAGCATGTTTAAATTCTTCTGCTTGCCTCTGCCTTGTACCTCCTTAAAACCTATTCTTATAATTTCCTTGTTAATCCCTGAATGTCTATATTAGCACTTCCTAAATTTTTATAATTACTAAATTCCAAAGAGTTGTTTCTCTGTGGTTTTCTTTATTTTATCTATGGAATCAAAGATATTAAAATGTACCACAACATTGCACTATTATAAATATGCATTCCTGCTGGAAAGCAAAGTTTTAAAATGGTGAGCAACTTCCTCTAAAGTCAAGAGCTAAAAAGTCATTCTTCAGTGTCTACTGATTTGAAAATCCCTATAAGTTTTGTAGAAAGAGATTTCTGAAGGGGATTGCAAAAAAACATAGTAATAAAAATTAACATGGACCCAAGCATGACAATCCAATTTTTCCACTCTTGTACGATGTGATTCCTACCAGAGACACAAATGCAAAAAATGTCATGAGCTAATTTTTGTTAGACACAAAGAAGCAGGCAAGATACTCCATATATGTAATATTTTTATTATCAGGAAAATACTTCTCATCTTACTACAAGCAACTGGATCAAAACATTCATTCTTATCACATTAATGATCATAAACTCAGAAGTTGCTTTAGTAATGTAGAAGACAGTTTGAGGTTAGCGGTTTCTAGGAGGGAAGGAACATCTACTTCAAAATCATCGCAATATTGTGAAGAAGGAGGGAAAAGACACCTTGCAACAGCAAGGAGCAACAACACTCTGAGAATTTTAGGATATGACTGCATCACAAAATGCAAAAACTCGAAGCAAATCCTGAAGGGTACATTCATGCAGAATATCACAGCAAAAGTGCTTTGCCTTTGTGTAACTGTAGTTATTGCTGTTTCCAAGTCTGAGCCAGATTGCATTGAAGCAGCTCAAATCACAGAATAATAGATTTATAGAATCAACTGCATTGGAAAAGACCTTTGAGACCATCAAGCCCAACTATTCCCCCAGCACTGCCAAGGCTGCCACTAACCCATGTCACTGAGGTTCTCATATGCATGGTGTGTGAACACTTGCAGGGGTGGTGACTCCACCATTGCCCTGGGCAGCCTGTTCCAATGCCTGAGCACCCTCTCTTCAGTCTAAACCTCCCCTGGAGCAGCTTGAGGCTGTTTCCTCTTGTCCTGGCACTGAGCTCAGGCTGACAGACCTGTAGTTCCCAAGGTCTTCCTTCTGCTCTTTTTGTATAGAGATGTCATGTTGGCCAACCTCCAATCCCCTGGGACCTGCCCACTACACCAGGACCGCTGATAGATGATGGAGAGTGGTTTAGTGACCTCCTCTGCCATCTCCTTCGGCACTCGCGGGTGGAACCCCTCCAGACCCATAGTCTTACATGCATCCAAGTGGAGCAGGAGACTTATGAGTACCCTGAGAATGGCTGGTATGACTATTAAAGACTGAGATGAAGGCAGCTTTAAGATTTCCTCATCATCAGTCACTAGGTCACCCCTTCTGTCCAGCAGAGGATGGCAGCTCTCCTTGGCCCTCCCTTTATTGCTAATATATTTGAAAAAGTACTTTTTACTATCTTTGATGGCAGTGGCCAGATTTAGTTCTATCTCTGCCGTTGCATTTCTAACTTTCCCAATACATAACCTAACAACATCCTTGTACTGCTCAGGAGGTGACAGGCCCTTCTTCCACAGGTGATAGATTCCCTTGTTTTTCCTGAGTTCCAGCACTATCTCCCTGTTCAGCCAGGCTGGTCTCTTCCTGCTGGGCTGATTTTTCAGGACAAAGGGACTACCTGCTCCTGCACCTTAAGGATTTCATCCTTGAAAAACATCCAGCCTTCCTGGACCCCTTTGTCCTTCAGTAATGTTTCCTGAGGAATTCTGCTAACCAGTGTCCTGAACAGGCCAAAGTCAGCCCTCCGGAAGTCTAAGGTGGAGGTTTGCTGACCTTCTTCCTGACTTCTCCAAGGATTGAAAATTCAGTCATTTCGTGATCGCTTTGCCCAAGAGGGCCTCAACCGTCACATCACCCACTGTCCTCCTCTGTTTGCCAACAGCAAATCCAACCAGGCATCTCCCCTAATTGGCTCACTCACCAGCTGGGTTAGGAAGTTATCTTCCACACCCTCCAAGAACATCCTGGACTGTTTGTTCTCTGCTGCTGCATTTCCAGCAGCCATCTGTTAGGTTGTAGTCCCCCACAAGAACAAAAGCAAGTGATCATGAAACTTCTCCCAGTTGTTTGAAGAACACTACATCTGTAGCCTCATCCTGGCTGGGTGGTCTATAAACAGACTCCTACCAGAGTATCTGGCCCTCCCCTTGATCTCCACAAACATTAAGCCTTCTCACTGACAACATTGAGTTCAAAGCACTTAATGCACTCCCTGACATACAACACAACCCCACCACCTCTTTTTCTTTGCCTATTTCTTCTGAAGAGCCTGTAGCCATCTATTGCAGCACTCCAATCATGCCTATCATTCCACCACGTTTCTGTGATGGCAATTATGTCATGACTTCCCTGCTGTACAGTGGCTTCCAGCTCCTCCTGTTAGTCTAGTGTCTGCTATTACTTCATCATCTGAGGTTCACATGGGCACAGCTCATGTGTATATGTCCTAATGGAAAACAGGAGCTATTCCACATTTATATATTATATTTAATATTTCTAACTTGTTGTCTGCCAATTATATCTGCTGGCTTTTCTCACCTCACTTTTTCTTCTATAGCTCTTTATCCTCCAGATTTAATAAATTATGCCAAATACATTCTGCACCACACATCATCAAGAAGATGTCTGGGGAATTATTTACTATTGGTAAAATATTCTGCCTCCTTATGTATAAGATTTTTTTCCAGGATTATTTTGTTTTAATACGCATCACCTCAGGAAGCTGGAAACCAAGTTCAAATAGCAGTCAGGAAGAAATTTTTTACAGTGAGAATGGTCAAGCACTGGCACAGGTTGCCCAGAGAGGTGGCAGATGCCCATCCCTGGAGACATTCAAGGTCAGGTTGGACAGGGTTCTGAACAGTATCTGATCTAGTTGAAGATGTCCATGCTCACTGCAGGGGATTGGACAAGATGGCTTTTAAAGGTCACTGCAGGGGATTGGATAAGATGGCTTTTAAAGGTCCCTTCCAACCAAAAATATTCTATGATTACCTTATTTTACATTAGGCAACTCAAAAACCAGAAGAGAAATCATACAGTTCTAATGCTGTTCTGTGCAAGGATTTTGAAAGCTATTACAGAGAAAGCACTTGCTTAAAACTATCTGCTACTGGATTTTTTCCTTTATTTTTATGGAGAGCAGATACAGAAATCTATAAAGACACAGCACAGCTGAGTTTTGTTCTGCCTCCTGCAATGTCAGTATGTTGGTTTGAGTTCCAAGATCAAAATTCTTCATGTTGTTCATGGCAATGAGGAACACAAAATCAGCACCAAGGCTTACATATCTTACACTACTTCAAACTAGCTTTTAAATTATCATTATTATTTTATTATGTCACAAAGAGGAGTCCTTTTGTAGAAATGGCTATATACAGCTCCATCTTAATTGTATTTCTCCAGGTTTTCAAACCAGTGAGAAGAATACTATACTTGGGGCCTGGGAAGGAAGGGGAAGCCATCAGTCCTCCTCTTCCTCCTATTTCCTGTTCACTATGAAAGAAAATTCGTCTACAATTACAGCAGCAATTCACAGTTCTGGTCAATGTACCACATTGTTCCCATCTCCAGAGACCACCAGTACAAACCCCAAAGGTTTTGGGAAGGACTGACAATACCTAAGTGAGAGAGACCAGGCAAAACTTTCGATTCAACAAAACGAGTCAAGTCAAAGTATGTAGCTGCATTCCAGAGAGACAGCCTCTGTCAGTCATCCACTGGAGCATAAATACACGTTCAAGTAAAAGAAACAGGGCATTTAAATAAAGCCACATAATTGCGAAGATAATGATGCTCATTACAGCACCTGCAAGAGAGGAGATGGAGGAGATGCTTCCTGTGATAGCTCAATACAATCAGAAATCCACTGGATTCAGCATTTTCATTGTCTGCTTTCATTCTCACAAGGCGATTTGGCTCAAAGTCTTGTGCTTGGTAATAATCCTTGGTTTCTTAAAAAGCAGTTTCCGTTACTAGTCCTGTGGGAAGGAAATGTGAAGACCATGGATTGCTTTCCACTTACTTCTGCTATCGGAATGAAACTCCACGCTCCTGAGAATGTAAGAAAACCCTGAAATGACAGTCCATTTCTCTGAATATTTATCCATTTTTCTGAAAGTGGCTGTAGACAGATGACAAACTGTCTAACTGACACAGCATCACCTGGAAAGGAACCGTGTGGATGACTCAGTTGTTTATTGGATAGTTTCAGACTTTTGGAGGCAGAAATGGCACACACCATACTCTGAACTGCCTCTGCAAGAGCTCTTATTCATCTATCCAACATTTCCTCTTCATTTCTTTCAGTGCTATATTGTAGCTTACCACATAGCCTTCATGGCTCAGTCAGAGAACTATGGTTCAGAATCCTACTCTTCCACAGAAAACAAAAGACCAGCTTTGGGATCACTTGGGAGATCACTTGGGAGATTAATAGCTCTGCTGAAATGTCATGTTGCTGAAAGTCACCTAACCAAGTCATTCATGCTCTCATTAGGAAAACAAGTCCCCACTTTAGATCCTTCAGAATATTCCCAGGCATAGCAGTTGTCACTCCTTTTCAAAATCTTAAAGTGCATTCACATAACACAATCAATCAATCATTCAAACAAACAAAATCACACACACACACACACACATATACAAACCCGAAGAAGCAAACCAAACCAAAACCAAACTCAAACCAAACCAGTCCTGTTAAGATAGTAGCACTGAAAATGCAGCTAATAGAGACTGCTTTTCTTCAGAGGGCAAAATCTGTCAGGCCCTGAATGCCAGCTGTATAGTTACAGTCCTTTTCATCGTCACAATGTCAGTAACTACTTTCATTCCTGAGCTTAGTTACAGAGGTTTTTCCAGTTTAGTACTAAATCATAAAGCAGAACTTCAGTCAGCCCTCGTTCCTATGAGAACACTGGAACTTTGTGAAACTGCAGGGAGAGATTATGCTGTAGTGTAACAGTCTGGGAGAAGGCTTACTGATCACTTCTTTGTAAATGGGTGAAATCTTGTTGCTGGCTTCTTTTGTTCATTTCTGTAGGGCATTACAAAGCATAAAAAACTACCACAGATCTTAGCTCAACAAATCCACCAGCATGGTGCAAATATCAGTGCAAGAGCAGAAACACGTAAGTGTAGGAGAGAAAAGATGGCATTCGTATATCATAGCATAGACACCATGAAATGTTCATGAACTCTTCACCAGCAGAGTTCTTCAAGGCTGATTGTGAGTAGCATGCTGGAACATGTATGAACAGCTGGAGAAGACAACTGCTGTGGCAAAAGTGACCTGTGTTGTGAAAAAAAAAAGAAAAGAAAAAAGAAGAGGCCTCTTAGACATTATAGACCTCCTCTTCCATGCCATGTCCAACCTCCTCATGAAGCTGGTGGAAGGTGTTACGCCTAAGGATCTCCCAGCCACGGTGAGAACTAGTTTTGGATGTGCTCCGTGACAATGAGAAGGCAGGCAGTTCCTTCTTGTACAGGATGTCCCTATTGATTTCCAGCTTTTCCAAAGCTTTGTCATAGTTATCCTTATCCTGAGCTTTAAATGCTTCTGTATACCGCATCATCTTGTGTTTGACGGGATCAACCCTGTCTTCAACTCTGTAAGAGGATTAAAAAGATAAACTTGATGAAGTAGAAATATGCCAGTTTATCAACAAAACCAAGCAGCCACAAGCAGCAAACCCCTCCCAAGAATATGCCTACTGACCTAGAGATCCCAGAAAATCTACACAGAAACAGGAAATCTTTTATAGGCACAATACTAGCAGCTACTATCATACAATTACCTCCTAGACCTTCATCCCTGTCATGTTTCTTATTAGCATCCACACCTTGGATTCCTCTTCTAGGATCCTTATAGGCACACACTAGAAGAGAACTCACCTGAGATACCATCGATCCCCTAGACCGTACTCCCGGCCACAGATCCCAGAGCGAGGCCAGAGACACCTTGGCAGTTTCCTTTCCAGCATGACAGTGGTAGCAACAACCTTTAGAATAAAAAAGACAACCAAATCAATCAACCAACCAACCAAACAAACAAGAAAGAACTTGGATGAATTAGAAAAAACTCTCTTTCAAAATTATCAGTTTCATGAGTACTGACCCATTACCATACTTGGTTACAGCCCCATATGTAATGAAAAAAAAATGAGAGTCAACACTATCATAGGGCAATTCACAATTTTAGTCACAGCTGTGACATGTTTTGAGGAAGCAATGGTGCTCTTAAAACACTGTTAAATACCTTTCCTCATGGCAAAGAGTAGGGTAATTAATTTGTAAGCTAGAGAAGAGAACAGTATGTATACATGCATTAGTTGTTGTCAGAACTTACCAATGTGGCCACATAACTACATTTAACCATTTGACTTACTGATTTCCCACAGAAAAGGGTTTCCTGCTGAGCAGCTATATGAATGATCTGGTTGATTTCTTTTTTTGTCTTTTGAGCAAGAGTTAAGCCAACTTTTCATAATGGATCTAAAGATATTACTGACCTACTTGCCATCATTACTTTGCATTCTATCCCACCTCAGTCAATCCCTATAATTATAATGAAACTCTCAGTTACACAGAATGTGGTTTGTAAAAAAGGATGTAACTATAATTCTATTTAACAAGAGAGCTCATGTGTAATGACCAAAGAGCTAGGAAGATACAGGATGGACAAAAAGGTTGAATGGGTTTCTAGCTGCTATTTGAAATAAGGTAGGAATACCCACAGAGCAAAGACATACTGTAAGACAGTTTCACAGGGGAAGATGTGGAGGAGAGTCTTGCATTTAATCACTTCAGATTCATAGAAAGGAGAAAAGAAACTTGGTGGCTGATGTACAGAAGCTGTAAAACAGAATTAAAAGAACATGGCTTGTTGTACTAGCCCCTGAGAGAAGTGAAGGCCAGGGAAAGGTTTTCAAGTACCTCCTTAAGAGCATGAATGGCAGAGTAAGTAATTGGCCTGTCTAGCACATTTTTCTTGAGCAACTTTTCCCCTTCTTTATTAAAAGTGAACACTTTAGCACCTAAACTAGATTACCTGGGCTCTCCAAAGCTCATCCCGTTCATGGGCCACTCTCCAATGGGTGTCACCCATCATGGCAATTAGCAAGTTGAGCATAAGGAGCGTGGCAATGATGGCAAAGGCAAAGTACACCACACTGTACATAAAAGGCAGATCCACATCATAATTTGCAGGGCCATCAATGATGGTGAGGAAAAGCTCAAAGGTGGTGAACAAGGACATGGGATAATTGTAGAACTGTCCAAGGTTCTCAGGGTTCTCTGTCTGGAAGATGATGTAAAAAGCTGGAGGAGAGCAATAGGGGAAAAAAAGAGAAAGTTTAAACAACAGGAATCACATTCCAAGAGCAACAACGGGGTCCTGTAAGGGATGCTGGCAACAAAAAGTGGTCTGGGAAGGAGCTACATGTGCTCCTATGCTAGTGCAGTACCCAGCATAACAAAGACAAATCTCTCACCAGAATCACTGGACTTCATTCAAGAATTACTCAGAACTATTTTATTGCCTTTGCTGTCAAAATAGTGAATTTCTTTTCTTCATGGACATAATAAATCATGAATGTTAATTTCATTTTCCAAAGACAAGTATCATAAATGCAGTATGTTTGTAAACCTCGACTTATACATGTGTGTGGAATTACATGGGTTGTTCTAATTTCTGTTACCCCAGAAAGAGAAAGAGTTCAAAATTAAACTTGCATGAACAGAAGTCTGTACTGGGAAAGTGACCATACTCAAAAAAAATAGAGGGTATACACCATCACCACCTTTGCCAGCTAACTCAGAGCACAACCTGAGAACAAATCAAACCCCACACACTTCATTCATACTAAAGAAGTTGGCAGGGCATTACTAACATGGAGGTGTTTGCCACATGGAGGTGGCTGGTTTCTTCTCCCAAGTAACAAGCAATAGGACAAGAGGAAATGCCTCATACTGTGCTAGGGGAGGCTTAAATTGGATATTAGGAAAAATTCCTTCCCCAGAGGTTGCTCAGGTATTGGAGCAGGCTGCCCAGGGCAGTGCTGGAGTCACCGTCCCTGGAAGGTTCACAAACTGTGTAGACGTAGTGACATGGTTTAGCAGTGGCCTTGGCAGTGCTGGGGTAAAGGCTGCACTTGTTGACCTTAGAGGTATTTTCCAACCTGGTTCATTCTATGATATTGCTGGTTTACTTTTGTAAACTCACCTGAGGCAAAGCCTAGTATCACCACAGCCATGAGCCAGCAAAAGCGCATAAGATCTCCAAATATCATCTGTAGAACAAAGACAGAACCATCAAAAGGCCCAACTGTCCCACCAACTCGCAATACAATCCTATGTAAACCATTTTGCAGATTCTAAGACCATAAGTGGACTAAAGAAAACTTCTGCACTAAAGAATGTGAAAATCCCAAACCATCTACGCAAACAAGAGCTTGTCCATTTGCCATTAACACTAGTCCTTCGCAGTCCTACCTGCAAAGAGGTGTCATGATGTAACAAGCCCATATCTCTTTTGTCTTATACCTTCTGAATCATGATGGTAAAGGGTCCGAGCATCTGGAAGCCTCGTGCGAAGTACATGACATTGCACCATCCTAGCACCAGGGCAAAGGACATGGGCACCACCTCACCAGTTGTGCTGGTGAGACGCATCACCATAGTTACTAGAATCATGCAAGCATATGTGATGCTGCAAAGGAAGAAGAGACAGTGAGAAAAGTTCAGTAGAGGAACCTTACCCTCCTTTTTGTTTTATTGTCAAAAATTCCAAGACAGGCACCTACAGCCACCACCCCCAGAGGCAAAGAACTCTCAGTACTGTTAACTCTACATGGCTACTGACCTGCTACACAGCAGCTGAGCCAATAAGACAAGAGAAGGAATACTCTAAAAGAACGGAGCAAGTGACTCATCTGGCAAAGGACAGCAATGGAGAAAATGAGATACTACAAAAGTGGTGTACTTACACAATTATGTGGAAGGGCCCTCCTAGGATGGTTTGTCCAAAGTATTTTGCTGCTCCAACTCTAAGGATATCTGGGATCTAAGAGAGACATCCTATTCACTTTAGGACTTGGATGAATTCTGTTATACTATAAAATGTCGTGGTTATCACCAATATTCACAGGATCTTGGGACCAGCTGCATCTGCTTGGCTGATACACAGACTGATTTCTATACTACTTTAAAAAAAGAATGACTGGGTCAGGTGATCCACTCTTGTGATAGGACAGAGATTGCTGGAAAATCTAAGAACACTTGGCCAGATCAAGAGACTTCGGTATGTGGCAGAGAGATGTTGCAGCACAGAGCTGTGAGCCTGAAGTTCATATAGATTAGTGACCAGACAAACAGCCGAGAGTCAGAAATTAAGACAAAAAGACCTTCTTGAGTTTGTTCCTATTCTCACTGTGTCAACTGTATTATAGTCCTAGAGTCATGATCAAACACAGGAAGAAGGACCTGTCTTTCCAGAACAGAGATGGGCAAAGAAAAGCCTGTTTACAAGCCCTGTATTATTTCAGTTCTCCTTGGCATCATCATTTGAGTTTTCGCATGTAAAAGTTTCAGTCTTCTTTTTCACATTATAATAAAATCAAGTGGGAAAGGTGTTTGGTTTCATTTAAGTAACTTTGCCTTTTGTTTGAGAGAGAGTTCATGGTAAGAACACCTAAACACCTCTGAACTCTGGCTGAGTAAAGCTCCTGTTACAGATCCACACAGTCACTGATCTCCAATTAAACTTTTCTGCGTATGCACAAAAAATCACTCCACCCAGCACCCTTAAACACATGAGTATTTTGGGGTGCTAGGTGAAGAATCTCTAATAATCTAATGCAATAGCTGGGATTCAGCTGGATCCACAGATGGTGCTAAAAGGAACAGTGGAATTACCCTGCAGACAGTATCTGAGATTGCAGCAAATCCTTCTAATTGCTTCTTCCACGCATGGAGTCTTACTAGTACATTATCACAGTCTGTTTCATCCAACAGATACTGTTGGCAGTATCTATTTCCATAGACCTATATCAAAGCACTTAGACTAAGCAAATAACCCTTACCAAGTTGTCAGCACAAGCACATGCCTGTCTAGTAAATAAAATCTGTCCTGATGAAACTCAAAACTATAGAGCTCACTGTTTCTCTTACCTCAAGGATCAAAATTACTACAGCTCCAATGACTGTGATTAGCTCCCCCACCAGCCTCAGCTCATCTTCATACGTCATGTATGATTCCTGAAAAAAAAGGGAATGGAAATTGAAATTAAATTTTAAATGGAGTGAAAGGAAATTAAGAAAGGAGGATGGGTGATGGGGAGGCCCACTGTTGGTGTAATAAATATGACTAGGACTGACCAGGCCACAGGAACCAGACCAGGTCCAGCAACTGAGAACAGAGAGTACACCATATTTCTCACTGACAAAGGTCAGCTGGCAGAAAGAAGGAAAGCTGCAATAGCTGGGAACTGGGAAAGACTTGGCCTTTCCAGTTTAGTAGGTTAGATGAGACTTGCCCAATGTTGCCTATGGGGCTCTGACTCCTATAGACACAGTACCTGCAGCATTTTCTGGACATAGATTGTATTGTCTCTGCTGCTTGTTTTGTTGCCTGTTCGGGGTTTCAGAGGTCGGTAGACGCAGCACATAGTGAAGCAGACCATGTAGAGTATATAGAATAAAGCCAGGAAACAGAAATAAGGACGACCATACATATTCCACTTCAGGCTCACCAGCTCCTTCACAGGTGTTAGGTCCAAGATTTGGCGTGCCTGAGAAAGACAGAAAGAAGGAATTAACTGCCATAAGGGAATTTGTTTATAAGCAAAGTAAAAAATGCATATAAGTAAAAAAGATTCGATAGATGGAAATAATACGGGATGGGGAGGATTGTACTAATTAAAATGTCTTCTTGTTCGTTTCCTGTCCTATGTATTATTTAAGGTAATTGCAACTGATAGGGTGGTGTCCCTTGAAAGTGTTAGAGGTCTGCCTAAGCTTGCCATTACATTTGCTACTCTAATTTTCAGTAATACCTTTACAAGTGTTGAAGCCTGCAGCAGAGATGATTTGCCTACTGTCATTAAATGAAGAGAATGAGTGGGTTTAAAATGCACTCGAGTTTAGGATTTCTCAACACAATCACGTCTCACAGGGACATTGTGAGAATTAATCAGAATCACAGTTACAGAAAGCTACTTGCTAGAGATACTGTAAAGGTCCTTGTCACTGAGATGTTTGAGCCTGCTGAAAGAGAGAACTGTTTACTGAATCGCACAATGTCATTTTCTGTAGCTTGCTCATGCTAAGTTCTTTCAATCATCTTCAAGTTTCACACCTCAGAAGAAATTGTATGTAAATCAGATGTATATACATCTGATGTAGCTAGGTCATTAATAAGCATTAATACATTTTATGTATTCCCTGCAGCACATGCTACAAAGTCCTTGCTCTTGGACACTGTAAAAAAGCTTGAACCTTCAAACTCATCATTCTTCTTTTATAATCACCACGGTCTACACACCAAAAGCATGTGGTGCCCACAGTACCTCTCTCTTCTTGGTTGAGACAATGAGCTCAAGGAAGGACTGATCTTCAGCCCAGGAGTCAATCTCTGTGAGATCATAGAGAACAGTGGTCAAGGGGCCAAACGACCAAAGATTGTGCTTCCGCTTCTGCATAAGATATTGAAACATCTGAGGAGATAAGAAGGAGTTTGAGGACACCAGGAACTTTCCAGTATATAGTGTATTTGCAATGAGAACAAACTTGTTAAAACCTATTAATTACAATGGATTTGCCTTGAACTTAGCAGTTGTAGCAATTCTCGTATCTTTCAGGAACAATTACAGCAGGTTAAGAAGTTGAAGAACTTTTCCTGATCCCCATTTGATTATTAGCTCACACTTGACATAAAGGATGAGTGTTTTTTACTTTAAATCCTAATCAAACTGTTAACATTATTTAACACAATTATACATCCTGACAATAGATTTCATATGGAATTATACGTTTATTAGGAAAAAAAAATACCCTTTTATACTTTTTTACAAGTTATCAGGAAAGAGGTATTGCAAGGGAAGTGATCCTGTCCTTTATAGATCTACAGAAGTAACACTAAACACCTTTGTCTCTTTGTTAAGGGAAAGTATGAGAGTTTACATTAAATACTGAGTTCTTGCCTATTAACAAATGTCTGTGAATACCCGAAGAAGTTTCCCATGTATCACATTTAGGGTAATGAATTGTTATCAAAGATAACAATTTCAGCTAGGCTTTCAAAACAATTAATGGGGTGTGTGGGGTGTGTGTATCTTTACATTAACACCTTTTCAACTCAAATGCTTCAAATATTGGGTCAAAAGAATTATTCTTTAAGCACTCATTTCTTTCATTAAGATAAAGAAATTTCTTATGAAGGATTTTCTTATAAAGGATTTGTTATGTGTTTTCTACCCCCTAAGAGCACACACAAACTCCCTTGGTCCGGATGATGTTATTTCAAGTTCTCCAATTCTCTTTTATATGGAAGCATCTGTGTCACAGAAACTCACCACAGTGTTACCCTCTACTCCAGCCAGTTTGAATGGAGTTAGCCCCTCATTGTTAGGAATCAATTCAAGTGATCCTGGTCCCTCTCTGTTCCTATCGTAGGAGAGTATCAGGCTGTACATGTGGCAGGCAAACGTCTTATTAGGTTGGAGAACCAGGATGTGAAGAACAGTATTACCTATGAAGGAAGCAGACCAGATAAAACATAGAGAATTGCCCAGCCCTCTGCAAAGACTGGTAATTGACTGATGGCTTTTACTTTCCTCACATCCCTCATCCATTTGTAATGAGAGAAAAATATGTGCATGCACAGATAACAGAATCTGATTTAAAACACCCCCATACACAGCGTCCAATTCAGTAGGCCCCGCAGCACATACCCAGATAATCTTGAGCTCTAATATCAGCTCCATTTTCAATGAGCAACTGTACAATTTCCTCATTTCCCACACAAGCAGCAAATGATAAAACATGCTCTCCTGCAAAGAAAGGAATGGGGAGAAACAACATTATGACTCCAGGAGGCAGAAGAGGCTAAAGTACGATGAGGGAAAGCTATCCATGCTACCAAGCTAGAGGACATGAAACAAAGAGTTATCTCAGGTAACCTGTAAACTTCCTGCCCCACTCCTCATTCTACTCAGAAAGGGAAGGATGCCTTCCCCCCCCCAGCACTAAAAGAAAGAGGTGCTCTTTTCAGAAGATTACCTTCACAAGAAGGTTGACAAGTAATTGTTCCTATATGCTGCTAGGAAGAAATTAAAATATTTTAATGCAATATATATTTTTGTATACATGCAAATATTCTGTGTATTTGTAAATCTGTATGATTTATATATTTATATTTCTGTAGTATTTACATACTCAGGTGGAGCATTACTGTGTGCTAAAAGATGTGTGATTGATGACACTTGGAGACACGAGTCTCTACTCAACCAGTTTAGATGGGGACTAAAGCAAGCCTCATATATATTCCCTCATCAATCTGCTGGTTCCCTCCCATAGCAGCAAGGGGAGAAGATGAGACTGTACCGAAGTAGAAAAGATTCTGGGATCTGCGCCTGAAGAAGTGCCCAGTAGCCCGTGCCGTGCAGGCATTAGCTCCTCTCTTGAGTAAAGCCTTCACCAAGATGATGTTTTGGTTCACTGCTGCAATGTGGAGAGCTGTCTGGCCTGTAAGACACAGAAATAACACCTTGCTTTCCAAGGAAGCAGCTTCAGGCTGATCAGTAGCCTGCAGTTCACATTTCAGTCATGGGAAATCTAAGGTTTTGGGGATTGCATCCATAACAGCTGTATTATTTAGCTTTGAAGTTATCCCTGTTGTGCGTGAAGGGCTGGACTACAGCTTTTCCAGGGATTCCACTCCACATAGCTCTTCTTATGAATTCATGAAAGCTGACTTTACAGCTTGCCAAAAAAATGCCAACAGGGTGCACCTTCTAGATTTTTGCTGGGGGAAGACAAGTCATGCTACACTCTTCAGGAAATTACACTGAAAGCTGTGTGCCTGATTATGCTTCCCTTCATGGGACACAAAGACCAGGTCAAGGCAAGTCTCCCAAAGTAGACTTATTTTAATTGTTCAAACTAGGTATTAATAGTTAAATAGTTAAATTAAAGCCCCATCATTATTATTCTAGTGGTTTCAAGATTCTGTCCAGCCTTTCGGTGTAGTCAATCAGAACCATCCTTTAAAAACTTGGCTCAGATGAGACTTAAAAGCGGTGGCCACATTTTTTCAATCCTGTTCTTCGTCAACCAAAAACCTAGTTTTTCTCCTTTCAGAGATGGGCAGAGGTGCCTTCTGTTACAATTGAATACGCATAAAGTAAAATGTACATTTCCTTGCAATCCTACAATAGCAAACAGACCCATAAGTGGTAAAGGGTTTGGCAGTTACACATTTGCATGTTTGTACATGTGCATACTTGGGTTTAATATAATTCCACCTTCCACAAATGGTCAGGAGCCATTTGTATGTTGGCTTTGCTTTGAAACAGTTCAGCACTATACGGAACCAGGAACAGTATAAGCTGCTTTCTTAAAAGCACAGGTAGTACTTCCTCTCTCCCCCTGCCGGGAATACTGCCCATCTTCATTCCGTAAGATGTCACCTTCATAGAGCTCTGATGTCATCCTCTCATTGATAAGCTCGGGAGCTGCTTCCATCAGAGTCACTGCCACCTCCATGTTATCATATAAGGCAGCTACATGAAGGGCAGTCTCCCCCACTGCACCTAGAAACAGTAGGAGAAGCACGTGAGTCATTCTAGGCAGTCAACTGTATGTGACAAAAGCAGAAATTCATATATTAGGGTTGAGAACTGTGGGAGTGCTAGTCCCTCCTTGAGTACTGCCAGATGCCACCTCAACATATGACATGGTAACAGCCTCGAAACTACAGTCTCTGTCCTTCACTCCATCAAAATCTGAAAGCTGAACAGAGACTTCATGTGTTTGTGACAGCAGTCTGAGGCATGAAGTGGATGAGCACACCGTGCTTCCACAAAAAAGGCCCGTTCAAGCTGTAAACCTCTAATCTTCCCATTCTTTTAGGGTCTGATGAGCTCTCCAAGTTGGAAAACTCACTTTGTTGCAAAGCTGCTAACACAGAGTTAGGTAGTTCGAATTTGCTAAGGCAAATGTTTTAGCAAACTAACCAGCGTACTATTCTACTCATTGTAACAGACTCTTGCTTCCACAGAAAACCATTTGTTGCAAATAATTGAGTTACCTCTCTGATAGATATCACATGTTCCATCAGTGAGAAGTTTCCTAATGGCTGGGAGGTTGTTCTCTTTGGCAGCCTGGAGGAGTGGGGATTCCCAGATCCTATAGTCAAGAAAAAGTGGCTGATAAGGAATGCAGTTAAATACATGCTGCCTTTCTCCAGAGCTATCATGTTCTTTGCCTGAGACAGTATGTATCTTCAGCATTTTCACCGAAAGATCAGTAATGCACACCTACCGCGAGAGGTGTTTCTTGAATGCAAAAAACCCTGTCACAAGCAAGTGTAGTTCTAAAAACCCAGGCAGTTCATAATCTTTTGACTTAATGACACTTAACCGTATGGTGGCAGTAAAGGGAAAGACAGGAAAAGTTAATAACCAGCTCCAAAATGATCCTGGTTTATATATCCTACAAGTTGAGGTACAGAAAGTAGCAAATGATGGGTCATGAGACCTCACTTGAAATATCATGTGTAGTTCTGGTGTCCTCAACATAAAAAGGACATGGAACTGCTGGAACAAGTCCAGAGGAGGGCCACGAGGATGATCAAGGACTGGAGCACCTCCCGTATGAAGACAGGCTGAAGAAGTTGGGGCTGTTCAGCTTGGAGAAGAGAAGGCTGCGTGGAGACCTCATAGCAGCCTTCCAGTATCTGAAGGGGGCCTATAAGGATTCTAGGAAGGGATTCTTCATTAGGGACTTTAGTGACAGGACAAGGGGTAATGGGTTAAACAGGGGAAGTTTAGATTGGCTATAAGGAAGAAGTTCTTTACTGTAAGGATGGTGAGGCACTGGAATGGGTTGCCCAGGGAGGTTGTGAATGCTCCATCACTGGCAGTGTTCAAGGCCAGGTTGGACAGAGGCTTGGGTGACATGCTTTAGTGTGAGGTGTCCCTGCCCATGGCAGGGGGTGTGGAACTGGATGATCTTAAGATCCTTTCCAACCCTAACTATTCTATGATTCTATATGATAACCCTCCTGACAGTAGACTGGTCATCTCAGGAGCCAGTAAAAGCTAGTAGATTTTTCACACAGCATCTGAATTACTCCAATAATGGATGGAAAAGAAAAAGTGCCAACAAGCATTCACTCTGTATCATAACAATGCTTTAATTGTACAATTAAAAGAATGAGTTCTGAATGTAGCTCTTCATCATAGAAAGTTACGAAGAAAAATTTGGAAGCTCAGTAACACTTTTTTTTTCCTCTTATGTTGAGAAAATACAAGAAATTATTGAGAACCGAAATGTATGCCAGTCCTGGGCATGCCATCAAGCAAGTGCCATGCCGAAAGGTTCACTTATAGTTGAAGAATGCCCTCGAGTCTTCCCTGAGTCTCTGGGTTACTTTGCAGATCCCTTGGGGCTGATGAAGAATTTACAAGTACAGTCACCAAGCTTCACTACAGCAGGATCCTTTGGTGCAAACAGCAGGTGAAGGGAGGTGATCCTCCCCCTCTGTTCAGCTCTGATAAGGCCATACCTAGAGCCTGTGTCCAGTTCTAGGATCCTCAGTACAAAAACATATTGACCTACTGATGATAGATCAGCAAAAGGGCACCAAGATGATTATAGGACTACAGCATCTGTCATATGTGGAAAGGCTGAGAGAACTGGGACTGTTCAGCCTGGAGAAGGAGCCGCTCTTGTCAATGTAAGTACCTGAAGGGATGGTGCAAAGAGTTACCTGCAACACCTGCTTGCTCAGCTTCCAAATAAGCTTTGCCAATGTTCAAAATAATGAGTTGGCCACTCAAAAAAATCACGAAAACCAAAATCTCCTGATTTGGGGTAAATGTTTATGTTATCCTTGAACATTCTCAAGATTCATCTTTTATTTACAAAAGATGCCTTGGGTGTTTTTTTAATTTTTGTTTTTATATGAATAAATAATTCTAAATAGCCCAAGTCCAGGAACTAAAGATTTAAGAACACCCTCAAACCCAAAGAAACAGCCTACCTCTTATGAATTTCCAGTATGTAATAGAAAGAGATTCCTCTCTCAAAATAAGGTAAGTTGAGTTTTAGATCTCTGTTCAGGTACAAACTTTATGCTCTCTTACCACTGCTTTCTTGCAATGTAGATGCTTAGTTTGTTCTTAATTATCTAGTATGGCTCAGGCCATGCTCTAATCTGTGATGTGGAATCAGTCTAAGAAACACAGTAGAACAATGACAAATTCAAGCTGATATGAATGAGGAGAACGTCAACCCTTCTTTTCCTATCAGCCCCAGTCTGTCTTTTCAGCACAGTATAACTGCCGCTAACGGACTGGATGTTGGTCTCACTCACATACGCACACTTAAGAGCATGTGGGACAAATACATTAGTCCAACCATATACCTGGAGATATATTCAGTGCTTTCTCCTTGTGATGTCTCAGATTTTTCTCTTTGTATTCTGTTATTATTTACTTACAAAATTTTGGGGGGAAATTTAGTTTATAGGACAAATACTATATAAAGCAATAGGCATTTTACATTATTAAAGAGACTGATGTTAGAATATGTTATCTATGAAAATAACTCTATCATAAGCCACAAGCAAACCCACACCAGAGAAAAAGGCAGAGAGAATATAAATGGCCCATTGCACAACATGTTTTCTCAGAACTTGTGCTTATTAGGTATAGGGTAATTTAACCATAAACCTATAGGAAAGCAGGTGCATAGATTCTGTGGCCCACAGAATGATGTATTTCTTGATTTAAGTTAGTCTCTTATGAACAACAGAATCTTGAAGAAAGAAAATTTTATATGCCATTGTCTCTAGATTTTATCTACATGAAATGTGCAAGTTCTGTGCATTTCATATCAGAAAATACTGACTCACTTGAGAGAACTTGGGAGGTAAAGCAAAAGGAACAAAATATCAGAATTACACAGATAAATAAGAATCATCTGAATAAGTTTAAATTAATGGGCATGGGCTACAAGCAATAAAAGTAACTAAACATTATATTTAGTCATTCTATAAAAGGAGCATTTCCTGTCACCAACAGCACCCCATTATTTAAGTCACTAGAAATTAGACTAGAAAAACACTAATGAACAAAGAAGAAATAAAACCATTCAGAATATAGAGAACCATCCTGAACAAACAAGGGAACTATCCTAAGGTATTTTTATGTGTCCTTCAAACTCTTTGCCTTGCTGTTTTGGGAAGAATTCTTTCTTTATCTTACATGTCAGCTGCATTAGTTGCTAATTACAAGATGATTTGATAAGAACATTGCATCTAGGATCAGACAAACAGGAACAAGATGAAGTGTAGCTCTGAGCAAAAGTTGTAAGATTCAATATCAGAGAAGCAGGTTGCCACCTCTGCCATTATTTTGGCTGAGAAAGATATTGTCTTCCTGGAGAATGTCAGGGTTCAGAGGCAGGAAGTGGGGAGGAGGTGGGGTTTCAATTGTATAAACAATGCTATAATTAATATGTTGATGCTTTATGTGGAAGGCCTTTATCCCTCAAATGACCTCAGAGAGGAGGATTGATTGGGTAAGAGACAGTGGGGGAGGACACAAACAAAATACCTTTCTCACAAAGTTCTCCAAAGCCCTTGTAAACAGCTAAGTAACTTACAAGCCCACTAAGAGGGAGACACCTCATAACTACCATTCATGGCTATTAGAAATATAGGGCAAAATTGCCAAGCCTTTCTACTTACTATAGGAACCTCCAACTGGGCTTGAAGAACCAGAGGCCAAACAGCAAGCTGGTAAAGATCCCAGAAGTGTTGATGAATGTCATGGCACACTGCCTGTGATGCCTTAAGGGGCTATGACTTACGTGATTGTATCACATGCTTTTACTCTCATTTAATTTTCTGTCCCATGATTGCGGAAACATTTTACTCTCATTTAAAACACACCATTATAATTATAAACTCATTTTTAATATATTACATGTACTGAGCATATAAATGTTAACTACTAGGTGAGACAAAGTCACTAATATAAAAAAGTTAAAATAAAGAGTCATCTGAATCTAGATCCTTCAAAATATTTTAATTTCTTTAAGATCTAGATATTTAACCGATTTTATACTTGACCCATCAAACACAGCATAAATTTTACTTTTTACAACTTTAGTTCCTGTGCATCAAAGCAGCAGCAAGTAAAATCTGTAACAGTCTCTTAACAGAGCTGCCTACAGTAGATTCTTCATCTCCTCAAAGTGCCATTATATCACTGGATGGAGAGTGTGGCTTTCAGAGAATTATTCAGCTGAGACCTATTTAGATGCTCTGAGAAGATAAATCAGCACACCTAAGTTAAGTTCTGGTTCTAAATCATTCCTTTCTTCAGCTATGGACTCAAGGGACACTGAACTAATTATTTAGCCAGGTAAGCTAGGTGTGGTAACACTAGGTAGTCCTGATGTTGCCTTACAGGAGCAGTTTAGGATAAGCACAGCTACATAGCTAACCACTAGCTCTCATGGGCTATGAAAACCACAACACTACTTACCCAGAAGCGCTACTGGGTTCTTCTTACTGAGCTAAGTAATATAGCTATGTTGGGGCACTTAGTAAAACTTTACCATGCATTACTGTCAGCCAGTATTCTTAACAGGTGATTCAATGATATGCTCAGGAAGCTGCGAATTGTTTTTCAGTATAGGTGAGGACAAAGTCAGGAACACCCCAAAATCCATTGTGAAACAAAGAGAAGTTAGAATGTAGGTCAGATTCTGACTGAGGGAGTCATGTAAAACAGTTTTAAACAAGGTTAATGATTTCACAAGCACTTTCTGCTGGTAATATGTACCTTTTTGGATTTACAGCTTCTTAAGCACTTCCTTCGGAGGGCATCCTGCTCTTTTGAAGAGCTAAAGAATGCAATGACAAGTCCATAAGTCTTAACTATTATAAAAAAAAAGAATTTGGATTGATGGGATTATTCTTTTAAAACAAGGAACTATGTTAAATACGTGAACTGTCTGGACAAAAACCAATCTGAAGCTTCTTTTCTAAGACTGAGCTCACCAGAGATGTAACAGAGCGTCTCTTTCTCTTCTTTCCTTCCCACATTCTATTGCTTGAGTCATTCACTGTAGGGAATTTTCCTACTGTTTGCTCTAGTTAAAGTTTGGCATCTGCTAGCTTCATGGTCTATCCCCATGGCTATGTCAGTCACTGAGGGTCTAAAGCAGTTCTTTCTGTGTGAGTTATAAACTCATCAGCAGGGTATTATTTCAGCTTTCTTTTCTTTCCCTGTTATGGTGTTCAGAATATCCATGCTCGATACCTCATCATGAAATCACTGTCTTCTCCCTCCCTTCTGCTAGTATATTCATGTAAATGTGTGCTAGACACCGGGAGAGCAGAGGAGTGCTCAAAGGAAACTAACCAGCCACAAAAAGGATCAAAGCAATCATCTAACGAGATGCTAAAGAATGAGTTAGGAATTAATAGCACAAAGTAAAAATAAGACAAGTAACGGGGCTTGGACAATCAGGGTCAGCAAATTCCTTCAGCACTGACAGAAAGACTCAGCAAGTTACCTGGAACCTCTTGTACGTCGAAGCTCCCTCATGGTAAACAGAACTCCTCTGGAAATTAACAGGTTACTGATTACCAACACCACTAGACAAGAAACTGATAGGGAAGTATTATCTCTTACTCCTTTAGCTATCTACCACACTAAGCAACAGAAATCTTGCTCAGTCTTTTCCATCAGGGCAATCTCCTTGCATTAATCTCACTTTTTAAACTCTGCATCTGAGACCATTCAAGAATAATGTCAACTAGAACTGGAGAGTAATGAATCACAAAAAACCTGGAAACTAACAGGGACCTGAAGTTCTTATTGCAACATTTTTTGAATGACCATAGCTTTCTGCAAGTTATGCAGATTTTCTTGAGCACCTCCAATGCACTATTTCTCAAAGCAGTTTATTGTTAATTACAGTGCAAAAATGCGTTGGTTTTATTTTTGTTAATGTACCACTCAAATGCTTTATTGTCATTAGAATAATTAAGCCTCAGAACATGACATGAAGGCCAGGTGATACCAGCAATCCCTAAGCAGCAACTGGGAGAGAAGAGACACACAGAATATAGATTATTTACCTATCAAAGTTATAAAGGCAGGCAATAGCAGAAAGACACATATAATGTTATTGTCTCCTGATCCATGTACCCACTTGCTCTAACTTATTTATTAGTTATCTTTTATGAAGAGTGCAGTTCTCATATGGTACAGTTTATGAAATTGGATGCTAAGGAGATAAACCTCTTCTTCTGAAGGCCAGACTCAAAGAAAGGAAGCAACGACTCTTATAGAGGGATCTATCAAACTGTGACAGGCATGTGATTCCTGCTCCCCTGTGTCAGCCCAGGACTTTCATACATATTTATCACTTTGTTCCCCATGATTATGAACTATGTTGGGGTTTTATGTTGGTATTCTCTAGGCTGTATAGATCCCAGAGTTTATGCCCAAAGATAATACTAGAAAAGACATGTGAGATGTGACCACTGTCTCTGGGACTCTGCACTGACCTACAGGCTGTTTAAAACAGAGTTTTGAACAGAAAGAAACCAGCAGAGTAAGGCAAAATAAACTCAAAGTCCTCTTTAATTATGAGATCAACCGCTAATAAAATTCAAAGAAGTATTACACATGAACAAAGAGAATGAACAGCAACTCCAGTGAAGGTAAGAATAACAAAAGGAGCCAGCTTTCAGGTATGACCATCACCAGTTGTAGGACAAGAGAAAACATTGTTCTCTTGCAGACTTTCTGTGTGTAGTCAGAGCAGACTAGTTACTAAGCAGTAACATATTTACCACTACCTTTCAATAAGATAATAGTAGAGTTTAATTGCTGTTTATTACTGTATATAGTCCAGCACAATTAACACTGAGAAGAGCCCAAGCTGAAGCTACAACACTGCAATTCCACACAACAACTTAACAGAATGAAATAAAAGTCCTCTTGTCTTACAATAATTTTTCCACAGAAGCAAAGGTTTTGTAAGAGTATTTCCCATATACAAGTCACCACATACGTTTTCCTGGTATGTATTCCTCTTGTACATAATTAAGAGCATGAAATCAATAAAACTAATTCCAGTCTTCTGCAAAATTTTCATTTTATTTCTCCTCAAACTCTGAGTATCTCCGGGGACAAGAAAGGAAAGGAAAGAGTAGCATGTAACAGGGAGAAATGGTCCCATCCCTCTCTGGAAAAGAGTATCCATACATTAGCACTATGTAATTTCTGACCAAATACCAGGCAACTAATTAACATTAGTTGAAAGTTGTGGGAAACACAGACCTAAACCAGCAGGGAACAGTTGTGTCCCCATGCAGCCCAGATTTCACAATGATATTGTAGGCACTACATGTGTTGTTACATGGAGTCTTATAAAGAAACACAGAAATGTTAGTTTTGGGGAGCTCTGGGGTTGCACCAAACTGCCCTAAGAGAAGTTCACTGAGAAGGGTCTATATGCCTAACAGTTTTTCTGTTTTCCTCTATCATTAGCAACACACAAGATGTTTGTGGGCCTGCAGTATGTGACTAATAAGGATTGTCAAGCAAAGGTTGGATGGCAATCCAATAGCAGCCTATCTGAAAGGAAGCAACGAGAAGGAAGGAGCCAAGCTTGGTGAGGCACTGGAATGAGTTGCCCAGGGAAGCTGTGAACGCTCCATCCCTGGCGGTGTTCAAGGCCGGGTTGGACACAGCACTGGGTGACATGGTCTGGTGTGAGGTGTCCCTGCTCATGGCAGGGGGCTGGAAGTAGGTGATCTTAAGGTCCTTTCCAACCCTAACTGTTCTATGATTCTATGATAAATCCTTCATGGTAAAACAAGGGGCTACAGCATCAAATGATGATTTTGGAGGTTCAGGATGAACATTTGGAAAAAACCCCTTTTCAGTAGGAGGTTACTACAACACTGTAATGGGTATCTGAAGGTATAGTAGAATATCTGTCCTGGGAGGCTCTCAAGACTGAACTAGACAAAGCCAAAGCAATGTGATCTGTTGCTGGCAATAGTCCAGCTTCAAGTGGGAAGTTAGATAGGGACTTCCAGATGTCCCTTCCACATATCTGTGACTTAAAAATGTGAAGATAATGTTATAATTATAAAAATATTAATATATTTAGACTTTTGCACACATTCATTTGGATATTACAGAATCTGCTTTAAACTTATTTTTCAGTTACATGTGATGCTTTTCATCAGCATTCTATGAAGACACTACTGTTCCCACTATCCCTCTCATTTGAAGTGTATTAAAGTCCCACTTCCCCAAAGTAAAATAGAAGAGGCTTTTGTTATTTGGTTAGAAGTTAGATGATGATAGATGTAAGTTCTTTCCTCAAAAACATACATATATTTGCCCCTTTTAAGGTACTTTCCTACTTATTTCTATACATGTGTGTATACATACATACATATATATGTATAGATAGATTTTTTTTCCCCACACAACCACCTTTTTGTGCCCAGAGATGTTCAGAGTTCTGTGAGGAGATTAGAAACAAATCTTACCAGGGACTGGAAGTAACTTGTTATCTGAGTGCTGCAGTGTTTGCACATGCAGAAATAACAAACATCAATGAAAAACAGATGCAGCTGGATTTCCATGAATGCCCCTGCATTACTCTCTGTGGAGGGAACAACCCTGCGCAGCAATAACAAACAGCCTAGATTCAATATTTACATGTGAAGGCACAGGCAGTCTTCTTGATAACGTAAGGTCTAAGAGGTTACTACAACAGTAAGTAGAGGTGTCACTGTACGTGTTGACACCCAGGCTACGGGGGCAAGAAACAGCAGTCCAACCCAGGAAATGACTGACCACCAGAATGTGCAACAACATGAAGTCCACTCTATCCCATAGTAAAGACAGCTTTTAGACATACAGAAAGCAATCCTTGCAACATACCCAGTATTTCAGCTGACTGCAGTACATGTCCCACACACTCTTAACAATACTTAAAAGCAAAAAAACCCCAAGCAAAGCCAGCAACAACAAACACAAACAAACAAAAAACTCCAAACCAAACCCTTCTGCATTTACTTGCAAGCTTTACCAATGAAGCAGGAAAGACATTATTCATTTGTGACTGAAGTCCTGCGCTCAGGGTAATTCAATTGCAACCTAGTAAACCCACCTGTGAAAGCAGATAAGATTGGAACTCCAGAAGCATTCCACCTTGAAAGAAGAAATCTGATACAGAAAAGTGCTCCAGGGTTGTTTAAAGTTTATCTACTGGCAGAAAAGCCTAAGGGAAAAGACTGAGAATCAGCTACAAGGAGAGAGCAGCAGAAGAAAGGGAAGACGAAAAGGCTGAAATTCACTGTACCTTTTCTGCTGGAGTAAGTAGATTTCATCCAGATGTTTATCCCAGGATTTTTTGCCTTGCAACTTCCGACTTAGTCCGTCCCAGATCCGGAAATAGAAGGGTTTGCTATCCTCAAATAAAGGCACCCCCATAGCACGTCCCCTTTTCTTTCTTACCTAGCTGCCTGAAAGCCAACAATCCACACTTTGAAAGAAGACAGTGAAGGCTCACTGCAAGTCAGCACTCCTCAGCCCTAGTCTGCTGCTTACAAAGGAGATTGTCCCTCAGCTGCATCACCTGATCAAAGTACATGTAAAAACACAAAATAAAATCCCTTGTCCCTAGCAGACCATACCTTGAACCTCATCAAGTACTTAGTTTCCAAAATAGCCCAACCCAGAGGTGTGTCTGACTTAGAAGTAGCTCACCAGCAGCCTGCCGCTTACAAAGACCCTATACAGCCCTAAAGAATTCATACAGCATCATGTCCTAGGCTTATACTATTTCGTTTCTGAGCTTAGAAGTAATCATCTTCCTTATGTCCAATGCTTCTAGTATTTCATTTCAGAACTCAGAAGTAATCATCCTCCTTATGCATCCCTGAATTCCTCTGGAGAGCAACATGTAAGCAATTTTGAAATAGACAGCTGAACAAGTCAGGCAAAACACCTTTAAGGTGAGTGAACATGCGGGAACGTGCCCTAAAAGACACTGTGCTCTGGGAAGGTAGCATAGAGGAGGACACACCTCCCACCCCAACTGTCTGCAAATCCCATTAAAGAAATTATCATTATAGACTCCACCTTTTCTACGTCAAACAAAATCACTTTACAAGCTGAAAGAAGAGTTTCTGTAGATTAACGTGTAAACGTTATATGTTTCATTTTCCCCTCAATGTTCTACAATCTCTCACTATTTCTTCACATTTGTTCACATTTCTTCCAGAAAAGCTTATTTAGGAAAACAAATGAAAATTCCAGTTTAACAAAAGCTAGGTTTTGCTACAGAAAAACACCATCAAGGTCACGGGGGAGAGTCTGCAAAGCAGTAGACAAAATATCAAAATGAAGAGGAAAGACATCCTTCTCCTTGTGAAGAAGTTGGAAGCTCCAGGAAGACCAGGCTCCTAGCTTCTAATCTTCTTTCCCTAAAGCCTTCTCCTAATATTCTTGCATCTTGAATCAACAGAAATGTCCCTTCATTCTTACTCCTGAAGTAAGTGGAAAAGGATTCTGGTCAGGATGCCTTTTCCTAGGCAGAATCAGTAGATAAGGGAGTAAAGTGGGTAATGCAATATAGCTGAGCCATCTCTTAGAAACTTCTGGTTTATTTAGAGATTAGGTTTATCAAACTTACTACAGACATTACTTATCAAACAGACTTTGATAAGTAACTTAATAACAGACTTATCAAACCAGGACTCACATCCAAACTTTTGTAAACTCATGATGTATTTTATCCTATAAAAACCTAAATCACCACCCAGAAAAAAAAACAAACCACAACCAATGCTTTAAGGCAAACTTAAGGAATCATATACAAAAATGTAAGACCCTCTGAATTGTCCTAAGGACAGACTTAAGGGAAGTTAAACTGTCATAATGGGAAAAATGTATTAGTTGCTACATTGAGAGGTCTAAGTACAACAGCCAGATATTATGAGCTAAATGTGAGGGGTTTTTCACAATATCAATAATATATCCCTTCTAACATTCTTGAGGGGAGAAACACTCAAAGTTGAGAAAGGTATTTAGACACTGAAGTGTTAAGTGCCCGTGATAGACAAACACAATCTCCATTTTCCTGGGCTGTTCTCCCAGGCAGAGAATACTTTCTAGTGCCTCCCCAAGGAGTAAGAGCCCTAGAAGACTGGTATCAGCAGGACAAACAAGCAGCGACATATTCCTCTTTTCTGGGCAGCAGTGCTACTGCCACCCAGACAGCAGCTCTAAGGTACAAAAAGTCAGACAGCATGCTGAGGATAGAGGTCTCAGCTAGCCATGAAGGCAACAGAGGCTGGCCAAACTGCAAACCAGTATCTCAGGTGGGCTGCCCACACTGTTGAGGGGTGTTTATTACAACTCTCACTATAGCTTCAGATTGCAGTAAATCTGGCTCAATAGTTTTCCTTCACCCATTTGGATGGATACTAAGTCTTAATACCACAAAAGAGTATTTTCTCATAACTTAGGATAGAGGAAATTTTCAAAGGTAATAGAATTCGGAGATGAAAGACGGATGAAATACGTAAGAATATTGCATAGAACAAAATAGCTTTATCAGATCATGGCCATACCTTGTAAGCAGTGCTGGGCTTTCAATCTAGCAGGAAGCTGTAAGCAGTTTTAAAAAAACTCATATATAGGATCTGATAAGGCCTAGTAGAGTTGAGGGGTGCATTTTAAGTATATACAATTTTGGTGTATGTATCACATACCTGATATCTGCTTGGAGCTCTTTGTACCCCTTTCCATGGCTCCCAAGTCATACTATAACTCTGGGTCCTAGCCCTCATTCTCAAGGGCTACCTTTATGTCCTGACATTATCCTAGTTCTACCTGTTCCTTGTTCCAGATTCCTACTGCAATTAGGGTTTTTATCCTGGCTGCCAGTGATGCCCTTTCCTGGTGTGTGTCTTGACTTCTCTTGTTTATGACAGGCTGATTCTGGCTGACCTGATTCCAGGCATCTTTTGATTGCAGCTTGGCCCTACCTAACAAACATGAGAGCTGATGTCAAAATCTCCTTACACACACTTTCTCTCCTATATCCATAGATCAATGTAAGTAGCAATGTAAGCATGATGAAATACAAAGCACAACCTGGCTGAATTTGTTCTCACACCACAGTGCTAACAACAAAAAACTAGTAGACCAGGAATGATAGAACGGTGTTGATTCTATGCAGTTAAGTCACTCCATGGTTCTAGGGGATTTATCTATATTGCATATAGCACAGTTAGGATGCGCTGCCCTTTGTAGAGTGATAGAAAATGTGTAAATAAGCCCATATGTGGAAATACTTCAGCAACAACCAAGGAATTCCTATTTTCATCTACCTGCTACAAATACAATGGAAGAAGAAAGCTACTTTAGCCACTTGGGATCGTGACCTTGGCAGAGACACTAGTCTACACTTTCTTTATAGTGCACTGCATTTGTTTTAGGCCAGCCTAGATTAAAAAAAGCCCACCACAATAGCATAAATCTGAATATGAAAGAACTGACTTTTGGCGACCCTGGAAGTTAAGTTAGACTTTACCAGCAATATGCCTGAAAAGGAGAAATCATTACAGAAAAATTACAGTAAAAGACAAGAAAATTTCCTACACAATCTCCAGCTTTCTTTTCATCCCAGCCACCCCTTCAGTTCCTCCATTCTTTTAAACATAAACCAAAATGGATACTTCCCGGCCTACTATAAAAGTAATTTCAGTGTTAATGCAGAGACAGACGTAATTTGCACAGTACGTGGCATGGATTCTTTTCCTTCTTAATGGCCCTGACCCTTACATTCCAAGTTGTCACAAAACTCCTGTTAACCTTCTTGGGAATTTTGAGTGCTGAAGGTATGTAGGATTGAATCCAATGTGCTTATCTGGTGACAAATCAGGATGGGAGTGCATGTTCTTTTTTCTCTTCATGCTTTTCTCTTACAGTTTCTTTAGAGGTGGGAGGGAATTGCAAGAGCTGCGTAGTATTTTAGATTTACTGCAAAGATGAAAGTGCAAGCCTAGTCTTTAACAAAATCCATGAGAACGTGAATTGCAATTTGCAGGAAACAAAGATAAAACATACACCGTAAAAGTAAGGATGCCTGTTAAACCTAAAGAGAAACTATATTAGCTGCACATGGTAGAAATTCACAATTTTTATCTTCTAAAAAGATTTTCAAGATTTCTGTTAAGCACAGCTAAGCATGTAATGAATGGTATCAAGAATTATGTGAAGTTGATTTTGAAGAGGAAGGGAAGAAAGGGAAATCAACTTACTTATTACGATGAATTTAAATTCTCTTCTACATTTGCCTTCCAAATTTGCCCCCCAAACCCATGTTGAGCATCTGGTAGACAAAATAGCATAACTAGATGCTTAGCACATCTTCAAATCACTGTACAGGCACTGATTAGCCACATTGTCTTGGCTAACATGTGGCCAACCCAGGTTTTCTATGTCAGAGATACATATTGACCCTACACTTCTGCTTGGACAAAATTTCAGCACAAAGACTTGCCTGTGTTAGGGACAGCATCAGAGCCACAAGCTGCCAGGCCATTTGAGAAGCTTTTTATTTTTCCACTGCATATTTCTCCCTGTCTTGTTCCATGTATTCTTTCTGAAT
The DNA here is from genome assembly GCF_037157495.1 of Lathamus discolor. Lineage (NCBI taxonomy): Eukaryota > Metazoa > Chordata > Aves > Psittaciformes > Psittacidae > Lathamus > Lathamus discolor. The sequence continues at coordinate 5,989,388 of NC_088887.1, read as the reverse complement.
CACGTGTATGCTCAAACCTTCAAAATAAAAAACACATCTTTTGCTCCAGCTCACAAAAATCTTTCACCTTACTTCTCGTAAAGATTTGCTCTCAAGAAATTCCTACCTCAGAGATCAGAAGAGAAATTCTGTCATTTCAGCAACAGCAAAGATAAAAGTGCCTGGAATGCATACCCAAGTTTAGACTACCATCTTAAGAGCAAGAGTGGAAGTGCAGCCTAAAACCGGACCAGTCTTTCAGCATCACCCCTGTACATTTCTGTTGTACTGCAGTTCTTTGCCTGGAATTGCAGCATCTAATAAAAACTCTAAAGATATGAATTGTGAGAGAAAAGAATGAGGCAAGCAGAAGAGCAGTGAAAAGCAAGGAAAATAACGGTTTCTGAGTCCAGACAGAAAGCAGAAAAGAAAGTCAAGAACTTACAAAGTTAGCAGTAAGTAGTGATGGATTTTCTCCATGAGTATAATGGGTGATCTTCCATCTGAGAAGGTTGTAATAATGACTAGCCAACAACTGCTTGATGTATTACAGATATGTTAGGGAATCCTGTTGGACTGTGATATTTCCAGTTGTTCAAGTTATAGTATCTTACTTGTGCAGCACAGGAAAACAAAGCTGTGGACGATTGTATGCAAATGCATGGTATTACATAGAGTTTCACATCACACAACTGGTATATATCTGAAAACAAAACTAAGTAACAGAGAAAAATAACTAGATATTCAGAAGAAACATACTACTAGTGTCAGCTCCACCAGAACTTATCTACTGTGTAAATAGTAATTACCTAACCATGAATAAATCAGAGATAACTCAGAAATAGAAGTTATAGATAGAAGTTAACAATGCATTATAAACTATATCAGGACATAGGTGCCCTTTAAGATTCTACTATATCTTATGCAACCAATCCTGATATGCAATTCTGTGAATCAGTCTCCTGTCCTTAAGGGGTGCAAAAGGCTGGAGGCAAGCTTGTTTCAAATAAAAAAATTATGCTGAATTATCTTTATTAATAGATGTGTTTATTGTATGTGAACATGTGTGTGTAGTAAGCCTGGTTAAGAAAAGACTTGAAGTGGAGCGGGTCTCTGCTTCTTGACTTAGAATAGCAGAAGCAAGATGACCTACTTGTGGCAGGGAATGGCAGCAGAGGAACAGACAGCTTTGAAAGGTGCATTTCCAAGGTTCTGGTGAGTTGGGTGAGAGATCAGTAATAGCTCTATTGGCTGTTGTGGAAAATCCTGGTGCAGCAGCAGAAAGATCACTAGGTTTCATAAAACTGACCTCACCAACACCTGCCACAGACTTTTTAGCATTTCCAGGAACAGCTAAAGGAAACAATAGCAAGAACTGAAGACCTCTGGTGAATGCAGCTATATCGGCAACACAAAGGAGAACTCTTAGTGAAACAGAATCACCAAGAAACTTCCTAAGTAACCTTGAATGAGTGGGTCAGTAGGATTTCACTTCACTGGAGAACCCAGACAAGTGACCTGGATGTTTTCCTGCTATTGTGATTTGAGCTACTAGCTTAGGTTGGAGGCTCACCACAGTTTAGGTAACAGACCCATCTCCCAGCCTCCTGCTGAGGGTCTCAGGTACTCAGTAAAAGCAGAAGAATATCCCTTTGGAAAAAATGGAACAAGGAAGGGCTTGGAACCTCACCAAGACTGTAGATCTAAACAAAAATTGTGACAGTAGGATTTGAAGCTGTAAGATACTGAAATCCTGCAAGCTTTCTCATTTGGATTTCCTCAGAAGAGGTCTGCAATTGTAAGATAGCCCAAAGTGTTACTGGGAATGTGTTGATTCCCACCACAGAGTGAAAAAACATTAACAGAAAAAAGAAACACCTCATTAATTAGTCTTACCTCACGGTCAGGAATGCCATAATACCAAAGCCCTTAATTCCATAACTGCAGCCCTGTACATGGGTCTTGGAATTGGTAGACCCTGCTGATGACAAGGATTCAGCTTTAGCCCTGGTTAACGCAGCACATCTAGGCCCAGTTAAATATCTGTCCTGCTGATGTCTTGGTAGGGCCATTGAAGTATACATCACAGATTTCAGGGCATACTACAAACATCTATAACATCCCAAAGCAAAGCTGAACCATTTCACTTCTTTTTATTCCCTTCTTCTACCTTGGTCAAGACCCTGAGTGTACTAATTGGCTTTAATAGCCCTGACCAGCCTCACCTGTGGCATCCACACACGTACTCATCACAGGCTGTGAGCCTCCAAGGCTTCCCTGGTGGTAGTTTAGACCTTTCCTCCTGCCCCACCCTGCCCCCAAAGCTTGTTAAGGATAGAGTGAATGTCTGCCTCCATTATCCACCCTTGCCTCCAAAGCCCACTCAGCTTTTAGGGACCTCATAGGCAGCCTGAGCTCTGCTACCCAACCCCAAGTTTCCACTCTACAAACAGTCCTCTCTGGCCCTGTAAGGTGTGAGGACATGTGCTGCTAGAACGGGACACTATTGTTAGGCTCCTGAGCACACTGATAGGTTTTGATGGCCCTGACCATTCTAACGCAGCACTTTCACAAATACATAGGCACATATACATATGCCCTGCCCACCCATTCAAGATCTGTCTTGAGCTTTCAGTTCCTGTCTGAGCTATTTTGTAGGAGCATAAATTTTTAGTTCAGGTACACCTATGCTTGTATTTGGTCATGGGCTCCAGATATCAGAACCCTGACTTCTAACTTGACTTCAAACTTGCTTTGTCAACATGGACCTATGTAATGATAAGTGGACCTTGGTACTATCACTGGACATCATTCTAATCAACAGATTAACTTCTTAGGTTGATCTGAGACATGCCTCGTCACCACAAAATTGCCAGGCAATTTAGGCTCTTGCTTGAATCTGGCTACCATCTCTATGTCTGCTTACTCAAAGTAGTGTGGGTCTGTGCCCTACTGATGAGGCGCCTGTACTGCCTGGTGTGAAGTCATGCTCAGCATCCTGTCCTTAGTGCACAGCCTGTCCTTGCTACTTCTTAACATTTCCCTCAAAATTTAAAAGGCCTTATAAATACCTCTGCCCTTACCGCTCTTCAAATTACAGTATCAAGGATTGTCCCAGCGAAGTCTTGACCTGTTCTGAAAGTTTTGGCAGTACAAGAGAGCATGGGAAGAGGCCAGATTTGACTGATTGGTCTGTGAAATTAACTTCTACAACCCACTGTACCTAAAGTAGTATTTAAGTAGAAACAGATATCTCTGCTCACGTGAACTTGTTGCTTTCAACAACAGTAAAGAAATAATTACTGAAAAAATGGTAGAGTCCACTTCTGATATCTGAAGGACTGCTTATATTTCTTCCTGGTAGAGAAGTGACAAAAGAGCCAGTGGTTTCTTGCTGTAACTATTGGCAGGCCTTTGATTAAGAGTGTATACCAGAGCCTGATCCTAAGCAGACAGAGTTCGAAAAGGCCTCCTCTGAGAAAGAGCAGAGAAGCTAGAAACGTGCCTCTCAAGCAGGTTATCCTGAATAAGGATATTCATCAAAGGACTTGTCCATAGAGAGTGGCAGTATTTGTCTATTAATCATCTTTGGTTAGCTAACCCAAGTAAAGCTCAGGTTCCTGTGTTGCTGTGTGAGTAATCCTGTTCTTTCTGTGCAGTTTTGGTATTACAATAGTTAAGAAAAATTCTGGAGCACTGTAGCACTCATTGTTCCAAGCTTCTGGGAAAAGAACTGCTATACATCTCACGGAAAATTTATAGTAGAAACTGGAGAGCGCTATACACAAAATGGAACCTGTTCAGGGAGAAGGCAGTGAAATTAAGTTGAAATTAAATTTTAACAGCATTGACAAAGGAAATGACAAATGGAACTGGTTGGTTGGTTTTGATTTAATGAAATATTAAAGTAACTTCTAAACCAAAAATGATTTATTAGTAAATTTAGTTGTTTATTAGGAGTTAGTTATTTTCACCTTTATTTCTGTTGGAAAAGTTGTTGGTTGAGTTTTTTTGTTGTTTGGATTTTTTGTTTCCCTCGGATTCTATTTAATAATGAAGAATTCTTCTTTTTTGTGGCTGCCGTAACACTGTGTTGGATCAGAAAGTTTCATTTCTTTTTTTTTTTTTTTTTTTTTGCAGTTTTCATAATATATTAAGGGTTTCTCCACATTCATGTTATCTGAGTAGACTTCATCAGTTGATGAATTTTGAACCTGATATGACATGACACCCAAAGAGCCACAAGAGCTGTATTTGCATTGCTGATTTGATCTTCCCCTCCAAGAAGCTGAGAGCAGAAACAGGTTTGTCATTGCAACCACACAATTAAGAGCATGATGAATGATTAAAATTAAACATTACCTTCTCTTCCCCCTGAGAATGTTGAATATACCAGAAAGCTGTTCCCTAGAGCAGACCAGCGCTGTATCAAAACTGAGCACAGCAAAAAAAAGTTATTCTGAGAAGTTTCTTCTTTTTGTTTAGTTTCAATTTGGTTTTCCCTGCCAGGAACAGTTGATTTATTTCTGTCACAAAGAGTCTCCTGAAGCATACAAATCTTACATTTGCAGTGACCACTAACTTGGTTCTTCAGGGAAAGAAGTTCCGCTGACTCACATAACTCTGAATATGACAGATACTTAGATAACAAACTCTTAGAGCAGTGTTCTATCTTTCTGAGGGTTTCTAAGAGTAGGACTTGAAATAAAAAGTTACTTTTCCCTTTGTAAGTATGATTCATGATGTTTTCCTGGCAGTGGCAATGGACCAAGCAATTAAAAATGTTTAAATCTTCCTTATGCTAGATCTTAACCAAGGATTTCTTTCTTTTGTTGTTTTGATGAACCGACACTTTTTCCTGGAGTGAACAAGGAAAATATCAGTTGCGTTGCTAATGGGATATGAGTAACGTGTCACAAAGATCACAACAAAGTACCACAGCATTAGAGATGACTCAGTAATAAGCTCACTTCTTCTTGATTCAGTCCTTATATCCTAGTATGGAGGTGGGGTCACTATACATCCACTGACACTAAACACAAGCTCAGGGATCAATGTAAATAAATAACAAACAAATGCATGTTTTATTTTAGTTATTCTCAAGGGTTTCTGTAGTGGGTGTCCTAGTTTTTAGCCTACTTATCTATGAAACACAAGAAGAGCTGGTGTAGGGGTAGCACGTATGCTTTGCTATTCCTTGTGTCCTGTGTGTCAACTAGCAGAGATTGACTGTCCTCTACTGGACTGATGAAATTTCACCCACATTGTTAATGGTATCACAAATACATTCAAAGTAAGTGTGCAGATGACAGCGAAGTGAGTGAAGATTTTGCTATGCTGGAGGGCAGGGCTGCCATTCATAGACTACTTAACAAAATGAACAGGCCAACAGGAAGAACACGGAATCCAACAAATACCCAATCCAGGGTCTGGGATAGAAAAACCTCTACATGTCAGTACAGGTTAGGGAAAGATTGGTGCAGACCGTCTCTGCAGAAAAGGTTCTGCAAGTTGACCATAAGCCAGCAGTGTGCCCTTGCAGCAACGAAGGTCAGCCACACACTTGGCTGCATTAGCAATACTGTAGATATGTCAGAGAAATTATCATTCCCTTCCATTTCAGGGGGGTTGCACCACATATAAGAGACTTCTTACAGGGCTGTCCCCCACCCAGCGTAGGAGAGATGCTGGCAAATGGGAGCGTGTCAAAGGCCACTAAGATGGACAACAGTGTGAGAAGAGACTGAGGGAGCTGGGTTTGTTTACCATGGAGATAGCTGAAGGGGAAGGAAGGGAAGCCACAGATCTAATTGCACTGTCTACTTTAAACAGAGTCATAGAGAAGATAGAGCCAGACTCTTCTAAGAGGTACCAAGGGCAAAAAGCAACAACTTTCAAACCCTGCAGTGAGGGTGGTTCACCAGTGAGGGAGGTTGTCAAGAGAGGCTGTGAAATCTTCATTCTTTTGAGTTTTTCAAAACTCAGTGGAATGACACTTCGAGCAAGCTGATCTAGTTCTGATGTTGGCACTGCTTTGGGCAAGGACAAGTCCAGCCTTTTAAAAGCCTAAGGAAGTACTTTTTGAAATGAAAACATCTACAACTCTTTAAAATTAGTATTTTCTTAATTAAAATATGATCTTCCTGGTCACTGGTGTTATTGCATCTAGAGCTGTACAGCCATCAAAATCACATCAGTCATTATTTTCAAGCATTAGTCAAAGCAGATATTGGAGGTGAACAACTCGTTAATAAATGTGTCTCTGCTGTCCTTCAGGGGGTTTTGTGTGAACCAGCTTTATTTGTATTTTTAGCTGAGACAGTGTTTACACTGTTTACAAACACACTTCAATTTGTGATACAGTACATGAGTTGGTATAATTAAAACAGTCAATTGTACTTACAAGTAGCAAGAGCTAAAGCTACATCTCTTATTTCTGCTGAAGAGCATTTTTTAAAAGCTGACCTTAGGAAACAAGAGGAAATTCACTTTGTAATATAAATATATGTAATTTTTTTTAATAAACTGAAATGTACGAGGTTTGGAAGATTTGAATTTTTGGAAAATAAACTTGCAAAATCTCAGTTTGCTGGGGGAACAAAATGGAGAATTCGCCTTTCATAACACCTGGAAAACAGCTGTCTTCCCAAGGTGTACCCTCTACCAAATAATTTAAACCTTGATCTATTTGGGACATATACACACCAAGGGTACAACCAAACTGTACTCACCTTGTATCCTTCCATATTAGCCAAAGGATTTTGGATAACAACCTGCCAACAAGCAGCCACAGCAGCTCAGAATTCAGTGCAAACATATGCTGCTGCCGCCAGCCATGCTAGCTAATGTAGAGCTATCTCTGGTATCTCACCACTACACGCTGCAAGGGTAAACCTACTTCCACAAAGAGCATTTTAGCTTCTTCTGTACACAAGATTCCGCTATGAACTGTTCTGCTGCTTAAACTGGTATCTCTTAAAACATGTACTTATAGTTAGGAAAAAGCAACTTCTCAGCTGCAAACCGTGGTATCAGAGTTGAGTTGCTGGAGGTTCAAGGCCACTGTTCTAAAAAAAGAATAATTAAAAGGTGGCATCACATTTATTTTTAAAAGGAACTTCTTGAAGTGTCAGAGTGGCCTCTCGCTTAGAGTGGGACCTTCACAAGCACTGATTCACCTCTAAAGTAGGTGATTCCCCATAAATAATAGCAGCATTAGGGCCCAAGTCTTTGCCCATCTTCTGATTTTAAGCCTGTAAGATCAGAGGTCATGTCTCTAGAACTGCTGTAAGAACACTGTATCTCAGTGACCTTCATGCAAACCCTGGGGAAAAGACCACAAAGTATTTTTCCACCTGAACATCCCTTGTGCCCCCACGGCATTTTTCCATAATTTGCCCTTTGGAGTCACCAAGTTTACTGAAAAAGAAATGCTAACTGGATACATTTACTCCGTTTGGCCTCTCCTCTATGTATGAGTGCCAAGGAAAATTGTTTTAAAATGTATTAAAGCCTTGTTTGCCTCTCAAGTTCCTTCTGAAGTCAGCTATAAATATTTACTCCAAATCTACTCTCACATGAAGCTATATATAAATTTCATTTATTTTTAAATAAATAAGCATATATTATAAACTTGTAAATTATAAATCATATGTTTACACAGAAAAATATCAATGTAATATACTGATTATTTCTATTACAGACCAGATCATCTGTTCAGTGTTTTATCTCCAGTCTTTACACAGTTACCTCTTGCTCTTTTTCTTTAGGGTAGAGAGTATTTTTAATCTATCCTTATTTGGAAATTCCCTTTTCCCAGCACTGTGAGGCATTTTCATTCCCACCATCCAGTAACAAAACTCTGATACCTGCTTCTTTTTCATCAGAAATAGTATCATCAGAATTTGGAGTATGGGAAGTGTGTACATATAATCAATACACCTGAAGGGCTTATTTTGTCCACTGATTTCCACAGTTCACAAAGCACAACTGATCTGCAGATCCATGAGTGCAGTTCTGCAGCTATTTCATGGACGGTTTCAGCTCCGTAACATTTTTGGTCGAAAGTGCCTTTGGAAAGGGCGAATTACGGTTAGGGAAGAGTTCAGGACTGAGAGTTAGTTATCATTAAAAAAGAAGGGAAGTAACAATACCGACAGTATAAATTTAAACTTCTTATCTGAACTGGTGGTTCCTTCAGCTACTGCGGCTATGTCTGAAACCACCTATACCGATCTCTTTGCCACGATACGATGAACTCTTAGTTGCATTGTTATTTCACATGTTGCCATACAATGAATCCTTCATAAAGATCTTGGTGATGACTCTATTAATTGGGACAGTCGTTCGGCTACCGTTGGTTTCCTGCATTAACTGTGCAGAGTTTTAAATAATAAATAAATAATAATGATATTAAATACTAGAGAAATTATAACATGATAATAAATTATAAGATAATTTAACACTAAATAAATTAAATGCTCAATTTTCCCATAGCTATCTACCACAGAGGAGTGAGATGCAATGAAATTTAACCCAAATGTACAAATGACTTTAAAAACCAGTAGTAACTTACTATAGAGGTAATAAAGATAATTTTACAATTTTAAGAATACTTCTCACTACCAGGAAGCAAATACAGTTTCTACCATTTTATCTTCTGTGTCAGTTCTTTAATATTGCTTATGGTCTGTATAATATTATCCTTTCCTACAAAACTATATGAATATTTTTTATTTTAATAGCATATTGATTATGCTATGTAGCAACAGCAAACATTTCAAGCCGTGACTAGGAAGCTGAGGGGGGAAACCCCTAAGAATATACCTTGTAACAAATGTTATTTCACATTAAAAGAAGCTCAGAAGGCAGTCGTGTAAGTTACTAACATAAGGCATTTGTACTTCCCCACCTTTGGGGTTCGCTTGTGTGGAAAGAAGGAGAAACTATAATAGAAAAGTCTCCAAAACAACTTCTATTTGTTTCCCAGGGTGAGACTACAAGATGCACACAAAGAAACTCAGTATAAAAAGCCAGGCTCAGGTGCTGTAGTAGTGGGCACGGTTCACATTCTAAAACATACAGATTACAGATTACACTTTCCGAATATGTTTGCTTGCATTATAAACAATATCAACCTATTCCCATTTTGGAAGGACTATCTGTAAAAGAGGGGCCCTAGATTTAAAAGTGCTTTATCCAATAGATAAAGAGAAGCACATTACAGAAGATGTAGATAATGCAAAGCATCTCAGATTGTATCTTTGCAGCTGCAGCCACTACTTGTTCAGTCTGTCCTGCGATAGTCCTCTGAGTCCAAATGCTTCAGTAGTCCACAAATACTTCTCTCTCCCTCTCCAGACAACACTGTTTACACAATTCCAGTAATTTACCAAGAAACAACATTGGAACATTCAATTTTGGGTTGACTGGTTTTGTTCCAGCAAACTGAAGGGGAAAAAAAGAAAAAGCACTCAAACTTCTAGAGTACTGTATTGTGTAAGTACCTGCGTCAGGCACCCTGAAGACTGTTTGTAATACTCCTACTTAGCTAGCACAAATGCAGTTACTACTTAAGCAAAATCTTGGCTCCAAACGAAGCCATTTCTATTTTGCAACTCACTTCATTCCAAAATCTAAATCCAGTTACATTTAAAGGAGTAGTGCAGTCTCTTACATCTCTCTATTCCATTAAAGCAATTCAGTATTGCCAATCCAGGTTTACAAATACAGAAGGAAGAAAGAATGAGACAGGAAGAGTAAATCTCTGAACAGAGAGAAAGTGGTATCATGTCTATCCCATGGGAAATGAAGTGAGTCACTAAGGTTAACACACAGTGTTCCATGGCTATTTAGAAAACATGATTAGAATATCAAGAATGAAATTACTCATTTTCCTAATAATAATATTAGGAATAATAATATAGTTTAGACAATAATTATTTATTTAGTTCTTTTAATACTAAATATTCTTTCTTGCTAGTAAGAGTGACTGAAATGTATTGCATGACACAGACTGTGCAGCTCCAGGGGCAGTTCACCGTAACACCTCTGACAGAAGCAAACTATCACGGTCTTTCCTACAAACTACCTGATTATCTTGGATCTCCATCTTATCATTGTGCTGCCCTCATTTACCCCAAACCAAATTACAACCTGAAAGGAGACTGCAGCAGTGATTTGTGTACCTTATCTAATGAATAGTTACATGATGTGGTCAACTCTAGAACAGGTTCAAGAGAAATTAAGACAGAACCTTGTATAATTGCCCATTCATAAAGAAAACATGTGAGAACAATGCCACTGATGTTTTGCCTGGGGAGAAAGCAATTCAAGGCCCTGACAATGCACCTGATGACTTCTGCATTCCCACAGTAGCTATACCATTCCTCTTCTCTGTAGTTTCAGTAAGCACATGCAGAGTTGCCCCACATTCAAATTTGCAATAACCTTGGGTATATGTAGCCTCCACCCATTTGTTGGCTGCAATCCATTGCCGTAATGATATATATTAATTTATAAACCAAAATTGAGTAATTACAGTTATCAATTTAATTAAATAATCATGAAATTGTATCTTTTTCCTTAGGCCTTAGAGCGCTTCACAAATTAAGAAAATCATAAAAGCTGAATAAAAACCAGAGGGTTGTATATATGCAGATTCCAAGGGAAATTAACATAACTTGCATTGTACAAGCACTACAATGCTTGCTGAATAAAAACATTTGAAACCTACAGTGCGTATTCGACTGAGTCTCTCGATTTTGGCAGCTACTGAAAAAGTGACTTCCTAGATCTCATTCCTAAAACAAGAACCCTGAAACATTAAGCAAACACATTCAGAGAGCAGAAGGCAAAGAAAATGTCTCATATTATGTTTCTTGTAATCTAAAAGGTAGTTTATTAATTTTCTTCAGAACTTGCTCAAAAGACTGTGACTTTCTGAAATGCTAAGAAGCTGAAACTCTTTTGAAGTCATTTATGGTTTATCTTGTGTCTGAATTCAGCCAGGGTAGCCTGAAGTAAATTAGAGAGAAAGCATAAGAATGCTTTAAACCAAACATAATAGAGACATTTCAGCATTCACTGAATGCACAGGGAGCTGGTTGATGATTGCCATAAAGAAATGACGTGAAGCTTGACAGGCCAGACGGAAAGGTGCTTCAAGAGTTAAAGCTTCTGCCTAGGCTGTTGCTGACTCCTCTGCTGAAGGCATCAGGTTCTTCATGCATTTTAAAGCAGAGGCCCGGCGGGGGGTGGAATGGTCTGATTTAGAAGCTCCCAGCGGTGAACTTCCTTTGTTACCTGCATTCCCTTTCTTCAGAATTACAAGCAGGGGCGCTTGTCCCACTTAAATCTAGATATTTGAGATTTCGTTAAGTCTGAGTTAATGTAGAAAGCAATTTATTCTGCCCTAATCCAGCTGTTCGAGATGCTTGAGAACGATTGCCTCCTGGAGGTGAGTTGCTATTAAAGAAGACTAGGCTTGATCACATTACGTATGTTGCATATGCTTCCACTGTTGTTATTTTAAATAATTAATAGGAAACAGGACAAGAGCATATGAAAACACATCCAGCACATGGCACAAGGGGAGAATGAGAGAAGAAAGTGGCAAAACAGCCCAGACTTCTGGGTAATCCAGTTCACACTTAAAAAGAAAGTCATCAGCCACTGTTGCCATCACTCCCTGCTCAGGAGTTTCTAGTTTGTTGTTGTTGTGTCATGGTGAGATAGATGAAACCTTTGGGGCAAGGATGTTATCTTCATCTCTTGAACGGGATGATACAACCTGACTGCTGGTATCTGCTGTTAGAAGAAGCAAGACATTTCCATTTTCAGTATCCAATATTAGTGAGGGAAAATGGCCACATTTTTCCAAACACTGCTCTTTTTCCCCCCTCGAAGTTTTCCTTGTATAGCTTAGAAGCTGTGAATTCTGCATGAGAAAGCAAAGAGTGCATACCTTCCTATGTCATGCATGTGACGGTAACAAAACCCACATCCCAACAGACTGGTTACCTTCTGATAACAGCCATGACAGACAAATAAAAAGAACAGTCTGCCAGGGGGGAACTAGTTCCTCAGAATTTGCAGCGCACTTTTGGACTCGTGCAACACCAGATCAGTAGCCGTAATACAGAACTGTCTGCAGGCACTCCACCGCACACTTCCACTCTACACCATCTGCAGCCTGAGCTGCAGCAGTCCATTATCTCAAACCCAGAACTTCCAACATCCATTATTCCTACCTTGCAGCTGCCCCATCATTCCCACACTATGGTCCAAAAAAGCCTCTGCCAATTCTCTGTCCTGACCTGCATCTCTGCACTTATTTCTGTTCCGGGATCTCCTCACGGATCTGCTTGTGCCATTTCCCCCATACCTATGCCCTGGCTGTTGTAGTTCTAGGCATTTCTAAGGGGATCTGCTTTCAGTCATTTTCTGGAGTTCCCCATTACAGACTGGAGCATCCAAAGTTCTTCACCTCTATCAGTTATCTGATCCTGGCATCAAAATCAGCCAGTGTGTGTGCCTTTAGCTGCAGGGCACTGTCCTGTTCTCTGAGGAATAGAGCCTTGGGCTAGGATGCAGAAATTCACTGATTATGATCTTTCAGACCATTTCCTTTCTTCCCTCCATTGGCTCTTTTTTGCCTCAAGGCCCTCACTGCTCCATCTTGGGAATGACTTTACAGCCTCCTCCACCTCCTTATTACAAATCCAATGGGGTTTTGACCTCACATAGGAGAGTCATCTGATACAGACAGTGATAACCTTCCTGGTGCTGCCAATTGTCCTGGGCTTCACTGGACCGGAGAGCTGCTTTACTACATTTCATGCACCAGCTCTTTCAACCTGATGAGGTTTCTCCCATTAACTAGTCTTATCCCCCTCCCCCAGCCCAATCTGAGAGCAGTGGCCAGTGTGCTGTACTGGCTTGGGTATTTTCATTGTCTTTGCACCTCACATTGGGTTATGTTGCAGAAGTAGCTAATGGAAGAAAACACGAAATATTGAGTCAAAATCCCCAGCAAGATAAATTACTGCTATGACTGGGGGGTCTGGAGCACCTCTCATGAGAGGAGAGATTGTAGGAGATGGATCTGTTTAGTCTAGAGAAGACTGAGAAGCAATCTCATCAACGCAGATCAGTATCTCAAAGGCAGATGCCAGGAGGTTGGTGCCAGACTCTTTTCAGCACTGCCCAGCAACAGAACGAGGAGCAATGGCCATAAACTAAAACACAAGAAGTAACACCTCAACATGAGGAAGAACTTTATGCAGAGGATGGCAGAGCCCTGGCACAAGATTCCGAGGGGATTATGGAGTCTCCCTCTCTGGAGACATTCACAACCCACCTGGACATGTTCCTGTGTAACCTGCCTTGGCAGGGGTTGGACTGGATGATATCCAGAGCTCCCTTCCAACCCTAACAATTCTGTGATTCTATGACTCTAGTTTATCCAATTGTTTCAATGTACTCATCTGTCTCATAGGCTGCTCATTCCCCACCACTCTAAATCCACTGTATGGACAGAGGAACCCATATCCATTGTTCTTTTCTGCCTTGAAGCCTCTATTTCAAAGGTGTCCCAGGGCAGTCCTGCAGCCTGCACTAAGAATCCACTCTACTGGCTACAGAAATACACCTGTATCTCTCGGTCTGGTTAGGAAAGCTCAGCCTTAGGAAGGAATCTGTTGTCCAGTGCAATCAGTGTGACAATAAACAGACACAACCACGAGGATTCCAGCAAAGGACAAGGCCATGTAGAGTAAGATTTTTTTGAATGGAAGTCAGTCTTCTTCAGAGTGGAAGTGATGCAGGAAGTGATGTTAACCTACTAAGTGTGCAAACACATCAGACTCAGTTCAAGATACGTCCAGTTTAGGCACAATATCCAACAACTTTTTAAACAAATCACTTTAATTTGTTTACTGAAGATAGATTTCTATGGTGTAGAACAATCTTTGCTTCCACATGGGGTGACAGTGCTGAAAAAGTGCGACTTAATTCTGGGAATAGAGATGAAGTAGAAAAAAAGTCAATAGTCATTTAATTCTTTCAAGCTTTTTTTGCTCTATTTTTCTTGTACTGAATGGATACATACTTGTACCCACACACACAAAACACTGTAACAGGGAACATCCAGAGAAATGCACAATACAAGGTCTGAGATGCTCAGCTGAATATACTACTGTTGTCAGCAATACTGAGTAAAAACGTATTTGGTAGACAGTCTGGTTCTGTTCTCTGTTTTCTTTCTTTTTCTTTTTTAACAATTTTGCATTTTGATTTTTTGAGTTGTGTTTAAGCAGCACTTCTATTGGCTAATATCTTTCCCATTTCCCATTTCATCTTAGTACATCCATTTCCCATTTCCACTACACATATTCTTTGCTGGTGAACCTATATAACCACAAACCAAGAAAAAGAAGAAGCAGAACTCTCTGAACTCAAGCAATGGCTGCACAGTCACCATAAGGCATTGTAAAACCTTTATAAAGCTTCTGTTGAATTTGTAGTGTTTGCCACTCGGTAAAGGGCAGTCTGGCCTTTCTCTATCCCATACCAATCATTTGTTTCTACTACCTAGCTGCAGACTAGCCTTTATGTGACAGCACAGTTAACTGGATCCAAAACTCACCTATTAGAAAAGTGATGCACTAAAACCTGTATTTAAAATGGTTTTATGTAGTATACCTCATTACCTGAGCCAGACCAACACTGGTGTCAGCACAGGAAAAGATGTAGGAATAAGCCTCCTGTGACAGGATCCCTTGCTGAGGCAGCACTCTGGACTTACTCCAGAATGAATATATTACCACGACCTCAGCAGTAGTGTGAGTTTCCACATCTGGCATCTATTTCCTTACCTACTTTGGTTAAATAAAGAATTTCAGAGGTGCAGGTGAGGACTTGAAAGTATTCCACACTCCCTGTGAGGAATGCAGAACACTTTTGATATATAATCTTACACTGAATTGGATACAGATTCCTTTAGATCCAGAGATCTCTGTAGGGAACTTGCCCGGGGAAGTTTCTTTACTAGACACCCTGCAGGACTGAAAGTTCCACATTCCAGTCCAAGTCCCTCTTACTCTGTCCGATGTGCTCCATCTTCAGATCTGTTGAAGCTTTCATCCTTCTCCTGTGTCGGACTATATAGCTACTGATACCCAGTATATTGATTATGGTCTGGACATGGCCTCATATTAAAGCAAATAAGCAAAGTGAGTGTCAAGGGTTAAAAAGCCAAGAGATTCCCTTTCCTTCCTCCTTCTCCCCCAGTAGAATAGGTGATTTGTAAGGTAAACTTTCTGCATTGATGTTAGATCACCATCTAGAGGACATTTTAAAGCATTTGCTTGTCATTCTACTGGTTTTTGGTTTTTAAACCTATTTCTATTCACACAGGCAGTTGCAAAACACTAGTTCGTTAA
This sequence comes from Lathamus discolor, assembly GCF_037157495.1. NCBI lineage: Eukaryota > Metazoa > Chordata > Aves > Psittaciformes > Psittacidae > Lathamus > Lathamus discolor. The sequence goes on along the minus strand of NC_088887.1, from coordinate 5,973,966 downwards.
GCACCTGAGTGGAAAAGTCATTACATTTTTCTTTCCCCTCTAGTCGGACCAGTCTTATAACTGGACCTTTCTTGTCCAGTTTCAGTCAGTTACTTGGGAGCACTGCTTGTATGGGGGAGATGTTTAGGATTGTGTGATTATTCACATCAGTTTTCACACTCCTTTCATGCTTTAGGATGTTGTTAGCTACACCTGATGCAAAGTCCACAGTGTTTCTGCCTGACACCCTTGTATGGAAGACAAGTCCAATGACATCACAATGCGTCCCAGGTGAGACCGGTGCTAGAGAAATCACGACTCCATTGGCTGAAAAGGAGTGAGGAGCAAAAGTGTCTTGTGCGGTGCAGGAGAATTGGATGGCGGGTAAACTAACCCTGACAGTTTTCCTGGGATTTACCATCTATATGATGGGCATATTCCCAGCCACTTACTGTCCAGTCTTCTCTAATGCCTTCATACCACTGAAAAGCGAGACCAAGATTCATATAGCCACAAATGAACAGCAAGAGCAAAACAGTCCATCAGCAGGTGAGAGGATAGGCTGATAGGCTGAAGTGAGAGGATGAGAAAGAGGAGGCTTGGAAAGCAAAACAAAGGCAGAAAATGAGATGGGGAATGGACATGGAAGCTTGGGTTTGCAAAATAAATATAAATAAGAGAAGAGGATTGAAAAGATGTGTGTAAGGGGCAGTGGGGGTCAGGTGGCCCCTAAGGAGCAGGTCAAAGGAGGTGAAAAACAGGAAGGGAAACAGAGGTGAAAATATCCAAGTATGAAGAAAGAAAACTAGAAGAAAGCTGATCTTGTCCCTAACCTCCCCTAGGTAAAGACTGGGAGAAAATGGAGGAAACATTTGCGGCCTCATCAACAGGGGAAGGAACGGAGGTGATCGACATGGTGCAGCATGAGGATTCAGAGGGACTGAGGAATTCAGCAGTGAAGGATCTGGTGCTGGATGTGGCTCTTGCTCTGAGCACTGGCAGTGTTGTGCTCTTTTTTTAATGAAATAAATAAGCATGAAATAATTGCTATGGTCATTGATGATAACAGTTTGAACATCTACCTGTGTTTTATGCTCAGCTATTAGGCAGCATGGCTTCTCTTCACCAATCATGTCCCATGGAACTTGCAACGCTGAGACAAGGGCTGGGATCTTGTATAGTTATTGAGAGTGTTTCCTTCTCTCCTTGAGAAACACAATGAATTCTCAGTCCAAAGTGTATGCATTTTTTTTATAAGCTAGATGTCCCTTCTTACACTTCCCACATGTTCTTTGTATAAAAACATCATAGCAATAAACAGGAACTGATTCAACTCACCAACTTCAAGGTGACCTTGTCTTTAAAACATAATATTCATAAATTCATCATACATAGTAAGAACAAGAAAAAATTGCATACCCTAGAGACCTGTCCCTGCCACGCACAAGACAGATACAAGAAAAGTTGAAGACTCTTCAAAATGCAGACTGTCAATAGCTTTTGCTTTTTCTATACATAATACACAAAGAAGTCAAGTAATCTCAGCACACTGAAATAACGTCTATATTACACACAAGGTCTGGTACAATGTTAATTGCTATTAATCTAAGAGATAGTGTGGACATATTGCTAGGACAAAATTCATCAAATGAGTGGAGGAAGAGCATACACTGTTTAAAGAGTAAAAATAAGCACAAGCCCAATTTGTTATTTTTTATGATGCAAATGTATAGAATTAATTCTAGGTATTATTATTTATTACTTGTGAGGTTCAGCTATGAACTTCAGCCATGCTGGGAACAGTACAAATACAGAACAAAGAAACAGGCCTGGTCATAAAAGAGTTTGCAATCCAAACAACTTTTTTCACTGAAGCAAACACTTTACTAACATTTTAGTTACTTAATGAAAACAAAATCTCTGAAAAATCTGTTCTTGGAAAGTATTTACCTGCATTAGTCAGTACTGGAACAGAATAACGGAGTAATTAGGATTTTAAGAATTTGTACAATGCTTACGTTGAAAACGGCTATTTCCACTTGCACCTCTTCTACAAACAATCCCAAGGCAGCCAGTATAATAAGTAAAATCAAAATTCTCCTATAATCAAGAACGCTTTGAAGAACACACAAAAGGTAGTCGTGTTTTGTATATTTAACAACTTTGATAAGCTCTAGAACACTGATCTATATTTTCCAATTATCAGAACCTGAACTTGATGAATTATTAGGTTGCTCTTGAGAATGTGCTTTAAGGGTCTCCTGCTACCCTAAAATATATCACTTCTTGTTCTCTTTTCCTTTCAAGTAATGTAATACAAAAAAAACAAATTTCAAGTAGAAAGTAAAACCTTACAGCAGCTCTACTCCTCTGTTTGGATGTTATACATTTGCAAATATATGGATGAGAGAACCAGGTTCAGGATCTGAGAAGTTCTTGGAATTCCAATTGTTCAGTCTTCAGAGACTGCTAAAACCCCTTGTGACTGTTCCTCCACCCTCAACCACATCCTCAACTCGAAATATAGACCGAAAAAAAAGAATCTTGTTGGAGAAGAAAGAAAGAGGAAAGTCAGACTCTTCCCAGCACCCAATCCTACTCCCACTAATGAGGGTGCTTTCCTCTTCCCTCTTTTGTCTCTTAGGAGTTTTGCTGATGAAACAGAGAACAGGGAAGGTCTTCAGCAGCCTTCGCTATTAGGTGAACTTATCTTTCAGCCTAGAAGCTAGAGCTTTTCCTAGGTCCTTTCCCCATTTATTGGCAGTAGAAGAGAAGAGGATTCTTCCCTCTCTGGCAACCTACATGTGTGGTTTGCCACACGTGTGTCTGAGTTACCAGCTGGTCTTAAACTACTACACAGTAACCCATAGGATTTCCCTAACAGCATATCTTATGTGAACAGGTCTTAGAGCTCCAGCTTATTGCCCTGCCCATTCAACATGACTGTGAGGTTGCAGGAATAGGCAGGGAATGCACTGAACAGAGGGACTAATAATGTAACAGTCCTTCTGTTTATAATGACTCGTAAATTGTTGTTCACTAGGTAGTCATCTTGCTACCTTAGGACTTGCTAAACTCTAGAGTTGTCACATCTGGGACGCTGTTGAGAGGAGTAGAAGACCCTCTTCTCTTATGACTCAGTTTAATGATTTTGCTACAATCAACTGCTGAGAAAAAGATACTAAAAGATAGGTGGGAGGGTGAATAAGAGCACTACATCACCCTCGGGGCCCTGAGAAGATGGTCATACTTTTATAGGTCAGCCCTTCCTCTCCCTGTGGTCACATCTCTCTTCCTCTTTTTCCATGCAGATCACCAGATGTGGCATTTCTTGTCTGGGTTCATTGGGGATCCACTGGGACAGTGGAAGTGCTTGGCAAAGTCCTGGCTGTTGCTGACAGGCCCACAGACACGTAGTGGCAGGGGACTGTGTGGATCTGTGTTCAGGGAAGACTGTAATTTCTCAGGATCCTGGTGTCCACACATTGCCTGAAAGGAAGCAAACCAGGAAAGTCAATCTGACTGAAAGTCCTCATAGAAACAAGACTTTAGGCTTCTCAAGCCCCTGTACATTTGACTGAGGCTGCTGGAGTAAACAAGGAAACACACATGGGTGCCAACTACATTCAGGTCTTTCCTTCCACCACCACAGTTCCTGACTCTTCTCCCTTTCCCTAAGCCTCTCTGACCCTATTTCCCTATCTGACAAGCGATCTGCTCTTTTTCTATACTGCATAGTACAGAACACAGGGAATTCAGACCAATTTGGAGTTTAGGCTCATGGAACTTTGAACTCCATCTAAAATGATGGTGTAGATGTAGTCTCAGTGTCTAGATTTAGATTCTTGAGCAAAAGCAATGTGTGCTTATGCTTAGATGACATCCCTTTGCTACTTGAAAGAGTGGATGGAAGGTTATGTGACTTTACTGGTGTTAAACTAGCAATCTAAGTCTTCACTTTTGTGTTTTCAGTTTTTATTCCATGACAAATGATGCAATAGCTGTCAGACAGCCTCTGAAATGCAAAACTTTCCACCAAGACCCAGTAACTTGTGATTTCAGAACTGCTTTTCTACCCGCTGCTCTGACCTAATGTAAATACCTGCACAAAACCTTTTCCTTTACACAATTACAGTCACTTATAAGAGTGTGACTTTTCTGAGTAGAGAAATCCAATGATCTATTATGAGGAAATCAACTGCACAATGACAAAGGTGAGACTTTGCAGAAATCATTAAGCCAGGTTTCCACAGAAATCTTCAATGATGTGTGCATGTGCTTCTAGTTCTTTACCTCTAATTAACATTCAAAATCCCTTTTTTCACTCTCAGTTGCTCAGAATGATATGACCTTTAGTTATTCACCATGACGGAGAAGTGGGTGAAGGAAGGCATGGAGAGATGTGCGCTTTTTCCAGTAAAATTCCACTTTCCATGTTCAAGATTGCTCACAACAGTAAAAAAGTACTTAGAACCTGGCAATGAAGCATGCTTTCACTGACACAACTTGCTTCTACAACTTAATTTTTGTATGTTTTAGAGCTTTGGAAAAGATGCAATTGCAGAGAGGTCTTTTGTTAGCTTTGAGACCCATAACAGGTTAGGGGTCCTATATGTGAATTTCAGTTTTCTCTTGGACACATTGGTTATTCCCAGTTCTGGGAAGAGGGGGGAAAAGTGAATATTGAGAAAGACAAACTGTAATAATATGAAAGACAAAAGAGAGTGAGAGAGACACAAGTAGCCTAAAATTCATTACATGAGCAAAACTGAGGTAGAAAAGCTGGTCATGTGAAAGTCCAGTATTAGGTAAATCCTCTTCTTTGTGCTTTTTCAGCCAATTCTTATAGGCCTGTAGAGAGAGAAAACTAATAATAATAAATCCCCCTTCGGATAGTGTCCCAAACCCATGTCTTCTCTCAGTGAAATATCTAAATCTAGTATTCATTTAATAAATTGTCAAGTTTGCATCTCTCTCTCTTCATTCTGAGAGTCCCTGCTGCTGACCATGGCCTTAATAAAAACAGCATAACAATCTTGTGACACAACAGCTGAGTTGTGTGGTGAGACTGTAAGATTAGAGAGGTAGGTATCCCACAATACCTGGTAAGCAATGGCAAGCCCTCCAGTGTCAGCTGTATTCTCCAACAGTGTAAAAGTACCATTGACCTTAAAGCCATAGCTTTCATACTGTTCAACCAAGCAGTCTATAGATTTCTGTAGTGCACCCCTGTTGCATGTAGGACAGCCCCCAGGCAGCACTGTGGGAGAAAAAAAATTCCTAAAAAGTAAAGGTTTTTCTGGCATTCACCTGTATTCTTCACATTAATCATTGAGTCATCTTAGTAGTCAGTATGGCCTGTAGTAGGTTTTTCTTAGCTTCATCTACATTCTAATACAGGTGTACATTCATAGAGGGGCCAGGATTTAAGATCCACTAAGAGAAAGTACCAGTGGGGACCTAGAAGAATAAACAAAGACACCACAGGAAGTACCCACCGTAACCATAGAATGTGTGAAGAAGTTCATGTGCCATGAAGACCCCAATGGCTCCGAAGTTCACAGCACTGAAAAAGAAACATGAAAGGAGTGCTTTGGGAAAGACAAAAGGGGCAGGTGAGTGCTCCTTATGGCCACTGAGCACAACTGTGGGCTGCACAGGAGCATTCTACCCTGAGAGCACTCAGAAGCACTTTCTATTTACTGTCTCTCAGATGTGGCACACTCTGTAAAAATGCAAATACTAGTGTAAATTATTCTATCAATGCTTAAATTTTTACTATGGACTTGTATTGAAGTATTTATAGCTAGTAAGTCATCATAATAATGAAGAGTCTGTGAATGAGATTCTGCCTTTATGAATTCTAATGACAACTACTGTTAGACATCTACTGTCTAACGTTAGACCTCAGAGCAGCCTTCCAGTATCTGAAGGGGGCCTATAAGGATGCTGGAGAGGGACTCTACATTAGGGACTGTAGTGACAGGACAAGGGGTAACGGGTTCAAACTTAAACAGGGGAAGTTTATATTGGATATAAGTAAGAAATTCTTTACTGTAAGGGTGGTGAGGCACTGGAATGGGTTGCCCAGGGAGGCTGTGAATGCTCCATCCATGGCAGTGTTCAAGGCCAGGTTGGATAAAGCCTGGCTGGTATGGTTTAGTGTGAGGTGTTCCTGCCCATGGCAGGGGGGTTGGAATTAGATGATCTTGAGGTCCTTTCCAACCCTAACTATTCTGTGATTCTACTGAATTATGTCCTTATTTACTCAGTACTGTCTGAACTGCTGCACAAACAGCGATGGCAATGGTAATCATACAAAAGCAGGATGGATGGAGAAACAATCTTGCAACAGTTCTCTAGTGAAAAAATATACAAAAATGGCAAGACAAATTAAAATAATGAAGATTTGACTACAATTTCTCTTGTCCAGCGCTGGTGATCTTGCTACAAGCAAGAGATTGTAATCACAGAATCATAGAATCATAGAATCATAGAATAGTTAGGGTTGGAAAGGACCTTAAGATCATCCAGTTCCAACCCTCTGTCATTGGGAGCGACACCTTGCGATAGACCATATCACCTAAGACTCTACCCAACCTGGCCTTGAACACTGCCAGGGGTAGAGCATTTACCACTCCTCTGGGCAGCCTGTGCCAGTGCCTCACCACCCTCACAGCAAAGAACTTCTTCCTTACATCTAGTTTCACCTAGATTCTGATTTTGCTCCAGCTGTATCAATGATCACACTTTCAGAATTCATAAGGCAGCATCCATCTGGCTTTAGAAAAAGCTGTTACCACCACCATCATCCCCACCCCCCACCCCCCGGTCTTTCTCAGATGCAGTAGGAAAAAGTGATGAAAGACAGCCCCATCAATATTCTTCCTGTAAACATCGCACAGCCGAGGGACTACATTCAGCTTCCACCTCTGCAGCCCCTTCATACCTGGGAAACTCTGTGTGGAAAAAAGGGCTGCGGAACATTCCAGCAGGAAAGACCACCATGTGTTGCCTTATTGAGTAGTATGAACGCACAGTCCAGGGGGACACATGCCAGCTAGAAGCAGAAAAAGAGAAATAAGAAAATGTATTAACGCATTATCTCGTCACTCACTCTTTTCCTCCATTGGTCTTGCAGAAATGGCCTGCTCAGTACAGCTGTTCATGAAGCAGCACCAAATGATGAAATTCACATTTTCTACAGTTAAAGGTGTTTGAAATAAACCTTTACTTGCTTAGAGATGCCAGAACTGGTAGCTTAGCTTTCATACACATTAAGGGATTCACTCTCACAATTTCCCTGCCAAGTCAGGATTCATAACCTGCTGTGAAGTCCTGCACAGAAACACTTCAGGCGGTGTGAGGTCCTAAGCATGCCTGTGAACACTGCCTGCCTTATGAAGCACCACATGTCATGCCTTTGAGGTCACCCTGCCGGCATTCACGTCACCACAGTGCTTTGCTGTTTGCTTTGCTGCTTGCTTTGCTGCTAAGTCCAGGACAACCACCCAGCTCCCTTAATCCCTAGTCTATTGACAAAGAATGTTCTTTCTTTTTCAGGGGTCTGGGGTTCCCTTCACAACAGTGGGGTTTTTTTGGTAGCATGAGCTCAGGCTGAATGCAAGACAGGCTGCCATACTCAAGGGGGTTTTAAGCAGGATGCAGCAATTCAGTCTTGCATCAAAGAAGGACAACAGCATCTTGTCTTGCATTAGGAGAAGTGTTGCTGGCAGCTCCTCTATTCAGGACTGGTGAAACCACATCTGGAGGTACTGTGTCCAGTTGCACACACACACACACACACACACACTCCCCATCTGCACTACTCCTTCCACACTAAAAGAGTTATAGGGATACAGGCATACAACTGGACACAGTCCTGAGTGACCTACTCTAGCTGATCCTGCTTTGAGCAGGACAGTTGGATTAGGTGGTCTTCACAGGTCCCTTCCTAACCTCAGTCGATAAGTGTGTGATTCTGTTGTATTTTTTCAGGTTGCTGACACTTACTTATTCTGTGAAGGATGCTGAAGGAGTTTCAAATAGGAATTTTCCCTCTGTACTTTCAAACAAGCCACCACATTGAGGAAAAAAGTGTCTTCATTTATCACCAGCTGAGGGAAGAGACAGGTAATGTGAATGTTATAGGGCATGAGCAAGGAACTAATTGGACAGTATGAGAAAAAGTCCCATGGGTCAAAAAAGGGTTCATCAAAAGACAAACCAACGGAATACTTGTGTTTTTTTCTTTATCAGTTCCAAAGACTCCAATTTAAGATATGACAGTATGTTATCTGCAGGCCAAACAGAACATACAAGCAGGTCATAACCAATCTCTATCAATCAGGCCACCCACACTCTAAATATAGGTAACAATATAGAAGAAATACATAAAGGTTTTCTGGGCCCATATGTTTTCAGAAAATGAACAGTAGAAAATGTGCACTGGTACAGAGGTCATACTCTCCTTTAGGAGCAGACCAGATAGCAGTTGGTAGAGGTAAACTGCCAATAATGAGGCAGGCATGTTTACATTATATAGCTCACATTCTGGTATTCCACGTTCACTTTGTCAGTCTGGAGTATGTGAGCTGGGTAGCCAATCTCCACTTGTAGTTTGGAAACCTAATAACAACGACAACAACAACAAGAAACATGAGCAATACAAGGTTTTACATTTTAGCAGCAGTTCTTAAACTCTTCTTCTAAACAACCTAATTATGATCTGTGATTCAACCCTTTGGAAACAACAGCTACTCTGTTTCAACAAGACATCTTCTCTTGCTACTTTGCTTTCTTGATTCGATGACTGGAGGCTTAGTGGCGTTCTAATCTTCTTTTTCTTTATAACATTATTTTCTGGCATTCACTTTCATAGTTTTTAACCTCTCTGAGTGTATTGAACTGAATATCTCAATACAATTAATTCATAATACAATTAATATTGAAATGGTATCTTGATACAATTAATTCAGAGTACCCAATGGACAAACAAACACTGCGCCTCTCTATGCCTACACATCAATGCCTGATCACATGTGCATGGTGGCACTCATAGAACCACTTAAAATTCTCAGTGTGTATAAGACATCTGTTTAAGACTGTGTGCCTGTAGAAGCAGGTCGGAATTTGTGAACATGGAATATGTTTGCAAAGGTTTCAGGGAAAGGAAGGTCTCAGTAACTTTTGCTTTCTGCACGCACCAAGACTTTAGCCTTTTGGCGAGTCTGTTCATCCATCCACTTCAACTGATCCAGTTGGTCATAGAGGGCATCTTGGATCTCGGAGAACATCTGCTCAGCCTGCCGTGAAGAAAAGAAGGCATGGCCAGAACTGCAGAAAAGCGTTTTTCAGGTTTAGCTACCACCTTCCTATGTTCCAGCAATTCAACCACAGAATAACTGAGGGAAAATTCCTCTTGTGGTGAAAGAGGAGTTTTCAGTTTCTACAATGATGTAGGCTTAAGTTATTCGGCATTCAGTGGTTCCTCACAGGGCTTATCATTCTCTTCCGCACACCTTTTCAACTTGTTTCTCATGGAAACTAAGAATGAAACATAGTTCTTTTTCATTCAATCCCTTATGGGATAGGAGTGGACTAAGTGATTGCCCTTCTTCTTGAGTAAAATTAGAATTCAGGATCCACAAATATTTCATGCTAGTTTCTTCCTTTCCAAATTTATGGCAATCTGAGAGTCTCCTTCACAGAATTATGTTTTGTTCATTCAGCTTTGTGCTTCACTACATGTAGTCTTGGTTTTCCATTAACTTTTGCTGCAGTTATTTACTCTTGTCAGTTTATACACTGCAAGATCTTCATAAAACCTGGTGCCTACACTAACTTCCCTCAAAGAAAAAGGAACTCTGGTCATCAAAGGAGAAAGAAAAATTCCACACTGCAGGCAGGTGTTCCTTTCACTGTGGATCCATTCAGAATGTTTTGGCATTGATTTGTTCCTGTACAAATGGCCATACAACACATTAATGGCTTGGGAATTTAAAGTCTTATTTAAACATGTCATATTGGTGATGAATGCTGTTAGTACTGTCATTCCAGGAAGCGCACTGAGATTGAATGCATTTGTAGGGCTGTCATAAGCATTGGTGCTGCACATATGACTTTGCTAGCAGTTGATATAAAGATAATAACTGGCATTTGGCAATGATTCTTCTACCAACGACAGCAATATCTGGTTCTGACATCTTTCATTCCCCAAAAAGGAGGGGAAGCGCGGAAGTACACAAATATGTAAAAAGGTATAAAAACCTACACATGATTTTGCTGCCCTGATGTGGTCTTAAGCTGGCATGTCAAAAAAGGAAAGATGAAGCTGATTGGGATTAATAGGATGAATACCTACAAGTGTCTTTGTCTGCTGAGGGAAAATTTCCTGCACAATCATCTGTCCTAGAACTGGCTCAAAGAAAGAGCTGGTATCAGTCAAGCACTTCCTCCAGCGCTCAGCTGGGATCTGTAAAAACAGAGAAAGAAATAGAGACACATGACAGTGAGGACAGAGAGATAGCAATACAGTAAAAAGATACATAGACACACAGTCCGTAACATACTTGCTGCTATCTAAAAATGACAGCAGTGAATGATAAGTAATGTAGTTCCATTTAAGGTATCTCAGAAGAATTTAATCAACTAAAACATTGATTTCCTTATGATTTACTCCAGTTATTTTCACGCAAGATGAAGATTCATATGGTAGCTGAGACAAATACATGGAAGAAAGGTGACCATCTATATATTGTTCCCTATCCCATGATGCAGTGAGTATAGCTCTCCAAAGTTTTTTGTGTCTTGTTTACTCCCACATTTCTTTGAGAAAAAGGAAGCACTTAATGGCTTAGTGAGAGTAGCTTTCCTCCTGAAATCTAAGAAGCATCCATCCAGACAAGGCACTGAGAGAACATCCACAAGGCATGCCATAGGGTGTTCAGCTTCTCGGAGGCTGAATGAAGACGGTTAAAGGCTAACTCACCATTCTAGATCCCATTTTTCCATAAAGAATCTTAGATAGTTCCAGGCGTGCATCTTGGAATCGACTGTCAAGGGCTGGGGAGAGATTCCCAACCAGACAAACAATCATATAAATGTGAAGGACCCTGTAGGAAAATAGCATTTAAAAGGACTGAAGATCAAAGGCTGGTCACTATAAGCACAGAAGTATGGCACGTGTGAGAGAAAGAATTTGTGGCAGAGGAACCCTAATAACCTGAATAATGACAACAAAGTACTCTGAATGGGCTACACATTTGTCTGTCAGAGAAGGATGGCATGACATGAGTCAACCAGAGAAACACTGTCTCTCCCAGAACACCATGAAGACACAAGGGTAATTGCCTTCTGTGGCATAGTATTCTTCATGGGAAGCAGGAGAGAGACCATTTTTTAGGACTGGGTAAAACTTATTATAGAATATTTCGAGGGGCCTGTGGGATTCTGTAAGTCTTATTACGGGATGTTTGTGGCAAGGGCCAAAGGCAGGGAAATGGAAGCATCATGGTGGACTGGGGGGAACACACATGGGAAAAGGGAGAAGAAAAGAGGTAAGAGGGAATGTCTGAGTGTAAACTCGTGGCTTGCCATGACATCTGGCTGACTGAGCCCTGCACATGGTCGCTAGGATCTGTCCTATCTTACTAAATGCTATGCTTAAATAACATTCTACTGTCTGCGTGGGGATGGGATACTGGAGAAACAAGGAGTCTGAAAATATACTGGAGGGACTTTGGTTCAAGCTAGATGCTAGGGAGTGCAGGGATCTGAGAGTGGCCTAGTGATTTGGACCAGCTACTGGAGAGATCTGCACATATATATGTATGTTTCTAACAGGAAGAGATCAAAGCATCAGCAACCAAAGTAGGGCTGCAAGACTCAGGGGCTCATATATTCAGGTGCCAGCAGCTGTGGACATCAGGGGATCTGGGGCTAGCTTCTGGACATACAGCTGGCCTGAATATCTAAGACCAGCTATTGGTATGATCCACATTATGTGCATGTGTGTGTATATATTTCACTAGTATAGATCAGTCCTGATCAGCTGGAGAGGAGAAGCAGGATCAGGCTGTCTGAGCTATTCATATTTGTATGAGTGCTGGAGGTAGGAAGTGGAGGGAAAATGGTATGCCAGTAAAGGCACTGCGTTCCATCTCTGTTCATCTGCGTGTCACATATATGTATGTGTACACATATGTATTGCGTGCATGTACAAGTCTATTGCTAAAATATTCTAAGCCTTAGTACTGGCTAAACCTGTGGATATAAGGCCACAGCAGCCTTGCAATTCTTCAGCTACTGGATTCAGCTGACTGTAACACAGACCTCTTTAATTTATGGATAATACTCCTTGAAGCATGAATAACTACAGCCATAGAGATTGACTCCTACCTTTCCTTGTGCCATTGTTCGATAAGCTGTGACATGCCTCTTATGTAATCCATGTCATGCACTGCAATTGGCTGAGACAGGTTCATCTGCATAGGATGGAAGACAGCCTGGAGACATGACAACCAGTCTATAGCTGGTGCCTTTTCCTAGAAGTAAAACAAAGCTTACACACTGAGCTATGAATCTAAACTGAATGACAAGAAATAATAGAGGAACTGGTGCAGTCTCTTTAATACACTTAAGAGATACTTTCAACAAGTTAAACTGTTTCTATGATGTATTTATTACAGTAGAAAAGGAGAATCGCCTTTTTCATTATTGAATTAGGACCAGGGAGGGGAAAGAGTTGTGTGCCTGAAAAATCCAACTAGTCAATAAAAGACTTCAAGTTAATAGGCTATTTAAAGCTCAACAGTCTCCAAGTGTAAGTTGCAAGGGAATGGCATCTAAGCTCTATCCTATCCTATCTCTTTTAATCTGGATCTCCAGAATGAGTACGTCATGTGTTACTGTGTTGCTCAAGTTCTAAGGCATAGATACCTGTAGCTCCCTAATGGTAGTGTGAAAGAACAGCATCCCCCTCTGCTGTCTTTCCTGCAGTGGGGTGACAAACTTCTGGAGGTTAGAGATGAAGGACAAGGTAAGGGAAAAAGAATCCGGGGGACCATCCTGCAGCCCTCCAAGTAGGCCCCCCAGTTTCTTCAAATATGAGAGATACACACGGAGAACCTGCAATACAAAGCATATGACCAGTGGGAGAAACATGTCTGAAAATTAGGCAACCTATTCATTCATCCATCCATTTAACCACCCATCTTGACTATATGTTTCAATCTTACAAAACCACTGCAGTCCCAGCCCTAAAACTCTCTTCTTCACCATCTTCAGATTGAAGAGTTTGCCAAGTAGAGCTCCTCTCCCAGTGATGAACACTGAATTCCCAAAAGGCTATTTTTGTCGCAGTTTAAAGTACCATTAAGTATCAGAATCATTTTAGAGATGTAGACTTGCCATCTCTGGAGTCAAGGGAGAGAGATGTAGTGCTATGACAAGCCAGTAATTTGATGGAGAGAAAACGCCAGCTTCTTGTATTTGGTCAAGAGGTATTAAAGGAATGGTTGCGATGGGTAGACAGACTGATTTTTTTGAGAACTCTTCTGAAAGACTCAGACTGAGAAACTGAAATCGCCTCAAGTTTTCCTATAAAGTTCATTCAAATGACAGAGCTGTGATGAAATTCACTTTGTTGCAATGACTCCCAGCATCCAAGAGCTTGTTTCTGCAGCTCAGCTTAAACCATTTTAAAATAGCTTTTAAAATGTTAGCTAGCCCTCCACCAATACACAGAGTTAAAGTTATAAAGCCTTACTTTGGATAAGAACATCCAAGGGGAAACCGAGATGAAAGACCAGGTTCATATTTCTTAGCAAATACAAATGAAAATGACACTATTCTGTTTCTACACCAGAAGTTTTAAACCTTGCGTCTAGAAATGGGTTACATTTTGCAAACTGTCTTTTTTGAAAAGTAGAAAGTTGTGTGGATAATTCCTCCTGGAGACTTCTTCTGAGGTCACTGACCGTAACGCATGGGAACAGACCACTCTGACCCAGGAGGCAATTCAAGGAGATCCCTACACCAAATAGCTATTTTTACCTTTCTTCAGCCTCTGATATGTTACCTCAAGATAATTTTTCTCTTTGAATTTACTCTCAGGTGGCATCTCAAACTCAGGATGGTCAATCTGCAAAAAGAAGTGCACACATCTCACTATTATTATTATTACTATGGATTATTAGTACAATACATCTCACTCTTTCCAGAAACACTGGGAATGAGAGGATGTACTCAACAGGCTTTGCTTTGTGCCACAAAACCTGAAACGTTAATAAACTGTTTTCACCTGTGGAAAATGTTTGCTATGCAAGTTTTTGGCTCTATCGTATTCTGCAGCTCATTTACAAAGCTGTGGTGACTGAGAGTCGCATGTAAACCACATTTTTAAATATCTCTACGTGGGGCACTGATTTTGGGTTGCATAGAGTTAAATTCCTTCACAGAAGCTTGTGTGAGGCTGTGTTTTGGATTTGTGATTAAAGCAATTAGTGCTGATAATAAACGGATGTTTTCATTATTGCTGAGCAGCTCTTACACAGTGTCAAGGCCTTTTCTGCTCCTCATATCACCCTGCCAGCAAACAGGCTGGGGGTCCCAGAAGCTGGAAGGGGACACAGCTGTGATAGCTGAACCCAGCAGAGCAAAGGTACATTCCATACCATATGATGTCCTGTTTAACAATAAAAGTGGGGGTGACGGAGGTTGGCCAGGGTTGGCAGTGAGCAATTACGGGTTTTTTTTTAATCACTTCTTTTTTTTTTTCTTTTTTTTTTTTTTTTTTAATTATTAATATGTGTTTTCATCAACCCATGAGTTTTCACATTCCTACTCTTCTGATTTCCCCCCCAGCCCACTGAGTGGGGAAGTGAATAAGTGGCTGTGTGGTGCTTCGCTGCCTACCTCATTTAAACCACAACAGTGAACTGCAAAATTCGTAACACGCTGCGCACTTATTGTCCATTATTCTGCTAGTCATATCGCAAATGTAACACCATGAAGTACATTCTATACTGTCAGGCAAAGCTGATGAGAGAAAGCAAGCAACTTCTTCTTCCACATCTGCTCCTTTTCTAGAAATAAGTGCTTTTTATGTAATAAAATCAAGCAGCTTACTGAAAGTTAGGAAAACTTTCTTTGGAGAACATAGGTGTAACTTCAGCAAGCCTGGGCCTCATGGGCTGTGTAACTGACTTCTTATTCCTAGTGCTTCTGAATGATTCTCTTTCTTTAATCCACTTACCTGAATAATATTGGTCTTGAGGTCAAAAGGACTAGGACCCACAAGGACTCTGAAAAAGGGAAAGGTGCTGTATCTGCCCATGAGAGTCTGAAGAGTTTCATTAAAATCTTTTGCTTTCCCCACACCTGTGATATTCCATCCACCAATCTAGAAAGGGAGAGAGCAAGGCAGCAGGTGAGAAAAACGCTTGCTTGATCTATATTTACTAAATCTTTCTTTTCACTCCTATGAGCTCACTCATGATGACAACTGAGAGACAGCAAAGCAGATGGAAACAGGGGAAACTCATGAAGAGTTTTACATACCCTGTTGCCTTTAAGGTGACCTGTCAATTTCGCTTAAGCAAAGCAACAAGCTTCGAAATGACACAGGGAAAAGGAATGATAGCTATCAACACAACAAAGTGTGCAGGAAAAAAAGCAGGAGAAGAAGGAAAGAGAAAAGAGGATCCTATTGAAACTGAGCTTCTCAGATTAGAAGTGATCCCTCTTTACAGTCTTGGTTGTTGTACAGTCCTAAAGTGATATATAAGAACATGAGGAAAAATTCAGGTACTTGATGTTAGAAAACCGGATCTTGAAACAGTATTTAAATCTAGAAGGTTAGAGGTTGTGCTGTGAACCATGAGCTTAATTCAGGGATAGACACCAGCAAAATTCCATCATGTAGGACCATATGACACTAACTTCACACTTTCCTTTTCCCTGCAGGAATTATCTTCTGGAGGGAAAAGAAACAGCGTAAACGCTCACCTCGTTTAGGAGGTCCTTCAATGGCTGAGTTCCTTGGGATTCTATCCTTTGGGTATCCATGCAGGAGTGATAGAACTGGATTGCTTTCTCCTTAGCTGAGCCTCTTATCCCAAACTGTGGGCTCTCTGAAGAAAAAAAAGTAATCAAAAACTACAAAAGTGGTTAAAAAATTGTTGGGGCAGTATTAGAGCAGAGAAAGGTTATAAGAAAATGCTACACTGCACTTTGATTCAGAACAATATAGTAGATATCCATACTTCTCACAGTTACACAAAGCAAGTGCCATGACTCCTCCTGAAGCCAGACAGGTGAGTTTCTCTGAGTGGAACAAGAGCACAACAGGAAGGTGATGTGTCTGGGCTTCAGTGCCCCATGGAGTCTGGACATATGACCAGAGCGCACGTTCAGACAAGCACAGCAACAAAGGTCTACTTTTACAAGTCAACATGAAAATAGTTTGGGTTGCCATCAGAATTTCACAGTGTGACTTTGGTCTGTTACACTTGGCAAGTGGAACTAAAATGCTTAAAATGCATCTATTGTATGCTTAAGAATAAACCTGTACCTGTAATGACAGAAGAATGGAAAGACTGGATTCAGACCCTGTTAGGAATTATTGTGCTCTTAATTACTGGTATTGTCAGCTCTGACTGAGGAAAATACATCATTCATCTGTCCCTACCTAAAAGTCTTTTCAGGATCAACCGGTTTTCTTCCATCAACACATCAAATACATTTAATGACTCTTCTGCAGCTCTGCTTGAGTATTTGCCTTCCCAGCTGCCACAAGCATATTGGTAGAAATCCTCACAGGGGTCCACAGTGACATTCCTGGAGTTCAGGAGTCTGAACAACAGTGTAAGACCCAGCTCAACATCACAGGATCCTGGGCAGGAAGCAAATAGGAGAGAACTAAGCAGTAACAATAGGGAGTGAGAACAGCTCCAAACAACAAAAATGAGTTATCCGTGGGACATTTCCACCCGAAGATTTCTGTTTGGTACAAACTCTTTTGCACGCAGAGTGTCAAATTCCTCGCAAGTTTTTGCTGACTATAGAACAAAGTGTGTTCTGCCTTTCACTTCACAAGAAGATTGCATTTACACTTCGTAAGTAAGATTATTTAAATAAAGGACAGGTAATCAGCCCAGAGGTAGTGTCCTCTCTTTCATACTATCTAGGCAGTTACAGGCTGGGTTATTCTGCCTTCTCAGTGTATTTTCTCTGAATCAGCCATATTTGTCCAAATGATAAACTAGAAGCAACTGTAAGTGTGAGTACATGAAGCAGAGGAAGGACATAGCACCGAGGAAGTAAGGAGGTAAGCTGGAAAGATGGAGAGAGATGTTCAAGCATGAGAAATATTTCTCAGCAATGACATTTGTTAGAGCAGAACAAAGACTTTCTAGTACATCTTGCTTTGATCTAAAGCTCTCTTTATCTAAACTGCTGCAAATCACTGAGTAGGTCTTTTCATTTGGCTCAGTATCTTGTATCAACATCAGATGAGATCAATTATTTACTGAAATAAGCCACTTGTAAATCAAAGTAAGACTTCCCAGTTAAACAGTTGATATAGGAAGGGGTAGGCAGAGTGAAAATAGAGAAAATCTAAACTTAAAGTTTTCCCTTGGTCTCTGTAGTGAATGGTCTCCAATACACGGGTTGAAGAAAAATGCTAGGTAAAGAGTCAATAATGCTTATTTTGGAGCAGGGGATGTCTGTATCCACCAATATGAATGCACATTCAGTACTGGGCATTCTAAACACATAAACGTTTACAAAGACCATTTTGCAGAGAGTTTTTCAACAAATTTGAAAGGCAAATTAATATTTCTGGTCCATGCTTACAGCTCCCTTCCTTAGCAAAAGAGCATGACTTTTCTTTCTAGACTACAACTGTACTGGTCTGTGCTAGAAAACTAGGACCAGATTTAAGGTCTGGTCAGAGATGGAAAGGTGGAGGAGGAGCTCCAAATCTCAGATTCAGACCAGTTTCCTGGAGGTGACTACAACAGAGCATGATGTGATGATGAGATGAAAGACAATGCAATGATGCTCTCTCCCAAAACTGGGCCCATGCATGTTAGATGGCAGCCAGAGGAGGACAGGAGTGGCCTATCCCATATGGCCCAAGGGAGAGGAAGAACAGTGTTATCTTTTTTACAACCAGTGTTATGATACTTTGAGAATCTGAAAACTGATTCTCAATGCAGATGCTGAGCCTAATACCCAATGAAGGCAAGCAGGAGAGAAAGAGGTCTTACAGTTGGGGTGGGTGATGAAGCAGGGGAAAGGATATCCTGTATTATACCTCGACCACAAGTCATCACGATGTAGGTGATAAGCATAGCAAAGCCAAGGAGTGTACTGAGAAGAAGTGTACACAGAAGTAAGCATTTTCTCTGAAGGCATCGTTCTTTCTTTGCATCCATTCTCAGCTCCTGGTCACGGGTCTGAAGAGAGAAAAATAAGACAAACAGAAAATAATTAAGAAAGAAAAAATCATATTAAAATTATCACTGGTCATATACTCCATCTGTCACCTAACCCATTAGAAAATAACTCACAGGACTAGTGCCAGAATACCGGCAGCCATCCAAGTCATCTAGGTGACTATCACGCGAGGAACTTTCTCACCTCGTTTGTTTCCCTGTCATTTCTAGCTAAAGCTGTTACACAGTGTTATGAGTGTTATGCACCAGAAAGGCAGCTTGCCAGCTGTCCCTCCATACCTCCTTCTGGTTTATGGAATCACCTTGCATATACATCCTGAAGATATCAAAGCCTTTTTGAGCCCATGAAGCTGATAACACGATGGCTAGGATTGGTGGTTCCTTATTCTATTGCAGTCTTGCACAATTACAGTTTGCTCATTTCAAATGCCGCAGCTAAACTGCATTTGTCACCACACTCAGTATGTATCTTCTTTACCACAGAACCAGAAAGCATAGATCTTTGCAAAAATCACAAGAAAAAATGAAGCAAAATCATACAAGAATTAAGTACCTCAGAGCATGTAATAAATGAGTGCTGTTAATCATCTTGCTTAACATACTATATACAGTTCCTGTATAAAAACAGTAACAGAAGACACAGAAAGAAATAGGAAAACAGGCTTCATTTTATACCTTTCAAACATACATTTTATTCAGTCATTCACAGAAGCCTCTCAAAAGCATATGTCAGCAGACTTGACTAATGGAAACTACTAACAAAGGTTAAATGCCTAACTGCTTTTCTTCTTTAAAATCCTATTCTTTTGACTTCTTTAGGCAGGATATAAAGTAAATAAATGGAGAGCATGTACATACAAGTGAATCTTGTTATTAAAAGGTGCTAATAGAGAACATGATCATACTGGCAAGGTACAGCATAGGAAATGTACAGGAGGAAATACCAAATTCCTTTTATATGCCCCTGTAGGTAAAACACTTTAGCTTTTACTCTTCAAGTAGAGAATAAGTGTCACGACCTATCAGTATGGCAGGGAAGTGAGCAAAAGGAAATTAGTTTGGCTGAAATAGAAGAAAAAGTATTCCTTGATGTGGAAGCTCTCATCTCCCACCCTTTATGAGACAGTGAATGATCAACATTCACAATGTAAATGTTACACACAAAACTTCCACTTATCTCTGTTGCCCTTGAATGTTTTGTACCTTTTACCAACCCCGAGGAAGCAATTCAGTTCAAGTGCAATTTGTCTGTGAATGAGCAATTAACACTTTACTAGTTATTTATATAAGACACCAAATCACGAAAAGCAAACCATACTACATGGCGACCAATTAGGCTTCTTACCATGCCATTCTCACATTCAGAAAATTATGCCATGTCTACCCACAGCTATTTGGGGGGGGGGGGGGGGGATTGCATGTTTCTGCGTCAGTAATTTCTTCAGTCATTTGTTGAAAGATGAAAATTATTGTTATTGTTGTTGTTGATGATGATGTTGTTACTTATTGGTCAGCGCTTCAAACAGATCTGAACACAGCCTCAGAATGACCATTTGGATGACTAAAAGGAAGGGCAAAAAACTCCTAAATCCTCCCATCCTATTTCACATCATTAATTCTGAAACTGGGACAAGCCCGTTCTGGATCTAACCTGTCAAAAAATCTCAACTGCTCTGGCTCCCACAGGCAATAAGCAGTGTAGCTGTGACAGCAGAAGAGAAAGAGAGGGGTGCAGCGAAGGTACCTCAGCAGACTACAAGACAGACCCATTTCCTTACCTCTGGAATAGTCCTCATCCTTGTCACGGAGCAGGTTTTGCTCCCCTGGTTACCACAGTTGTCAACTCTGTTTACTTGTTTACTATCAGTCTTCTGTGCCAAGACACACTAGTAAGGTCAGAGACAATCTTTTCTTCCCAGCTTGGCTGATTGCTGTGGGGAGGAGAAAAGAGGAATAGCCTTGAGAAAAACGCCCTTCAAGAAAATGTGAGGGAGGGAAAGGGATACATTTCTTTAACTCTCCACTCGCCTTCTCTTCTTAACACGTCTATTTCTCAATGACCTGTATTTTTTTTGTTCCCTTTTACCTCTTCCAGAGTCTGTCTGTCTCTTGGAGCTGCACTGAAATCTTTTTGAACAGAAGTATGTGATTCTCTATCTCCCCCAGCCTCAACTATTTGCTGCTTCTTTACTCCGCAACTGCCTTACCATCCTGCCCACCCAAGCAGCCTGGTTTGGGCTGATATTCTCACTGCTAGTAAGCCTGTCTCAACCTGCTGCTCTGGGGCCTGGGGGCCTCTGCCTATTGCAAGATAGTGTGGGTTATGAATCCAAGTGCTCTTCCTCAGGCAAAATAAGGCCAATATGCTGACTTTCTTTTTGCTTTCACTCATCTGCATCCAAAGTCCATTCAAACAGTGAACACATAGGCACTTCTGATTCATTTTCTTTTGCATTAAGTGGCATAAAAGAAATAATTAATTACTGATTCTCTTCACAGTTGTTTGTAGAGATGCATACTCAAAAGATTTGGGAAAGAAGTTTCTCTGCTTTGAAGGCTGGGAACCAGGAGCACTTCCCTGAGGCATTAAAACTGAATAGTGAACACTGCGAGCTGAGACCTTCTCAAGTGGCAGCTGGGAGCTGAAAGAGATCACAGAAACATAGAATGGTTTGCGTTGGAAGAGACCTTAAAGCTCATCCGGTTCCAACCCCCTGCCACGGGGAGGGACACCTTCCACTAGAGCAGCTTGCTCCAAGCCCCTGTGTCCAGCCTGGCCTTGAGCACTGCCAGGGATGGGGCAGCCGCAGCTTCTCTGGGCACCCTTTGCCAGCGCCTCAGCACCTCTCACAGTCTTGGTGTCAGCTTCCAAAGTGACTGAAACAAGCAGAATACAGGGACAGAACTGTTTACCTCCCAAACTTGCTACTCTATCAGAGGAGTACGATGTCTTGGTTCACTAGT
Organism: Lathamus discolor; assembly: GCF_037157495.1. Classification (NCBI taxonomy): domain Eukaryota; kingdom Metazoa; phylum Chordata; class Aves; order Psittaciformes; family Psittacidae; genus Lathamus; species Lathamus discolor. Next base: position 5,952,559 of record NC_088887.1, on the reverse strand, counting down.
CTGAATATAATTAGATATCTGTTTAGTTGTTCAGAGCTTCCCAAATTTTTGTTCTCTCCTAAAGTCCAGATCTTCTCACCTTCATCAGATTTTTTTTCCTATTCCTGTAATGACTGCATAATTTCTTAACACCTCAATTATACTGTGACAACAGACTTCTTCTATAGCTGAAACAACTTAAACTCAGTTCTTTCTACTTCTCAGGTCACTGGTAGCTATATATTTCTACCTTTATCAAGCAGCACTGAGTATTGTAAAATAAGGTCCTTGCATACTGAGAAAAAGGTCCTTGCTTTCCTTGCAATAGGTCACTTCCCTTCAGTTTAACATCAGAATCCAATTTGCAGATACTTCTTGCATAAATGATTCACATTCCACTTAGTGGAAGTAATAAGACATTCTTGGTAGTCACAACTCACATCACTGGGAGGAGCATTACTGTGATCCATAATGCCTAGCAGGTCATTGTAGCTTAAATTCATTTACAGATAGTCAAATCTCAAATCTTTGTGCAAAATGCAAGATGGGAATATGTAGCAAAATTCATCCCTTATAATCCTTTGTTTTAACATAGCTTGAAGTCTTCCATGCGTTTCTGCCACATTTACCTTTGAGCCTTTTCCACTCTTCCCTGCTTTACATCTTTTCTCACAGTAGCTACAGTTCTAATACGCTTTCACAAATGCTTTTCAGTAATTGCACTGGTAATGTAGACAAGGAAATGGTATGCAAATGTGTGTAGTGACCTGACGAAGTTTAACTATGAGCAATCTTACAGTGAAGATAGCGACTGGACAAATTTGCTCATGACAATATTCACTTTATTTATCTGTCTTATCAGACTCTTCCATCTTTGTAATTACAGCGTCCTACAGCTCCCAAGCTTAAAGTAATGAAGCTAGATTAATTTCTGGTTTTCTAATGAGTACTATGTAGGCTTTAAAATTTCTCTGGCTAAGGAATTCATTGCCTTTTTGCTTATAAAATAGATATGATCATTTTGAATACAACGCAATTTAAATTAAAGCAAGTAATAAAACATTGGCTGAGGTGTTCAGTTTTAAAGGAAAACTTGAGAAGACCAAAAAAGCCTTTTAGTCAATATAACGATGGGATATGGTTGGAGTTAACATGGTTTCCTGAGCCAGTATGTTTTAAGCAAGTCTGCTATCTCCTCTGGATTAAATGTAACTTTGCCACACAATTTGACACTCCATATGGATTGTCACACACACTATCTGAAATTACCGTGAATGTGTATATATGGCCTATTTGTTCAAGACCTTGTAAGCTAATCAGGATGCATCTTGAAAAGTAGTTGGATCACATCCTCATTATAAGCATGATAGTATGTTTCAAGAAATGAAACGCACATCACTTTCTGAGTGAAAAGCATGGGTCTTTGAATTAGTACGTACTTCAGTGGTGTTGTGATACTGAGAAGGCTTTCTTTTCTTTTTTATTCCAAAATTCATGTTTCTTTTTGGAAAGGATATGGATTTATTTCATATGGGTGCTCTCTCTGCGCTTGTACTCTGAGAGATGCAGGCATAAGACATCTTTTATCCAAAATCATATACCCCACACTCCAGAAAAATCAGTGTGACTGTGGTCATTAGCTGAAGCTGAGTAATTCAGAGGCTGTAGTTATGTACCTTTTCAAGCAGAGTTTCTTCTATCTGTCAGAGTAAGGACACAGCATGTTTGCATCTGGTACCAATAAGCCAGGGAAGCACATATTGCATTTTCCAAACTATCAGTTGGAATTGGAAGGTTTTTTCAGGTGAGGTGCCACAGGACAGTGTAATGCCTGTATATGTCTTTAAGCCTTGAAAACAGTCTACTTTGGAGGGGATTGCATTATGACAGTGTGTGATCTGACATCTTATTGAGTATAGAGCTTGTAGAGTTTTGGAGAGCTTGTGAAGTATGTGAAGTATTCATATATATAAGCATACAGTGCTGTATATGTGCAGTTGTTTTTTCCCTGCTGGCACAGAAGTTTCTTTGAAGACTCCTTTATCAACCGCAGAAGCGAAGACAAAAAGCTTCCCTGTAAACTTTTTCTAACTACAGAAGCAGGAAGAGGGTGTTTGTAGGGAAGACGTCACAAATAATCCTTATCGACTGATTCTTTTCTTATCGTTGAGGCACAGATGACAGCTCTCTTGCTCTTGAGCCCATAAACTAGTTGGAAGGACCTCTAGCTTTTTCCTCTGTGGCAGACACTTTCTCTTCTCTATATAGTGCATTAGGTTTTCCAAATGCAATACTGATCAGCACATTGAAAAGAACACGGTGCTTGACATGTCTTCCAGCTGTCACACATAAAAAGCTTTAATAGCAATTATCTTTTAAACAGTCGTACAATTCAAAGAATGTGGAATTAAGTGTATTGATGTGTGTTTGACAGATACTGTTGCAAGCATTTCTTATGCATTCAAGATGATTAGGAATATATGCAGATTTCTAAAACATATTTCCTTAATATCTGTCCTGAAGTGAAATTTAATTGGGACTTTGATCTTCTACATTGTGTAAATAGTAAATCCCCCTGCAACAGTTTGGTAGGGTGAAGTGTTGCTTCACATATTGATATTCCAGCTTCAACTTCCATAAAATAGGTATGTATCATAAACTATACAAAAAGTTGCCATCGTTATGTGATTAAATGAAAAAAAGGAGCTTTGGAAAACCATGATGCAGCAATGTTAATGGCACTGGCCATCTTGGAAACTCATACGGAAGGTTATCCCTATACTTCATTTTGAAAATAAACTTGTCTAACTTAAGCTTTTCTACCTCAAATGGTCACTGATGGTACCAACAGTGATCAGTGTGATCTGTGGATTAAAGAAACATGAAAGAAATTCTCATTTATATGAAAGACTGTCTGCCAAAGGTTAGTAATAATAGTTTTAGCAACCATCAATAGCACAAATTTGTTTGGAAAACATCAGAACACTGTAGCACTGTGAGAGCTCGTTGCTTTACTAGCGAAGTTCAAAGAACCTGAGGCAAGATAACCTGAAAGCCATTACGTTTTGCATTGTGGATGGGAGGACTGATGACAGGATAAATTCAGTTTAAAAAGCCCAGAATTGGAGCTAAGTCAGGGATCTAGCAGAGTGTTCTAACTGCCCGGTAGGTGGCATAGAGATACCCTTTCTGAGGCAGAAATGCTCTCAGAGACTCTCAAGTCACTTACGCAGATGGAAACTTTTCACCACCCTTTTTTCCCACCAAATACCAAGATTTCTCCATCTATCTTCAGTCCATGAGGTACACAGAATCATAGAGACACAGAGTGGTTTGGGTTGGAAGGGACCTTTTGAAGATCATCTCGTCTGGCCTCCCTGCCATGGTCAGGGGCATCTTTCACTGGATTTGGTTGCTGAAAGTCCCGTCCAACCTGACCTTAAACACTTCCACTGATGAGGCATCCACAGCTTCCCTGGGCAGTTCTTCCAGCTTCTTTGGGCTTCTTGTTCCACATCTTTATTTAGGAAAATGGACAGAAAAGTCACTGTTACTTCTAACCACTAACACCAGTCAAAAGATTTTAGGTTCACAAGAAGCAGGAAGAAGGAGAAAGACCAAAGTTTGTAACCACAGACTAGCTCAGTGAGCAGTAGTGTGGTTACTTGGTTGAATCTGTTAAAGATTATGAGGAAAAAGGTGGGATAGCCTGGCCTGTGTGTCCTCCAAACTGAAGTTTCATTAACCCATTCAAAAAGAAGAATATACTCAGACCAGGAAGCCAAGCAGATAGAATAGATGCAAGGTATGTGAATCAGTAAATAAACATGAAGGGTAGCCTTGATGACAGAAAAGGGGTTGGTTTCAGGTACTAGAATTGAAGTCTGAGGAAGAAGATAGGAGAATAGAGAAGACTAGACAAGAAAGGAGGGAGAAGGGGAAAGCATTGAAAGTAAGAATGGGAGAAGACACTGAAGCTGAAACTACTCAGCACCCACCTTATTTATTGTACTCTCCCTGGGCATCATCCTGCCCTACATGAATCTCTTGTATTATTTTCCATGTTACATTAATATCTCATTTTATTGCTTCACTGGGCACAATCTCTAAGAATAAATATGCTTAATTATATCGCTCCAGATTATTGTTAATGATTTTGAGGTTAGTTGCAGCTACTGTACTAGTGAGTACTTGAATTTTTTTTATGCAACAGAATTATATTAAATGAGGTTTCTTGTAGGTGTATATCTTTTTACACATCCAGGCATTAATTGTGAAACCACCCCAAAACACACCTGAGGTGCTGGTTTCCATTCTGAAAAGCAAGCCCTAGCCTCTGAAACGTTCATTTCGAATGAAGGAAGGCAAGAAAAAAACTCCAAGCATAATCCCTGAATAAGCAGCCACACAGCCTGCTATTAAGGATGCATGCTGAAGTAAATGAAATTGCTAAGTCCAACAGACTGCTGGAGGGGCTCTGTTAGAACTGAGTGTGTACCAACGCTTTTCTTGTTTCTTCACAGTGCACCACCTGCCAAAATACATCCTACAAAGCCATTTTCCATAGTTCTTTACATTACTGGCTACCTACTTTATCCATAAAAATCATTTGCAGGCTGATTTAAAATGATATTTGTTCTAAAATTCAGTTCTGTTTCTGAAAAATCAGTAGAACAAAAAAAATCCCCTTTCATATTCAACACAATCAAAAAATGGTGATGTCCTGTGTTTTACTTCATTAGCCCTGCAGATCCAATTGAGGTGAAAGACAACCTTGTGTAAAATGCAGAGTTGTTCACTAATATCTACTTAAGGCAAACTCAGGCTAAGTTCTGTGCTTGGTGACAGTGAAATAGCCTATATAACCTAATAGCCTAAATAACCATACAACCTAAAGGATGGGTGCTAATGTGAGGCAAAAAGGGCCTTGAATTTCAGAGATTGCGAGGCTAACAAGCAGACTCAATTATATTTCACATCAATAACGTTCTTATGATGCAATATCACTTGACATGTCTGTTAAAATGCAATAATTATTTGACTAAAACTCAGATATTTGTGAATCAACATGTATATTTTGCTTGTAATGCCACAAGAAATTATGCAGAAGCAAGCAGTTTACAGTTGAATTAGAAACTATAGGAATTCCATGGCATTGGCAATGCTTTAGAAGGTGTCAGCAAGAACACTGTTTTTCAGTCTATATTTTTTACCATTCATTAGAGCTGTGGACCAGGTATTGACGTGTCAGTGATAAAAAGTCTTCTCTTCTGTTCAGTCCCCACATCTGCTGTCCCCATTTGTGTTTCAGATCATGCTTGATACTAAAGCTTTTCATACGTTTTGCAACATCACAAATAATGCTTGTGAAATGCAGAGACCTGACACAATTTAATTAAAAACTAAAAAATAAGAAAAAAATTGACCTTGCCTTTCCCAAGCGGACTCTCTATTTTCTCACTCTTGTACTTCCGCTAAGCTTTCATTTTATGTCTTCTTACCCTTTTCATCCTGTTTGGTACAGCTGTTGCACTGTTTCAGTAGGTAAGGCCTATGATCAGGATTCTGAAGATTTCAGGTTCCGCTGCTATCTTTGATCTTGATGTAACATGTGGTTTCGAGTCATCTGCTAACTTATCCGTACATCTGTAAAATGGAGTTGTTTGTGTCTGCCCAGCAATGCGGCATATTTGGGAATTTAACTAAATAATTTCCTCTGTGATTATGAGGTGTTACTGTAGTGCACAAAGTCAAACCGAACGGCATAATTACCTGGGATTTTCTTCCAGACTGGAAACAAATACATTTTTAGTAGATTTTAAATGAATAAACTGTGTTTCCATCCACCTCTCAAAGGCAGGATCAGTTTTCTCTGCGACATTCCTGCAGCTTCTATTTCAAACTCTTCTAAGAAGTTTGCCATGAGAATATATGTCACATTTTATATCTCTTAAGTTTTAACACTAGAAACCCCTGGTCTCTACCTGAGCCACGCTGCAGCTAGGCCTGTGCCTTTACACGTGCTTAGCTGATCCTGACCTGCAGACTTGAATTCCTGGCTTGATGGACATGTCTTATCACTATGGACTTGTCTGGCAACCACTGGGCTACTGGCTGACCCTAGTTACCATCACAGAGCTTATCTGCTATCCTTGCTCACATGCTTTGGGACTGCCTGCCTTGTAGTGATGAGAACTTCTTTGCTCACCTTCCCTTATGGAACAGCTCCTCCTGCTGCTCCTTGATACACATGGCATTGTAATTTATGCTTCATTAACGATTCTCCCTTTGGTCTTTATGAGATATTGAGTAGCTTTTGAAATCAATGTACTGATAGTAGCCTCTATAAATAGGATAAGGAAGAAGTTCTTTACTGTGAGGGTGGTGAGGCAAAGGCACAGGTTGCCCAGAGATGTGATAAATGTTCCACCCCTGGCAGTGTTGGAGGCCAGGCTGGACAGGGCCTTGGGTGACATGGTCTAGTAGGATGTGTCCCTGACCATGGCAAGGGGTTGGAACTGGATGATATTAAAGTCCTTTCCAACCCAAACCATTCTATTGTTTTGTGATTCTACTAGGCTTACAGGCAAAATGAAGTTCTTAAACAGTTGCCCTACAGTGTTATTAAATGGATTTCTAAAAGCCTCCTCTGAGTCTTAAGACCTTCCATCCCATACGTTTATGAAAGTGAATGAAGATAAACTGCAAACAGATGTCTTGTTAATGCATGCTGCTTAAACACTTATTTTGGAGCTATATATGTGTCTTTGAACTGCTCTTATCTCGAAACAAAACATAGAAAGAGGTAGGAAATGGAACTAATACACTTAATGGTAAAGATGGGGGCATCTAAAGGAAAACGAGCAGTTAGGAAGGAAACCGCTTCCTTACTCGGGCTGTGCTGGAGGGATTTTGATTTTCAAAGACATGAGTTGTATCTTGTGGTTAAGTTAAACCTGCGCTTGAGGAAGATTAATCTCTGTATCTCAAACTGACAATGGTTTAAAGAAACACCTGAAATGAAGTCATCTCAAGAGGGATTTAGTTTTGTGAATCTTCACAGATGTATCTTTCAAAAAGTTCTAAGAATTAGTCATTCATTTTGTTACCCTCTTGTGGGTAGAAATGCTTTGGGAGAAGTGGCAGTTAGTTTCCAACAGAGGTATGATTTGATAAAAGCATAGTTAAAAATACATATATATGTATATAAAATACATATTTGAGAAAAAATTGTTTTCTTGGACAAAGGTGTCAAGAGCAAGCCAATATGATTCATATTATAAGAAAAGTTGAGGTGTCATTCGGATTCAGAATAAACTGTATCTTGATGTTATGATCCCTTGAATGTTTTTTTCACCAAGAGTTAAGCAAATGGAAACTGAAATTTCAGTGACTTCTTTGAATTTTGGTCTAAGACAGACTTTTTCAGTGCACTTTCTCTGAGATACCTTAATTTATACAGGGAAACTTTGGTGGTTTCTTTTTGTACCCATTATTTCTTTCTTATTTCTTTTTCAATTTTTCCTTAAAATAAATAATAAATCACTATTTATTATTTTCATCAAGCCGTAGATGGCAAAATTAACTTGAGGTTAACTGTGCAGGATTTCATCGTGAGTGTGCAATCAACAAATGACAGAACAACTGGTCCAATGACTTCTGAAAAGCTGCATTAATGATGGTGCATTAAGGTATGAGTTTGTTTCAGAGAATGGAGAGGTCACCTTTAGTTTTCAATTAAATTCTGGGATCTCAGCTGTCAAAACCAACATCATTCTGATATGAGATGATTGCTGTATAGTGCATCTGCAATTGGTAGCCGCTGTTACATAGCTACTGTATCTGGAGCCTGGGAGGAAGTGACCCACTTAGAGCAAGCAACTCATGGGTACAAGCAGATCTTGGTTGTGTTTGAAGCATCAGAGAACATCCAGGATTGGTGGCACCAAAAGGATGAATTTTTTGACAGTTTGGGGAAGTGATCATTCGATTCCCTAACTTGGCAAAAAGAACTAACTTCTAAGGTATCCTGAAATGAACTGCCTTCATTATAATATTCAAAATCATGCCCATTGTTTAACCACAAAATTATCCTCTTCCCTCAAGCTCCTAATTTTAATGGTTGTACTCCTCTATGCAGTAGTCTGCCTTCATTCGCACTGCATTCCAAAGAGATTTGAATCACCACTGAGTGATTCAATTAACAGGGGCAATTACTAAATTAGCCATGTGATTAGCCATCTCCAGTGATTTTGGGAGTGGCTATTTCAGAGGGATTAGGTTGGCCTACCTCCGAGTTCTTGATTTGTCACTCTTGGTCTGATTGCTTCCTGTGTATCTGTATAGCCTAGCCAGATACCCTTAACAAATGCTTATTAATCTGAAGTATGTGTATCCTATGAACTTAGATGTGTTTCAGAAATATGAAGCCTTAAAAGGTTAAAAAAGTCATTCTGAGATTTACTACTTACAATACGGAAACTGACTGAGCACACATTCTTGTACTTCTAGAATGTTATTGTTAGGAAACATGTCACCAAACGCTTGAAAGAAGCAACCACTCCTTCAGTAGATCTCAGACTTTACTTGTGACTTTCTATAAAAGGGCAGAGAGACAGAAAGAAACCATGAGCATCTCCATCTGCACCTGTGTGGTGCCACACTAAAAAATGCTAAATTGGGTTAGAAAACACTATAAATGTAAGAAAATTAGCAAAACCACAAATACTTTTGCCAGCCAGCTACTGAAACCAAAACACTACCGTGGACATTGTGGAGATGCAGTGGCATCTGCTGTGCCTGAAAGTGCCAAGGAAGGGGTGGCATCTCATGGATGCAAGCTTCCTTCTGAAAGAGCAAAGATACTGGCCCAGGGCCAGCTGTGCTTCAAAAAGCCAGAACGCATGAGGTAGCTAATTGTGCCAGACAATCTTCCTGAGCTACTTGGCTATGGTGGAGGAGCTAGCAGCACCCAAAAGTGAGAGGCTGTAGCATAACATACCCCAAAATGTTGGAAAATTCCAGAGAACACTTGTCAGCAGGGCTCCCAGATGCCTCCTTCCACTACCACAAAGCCATTAAGGGTGGCTAAGCCAGGAAACATCAGATCCCTGGAGCTGTTCAAAGGCATGTAATGAAAGGGGACCTTGGCATCTCATATATGAACATACAGAGGCTGGTTTGATATACAGAAGCACTTCCCACATGAATGTGAACCTCAGTGTAGGTCAAGTCTAAAAAACCATTGCCATTGCTGATGGTCGTGGACAGCTTTTCTGTGTCTCCTGAAGGTCATTGTGGAGAAAGCTGTGCCCCAAAACACTCTGACCTCTCCTTCATGGATGTCCAGAGGGATGAAGATGATGGCAGAGAAGTTTTTCCAAACAGGTACCCAGTTTATGACAGGTGGACTTCAAAGAAATCTGCAAGATTGCTGTCAGCATCCATGTTTCCAGGAGAGACAGAATCCTCAGGCTGTGACTGGCTTGTAAGTGGCCAGGGAAAGAAGTGAAGAAGGGAGAGAATTTGATTGAGGGGCAGATGGTGAGTGCCTCAGAGAAGAGGGTTTCATCCATCTGAGGAAGTAGCAGAACCTATGGGTATGTAGACCAAGCTGTTTGTGCTCAGTGGAGATGGTGCTGGCTTTTCTTCTGCTATCTGAGCATTGACGGCTTACCAGAATGCCTCTCTATCCAAAGGATACCAACAGTAACGATGGACTGTGCAATAGCAACCAATAAGTTTTCCTCATGTTTTTCCATATAGAAATATTCTGTGTCCAAATCTAGTGGGAAGATAACCTTAAGGTCTTTCACAAAACATTGCTAGGTAGATAAGGCTGGATGACAGATGTGTCATGTTGCCATTGAACTTGCCCTTGAATAGATGTCTCCTCCTGGTCATTCGACTGGAAGCACATCCTGACGTCATCAGACATAATTCAGGCTGAATATCAGGCATATTCATCATGGCGACTGCCACTGGGCACAGAGAATTCGTGCGGCCAATCTCAACCCAAGTGAATACTGACTCTGACGACATCACTGTCTGCAAAGAAGAAAAAGGGAACACCAGCTCCTCCCTAGCTGAGAATTCTGGAGTTCTAACATCTATGGGCACTGTACCTGTTCACTTGGTCATTGTGCCCATGAAGGAGATTCTAGCCATTAAGGGTCTGCATACCGAGAAACAGATCTTGCTCTCAGACTTCCTGGAGTGGGTTTAAAATGTCAGTGAGAATTCTGTTGATGGCTGCTTAACAGCAGAGTGGAAGAGTGCTAAGTGAAACCACTGAACCTTGGTACACCACCAGACATTATAATGGATACCTTGTCATTAACACATGTGTAGTGTTTTTTTCTCACCCTGAACCGATTTCCAATGGAGTCACAGTGACTTCCTGTTTTTCAGAAAGTCTGTATCAGGGAGCAGAAGCAGGCTGCTCTGCAAGGGCAGGTCAGCCAGGAACTGAAGTTGACAGCAAGCCAGGCATGAGGCATCCTCACCAACGGGCATAGTCCCATAGTTCCTGAACAAGAAGAATAGATAAGGTCCGGTGACTGCCGCGAGGTGAAGTCAGCAGTCCAGGCAATCCAGACAAGACAATAGTAAGGTGGTGGGTCCATGGTCAAGCCACAGAGTCAAGTCAGCAGATCAGGGTCAGAATCAACAAAGTTCAAGGCCAGACCCAATTTTGGCTGCCATATAGCTCTAGAAGAGACCACAAGCAAGTGTCTGAGCTCTTGAGCAACTCCTGAACAAAGAATGGGCAGCCTCTGACCAAAATTCTCTCTGATCTTTCTCATGCAGCTCTTTCCACAGCAGTCTGATCCAAGATTCCACTGCAAGGTTATACAGACCTTGAAAAGGCAGACAAAGCCCACTGAGAAGTGAAAGAGTTTGTTGGTGTAGCAAAGACCTAACAGCTTGCACATCACTGAACTTGGGATTATGGATATACACCAGGTAGATGCCATCAGACAAAAAGAGTATGTGTCAGTGTCATAAAGAGGATTGTGTGTTTAGACTGGTGTGAATAGATAGTGCCCTGCAAACTTGTTCCACTTGCCAAGAATGAGTCAAGTAGCCACAGTGATTAACAGCAGCTTTTGCTTCCCTTAATTCACCGTTCTAGAGTGAATGGGAGAGTGGTAAGAACTACCAGCAATGGTCATACATAACCTGAAACAAAGAGAAGCCTAGTATAGGAAACAGGAGCTCCTGTAATTCACATCCTATGGAAGGTGGCCTTTCAAGATCTTCTGTCTGTTTGCAGGTTTTGACCGAATAAGGAAGCCTTGAGAAGTGCCTGCCTCATGAACTCAGCGAGTGTCATTTTCTACTCAGACAAGTACCGCAAATGATAAACACCACTTCTGTTGATCTTATAGTGATGTACAATTTCTCCCAAGCAGGTGATAGGGCTACACACATAGGGATTTTCTTTGCCTTTTTCTCTTCCAAAGTAATCGATAAAATGACCGACATTCTGTACTTTCACATTGCTTTGTCAAATGAGAAATAACCATTTTGTGGACTGCTCTGCCTGTACCACCAGTGTTGATGCTGTAGTAAATCATGACAATACCAATGATGGCTTCAGAAGCGCAATCATCCTTCATATAAGGTCACAGGCACTATTTTCAAATTTTATTGGAGGCTTTGGTTCTCTCAAGATTTGAGATTCATCTGTTGATAATGTCTAAAAAGGTGAACAATATTTCTATTGGTTCCTTCACGTAGTTCATGCTAGCATGTGAATCTATATATTTCCTCCTTTGTAGTCATTTGTGAGAGACACAGAAGCCCAAGCAGATTTCGGTCTAGGCAGTGCCTAACAAAGAGCGAAGTTTCATCCGTCTGCTATCAGGATGGCAACAAAAGGACATCTTTCTATGCCAGTGTTGTGGCTCGTCCTCTGCATTCAGGTCTCCCTGGGTAAGTACAGACTTTATTTTACATAAGGCAGTGAGATAGGAAAAGAATGTAAATTCAATATAAATAGGTTGTTGTTTCGTCAACCTGTAAGGCTAAGTGACAAGAAGGTGTTTAAATACATTTCTGTCTTTGATTCAAACTCCTTGGTGATTCTGAGAGAAAGAAGCTTAAGCCATTTGTAGCAGTTTTGTATTTTACTCAGACAACAGTAGCTGGCCATTCTCACAGGAATTTGAGTCCAAGTTTGGTAGTGGAAATCAGTGGGATATTCTTACTAGTGCCTTGCCTCCCCTCCTAAGGTCTTTGTGGACAGAATGAATAATTCCAGGTTTTTATTCAATGCCAGTTAAAATTATGCTGCTATGCTCTGTGTGTCCAGTGGAGTTTGGCTGGGGAACATACCATCCCCTCAGCTGTTCCTGTATATTGAAAGCTTATAGCTATTTGTCTAGCTCTTCTAGAGCTATGTGTACATGTTTGGAGCTCATACCCATATGATGAGAAAAAGACTTCATAGTTGATACTTCGATGTAGCATGCCCTAGTCTTAAAGGTTCTCACCAATTGTGTGGATGTAGTCACAATTCAAGCAGATGGCAAGAGCAGGCGCAGGCCATTCTCGGTGAAGGAGTGTGAAGAACAACATCAAACATTTGTATGTAGGCATCTTTGTAGCAATGTTTGAGTGTCATCTGAGCAGTAATGCGGAAATGAGAGAGTTTTCTTCCAACTTCTTTTTAATAACAGGGAATAGTAACAGAGTGACCAACTGGCAGATGCAAACGGCAATAGCTTTACCTTGACACTATGCTCAGCACTTAGCACCCATGCTTCTGCTCTGTGCTCGCACTCTCACGCTACCGCAGCCCTCTGCTGCTCCCCAGGGAGGGATGCATCAAGCCCTCCCATCTGCTGAAAACCTCCACTTAGGGTCTTGGTGAGGAATGCACGGCTCATTCTCATCCCTGCAGGGTGGATGGGATGAGTGAAACTAGGTCTTGACCTGGAGCAAGCTAAAAATCTGATGCCTTCTTACCCAAGCAGAACCTCACTCTGTGACTAGTACCACTGAACTGAGTTTCATGGTAAGACATGAGAGACAACATGTTGCAAGTACAAAGGGATTTTGTAGTTACTCACTATCTCAAATGACAGCAAGCAGTGTGATATGTAGAAACACTTCCCTCTTGAGGAAGAAAGAGAAGGTGATGCTTTTGATACCATACTGTTTTGAAAACCTTCCCGAAAACCCAAAGCTCTTAATGCAAATTAATTCTCTTTTGTGGCTTATCAAGTACCATCATTGACAGGAGATGGTCTCTGAGAAATGTCTTTCTGGGCTATTTGCAAACTGTACTGTTTTCTGTTTACATTACTGCCCAGTGCTGGGTCATAATGAGTACTGCAGGTTTATCTTGGTACCTGACCAGGTTCTGATACCTTTCTTGTGCAGTCTGTAGAGTTGGTATGAGGGTACAGAAAGGGTCAGCTGCTCCAGAGTCCAGTCAGGGTTCAGACCCCAAGAGAGGCAAGCAGGGCAGACCCAGGGGTGAGAGCTGAGCTCAACTCTAGCGGCCCACTTGCCTCAGATCATCAGGCAAGTTCATGGTGATCAGGCAAGACCAAGGTGAAGCTGAGAAATCAGTCTGTGCCCCGGAGTATAGGCCAACAGGGCCCATGACCAGGCATGGCTGTGCCTGAACTGAACACAGCGAACTCAGGTAGTGACAGCGCTAATTTGGGACCAAACTTACTAGGCTTCTTACATGTCTGCCCTGTAAACCTTCTCTAGCTACATGGTCAACCTGAATGACGCTCCAGGCCCCAAAAGAAGCTGCCAGTTCTCTTCAGGGGTTGACCTGCTCTGTTAGATGCTGAAATTCAAATCTGATCAAAGCGAAGACAAGTCTCAGATGTGGCCATCAACCACTTCCTGACTCTTGTGTGCACTTAGCTTGTAGTTTGTCCTTACACATGGAAATACCAAGATCCTGCACGCGGTTTTCCACCTTTTGATTTTCCACCCATTTTGTTGTGTCCTCTTTCATGCTTTAAACACCAGTGGCTTCCAATTCTCATGCTTCAGCAATGGCAACATGGCTTTTCTGTAAGTTTTTTCATTGAGAAGCACAAAGCTCATCTCCAACAACTTGCTTACAAGGCATGTATGAGCAACAGCAATGGGTAACAGATGAACACGGTCAGTGCAGAACTATTTAGTTGTTAAGGGGCAGACTTCAATCTCTAAAAAGTGCCCCAGGCTTCCTAACACCATCACAAAAGCTGCAGGGCTTCCTTTCCTCTGAAACATAAAATTCCTTTCAAATATTTCAATATTCTATGTGTAATTGGATTGAGCATTTATATCCAGCAAATAATTACATACCCATTTTCATTTCAGGTTGCCCTGTTTCCCAAGGTTTAAGACACATCTCTTTTTGCATTATCACTGCTTCAATGTCTGATTACTGCTCGATAAAACCCTTCTTAAAAACCTGTCTTGTGCAGGGGTCCCTGAAACTAGTAGCATGATAAGAGATAAGGCAGCTACAGCTCTGTTTCCTGAGGTCCAATTGGTAGTGAGGCTAACTTGTAGCCCCAATAGTCACGCACATACATAACACGCATATACTAATATACAGGTATGTGCACATACACACATACACATATATACATGGCTGGCCACACATATAGAAAGATGTAGCAGCGACACAAACACACATAGCACCAATTGCCTAATTATGAACAACTGATATAATCTATCTTAGCTTCTGTAAGGCCTTTTACATGCTCCCAACACAAATTCTTGTGATTAATTGAAGGTACATGGGTTTAATGGATGAGCTATTAAATGGATAAGGAATTGGCTGGATGGCTGCATCCAAAGAGTTGCAGTCAATGGCTCAATGTCAAAATGGAGATCGGTAACAAGTAGTGTCCCTCAGAGGTCCATGCTGGGACCAGTACTGTTCAATATCCTTCTTAATGGCATAGGTAGTGGTATTTAGTGGGATTGATTTCTCTGCTGAAAGAGCCGCAGAAAGGGTCAGGGTAGGGTCCTGACTGCATTACTGGGCTTCCCCCATCTATCATTGTTCCTCTGTTCGCCTTTGCACATGGAGACAAGCTTTGTATCACATAAACTAACAAACAGATGAATCCATATTGTTTAATTACAACAATGACTGGTTTTGATGAAATCTGGCAGATTTAGTTTGGGGTTTTTTTTTTTGACAGAAGGTTTTTTCTTTACATGTCATTACATCTTAGACTACGTGCTTCAGTTTTTCACCAATGTTTACTGTGTCTGTTTTCCAGTGTTTACTGTGTAAGACGCAAACTCAGCCTTGTTCTTCCCCCGTGTTTCTTGGGTCCTAGCAGGTCTCTGTGTAGCTTGGCTTCCTAAGAACTGCTTCTGTGTCCCACCATTATTCCTGCCTTTGAATGTGATGTGACAAAATTATCCCCATCTTTTCTAGCCTTTAAGTCTCTGTGCTAAGCTACCATATAATATTTAAAGCATCTACAGTAGCATTTCAACACTGTAAAGCCAAAAACCAATATGTGAATCTTCCTTTTTCTGTCAGGCTCTTTATTAAGTGTTCTGTGATGACTGTAATGTTATTTTGTGAGTCCACAGGTAAAAGGACTGGGAAATGTGTATCTGTATCAAAGGAAAGAGGCAGACTTGGGAGCAGAGGAGGAAAAGAGGGTTCTTTGGGCATGAGCCGCACCCCAAGAGATGGTGGGGCATGAGGAGTGACATGAATACCTGTATATCTGTCTCCTTCTTATCCTGCTGCACCTCCTGAGATAGCCTGCCACTCCTCAGGAGTGTCTCTTTTCTCTCATCAGATATCTCTGACGAGGGGACCCTGTGGTTAGGGCAAGAGAGAAGGGAAAGAATAAATAGTATTAGGATACTGAGTTGCAAGTAATAGTTTTTCTGAGGAGAAGAAGTTGAGGCAGACAAGGAAAATCGCTTCTTCATGCACTAAAGAACACAGGAATGAAGAAATTTCACATTACCCAGTGAACATTTTCAGCTGGATATCATCATGGCAGAACGACGAAGAAAGAAGCCTCTGTGAATCACACAGTAGGGACGTCACTCAGCATTTCCCAGCCCTGACAGGTCAGAAGAAGTGAAAGCTCACCCGTCATTAGAAATAACTCACACTTCAGCAGTGCAGTTAGCTCAAAATTGTAAATACAGACAACCCCCTGCAAGAAAAAAGAAAAATCACTTTAAATTAGACTATTTAGAAAAGTGAACCAAATAAGTCTGGTTTAAGAGTAATAACAACTTCATTAACTATCTGCAATAGGTAATTATGATTAGGCACTGTTCTTCCCATAACCTTGCTCTGTCTCTGTGTATGAAGGTGTTGATGAATTGAGGCTGACAAATGGAACTGGCCCCTGCTCTGGGAGAGTGGAGATAAAACATGAGGAGCGGTGGGGAACCGTGTGTGATGGTGACTGGACCATAAAAGATGCTGAGGTTGTTTGTAAGCAACTACAATGTGGATATGCTGTTCAGGCTCTTAATGAAGCTAGCTTCGGACAAGGATCTGGACCAACATGGTTGTATCGAGTTGTTTGCCGTGGGGACGAATCCACTCTCTGGAACTGCTCACATGCCGGCTGGGGTGTTTTTTCCTGCCCACATACCCTTGATACTGGAGTGATCTGCTCAGGTAAGAAGTCATCTAACCTTCCATAATATAAAAATGCTATGAGGTGAGATCAAACTTTGTCCTAGGTGGATAAAGCCATGTACTGCACAGAGGTAGCAGTTTCTCCATGGAATCCATTCAGGCAAAATAAGTTGCACCAGCATTAAGTCTTCTGCTGACTACAAGTGTATGTCTCCTTTTCCTGGGCACAGCACTGACACAGAATGGAAGAAGACATTGTAAATGACATATAACAGAAACACTAGTTCTACCACAGCTCACCCAGGCAACCAGAGAACAGTAGTAAACTTGTCTTTGCGAGGACTGGGGGCTAAAAAAGTGGGTGTAGATGGAGAAGCAAGAAAGTGCTGTGTTATGCCATACAACTGCCCTTCTTCAGATCTTCATGTAAGCTAAGATGGGACAGTCTGCAACGGCAAACGAGCCCAATGGCGGTTTGTATGCCTTCCTCTGCAAGAATGGTGAGGCTCTGGCACAGGCTGCCCGGTGAAGTTGTGAATGCTTCATCCCTGGTGGTGTTCCAGGCCACGTTGGACAAGACTTTGAATGACCTGGTCTAGTGTGAGGTGTCCCTGCTCATGGCAGGGGGGCTGGAACTAAATGATCTAAGGTCCTTTCCAACCCTAACTATTCTATGATTCTGTGTGTCTGGTTTTGCTCTTTGGCTAAAGAACCATTGCAAGAGTTTTTTCCTTCCCAGCTTCAGGACTCCACGTTTGTCCTTTTTGATTTTTATAAGGTTCCTGTCAGCCCGTTAATCCAGCCTGTCCAGTTCCCTCTGAACTGCAGCTCTGCCCTCAGGGTTATCTCCTCCCGCACCCCTCAAATTGATAAGAGTGCCCACCATGACCTCCTTCAGGTTGTTGAAAATGCTGCTAAACAGAACAGGCACCAGGAAAGACCCAACAAGTGATATTCCCTTCTTGCCAGCTGTCAGGTAGACTGAAACCCACTAATCACTAGTATTTGAGTTTGACCATCCAATTACCTTCTTTCCCGTGTAGCTGTCCACCCACGCAGACTGTAACATCCTGGTCTGAACACAAGAACATTATGCAAGACACTGTCAAAGGCCTTGCTAAATTTGAGGTAAATGACATGCTGGTTTCCCCTCATCCACAAATCCAGTCACTTTCATCAGAGGAAGTAAAAATATCACACAGGCATGCTTTAACCTTGGTAAATCCATGTTGACTCTTCCTATTCACCCTGTGCCCAGCATTGTGTTACAAGAGGACTCACTCCATGCTTTTCCCAGGCACCAAGGTGAGGCTGACCAGCCTTTAGATCTCCAGACTGTCTTTTTAGCCTTTCCTGAGGATGAATGCAACATTTCCTGTTTCTTCTTTCTGGGGCTTTCCAGCTCCCTATTCATTTCAGTAATGGAGTTTCAAGGACACACACTAGTAAATGACTTTTCATTTAGGGATTGCCCCTTCTCAAGTATTTGGCAAACAGTCAGAACTCCCCTCCTTCTGTAGCTTCCCAATGATAAAGCATTTTCAAATACTAAGAAATAAGCATTCCCATACATTTTCTCTCTTGTCAGCGGCATATAGGATTTGCCACAATGATTACTTCCACGTGTCAGTGGAAATCATCATTCTCGTGATGCTGCTGTTGTATGTTCAGGTGAGATTCTGGACTCATGGACAAAATTTACATGCGCCCTACATGCCTTCTTCCTGCCAACCCACAGTTCAGAGCCTTTGCATATTTCTGTGGTCCTCAGTGTTCTTAGGTACTTCAGCAGCATACAGGAATCGCCACAATGATTACTTCCACGTGTCAGTGGTCCTCAGAGAAGTGACATGTGTCTTGCTCATGAAGGCATGGGATTTATTAAACTAGGTCAGTACAAGCAGCTCTCGATGCTGGATTTCTTGGTTTGGTTTGGTTTGTGTTTTCTCCAGGTTTCACTGGGCTGCGTTTGACTGGAACGGACACTGCCTGCTCAGGACATCTGAAAGTAAAGCAAGAAACTTGGGTGACAGTCTGTTTTTCACACATCGATTTCAAAACTGCCTCTGTTATATGTAATGAGTTAGAGTGCGGAGAGGCTGTGGATATCTCGAGAGGAGCTCACTTTGGTGACAAACCTGAACTGATCTGGCAAGAAAAGTTTCACTGTCTAGGGAATGAGACTCACCTCGCACACTGTCCCAGAACGCTGCTCCACAGTAAGACATGTTCTCATGATGCCACTGTTGTATGTTCAGGTGAGATTCTGAACTTATGGACATAATTTACACGTGTCTTCTTCCTGTCAACCCACAGTTCGGAGCCTTTGCATAGTTCTGTCGTCCTCAGTGTTCTTAGGTACTTCTGCTACATCCTGAGCCATCCAAGGAAGGCCAGGAAGTAACAGAGCAGCCCCATGATCTCTTATTCATTCTACTGAGAGCCTGCTGTTCTAACCGCTTCATTTCTGCACCAGGGATTCAAATCTCAAGAGGGCTGTGTTTTCCTTCATGATACTAGAGGCATGCACTCATTAGTGCTCAGAATTCCTTCTGTGTCTTTGTTACGTACATTACAGGAGAGGTGGCCAGAGCAGACACACAGGGACATTTTCCCTGCTGCCAGTGTGTATGTTAATCATGTACTTCAGTTAAGGATAAAACCGGGAGAGCTGCCATGCCTCCTAAAGCTCAAAGGAGGCATAAGTTACAAATTTACGGTGCTTTAAAGAATTGTCAGGGGTCTGGATGACTTTATTTGTGACTCCTCAGCTTCGGCTGGGGAGCGGTGGCAGCTAAATGGACTAGTTGAGGTATCAGTAACCAACCATCTTGTCACATTGGAGCAGAAATCCAGCTCTCATTAGGGGAGTACAATACAAGAACCAGGCAAGGGTAAGAAGTAACAATGTGAGGCAATAGACAGACTGCATGGGGCTGGCACAGGACACCACAGTCCTACCTGTGGCACACTTAAATTACTGTGACTATGCTGACGGGCATGAACTGTTGTGTTCAGAGCCTTATGCTGCAGCATAGACAAAAGCTGCAAACTGAGCACTGCAGTTGCTGCTTACTGGGATGACCAACTACTGGGAGAGGGAGTGCTACCGGTAGCTGCTACTTAGCGTTTCTCACATGCTCCAAACGCAAGGCAATGCTGGATCTGCCTCTGCAAGAAAAGGTGTTGCAGGGTAGCAACGTTACTGTTGTAGGAGGAGAGAGCAGAGCAGAGGAGGAGAGACTGAACTCAAAGTCAAAAACCTTGTAGTCATGTAATGCAGGCTACAACACGGACAATAAGGGTTCGGGGTTATTTTTCAGAGCTGTCTTAGGAGCATTCTGGTCTAACATTGTTCCCAGTAACTGGAGGCATAGTGAGTGCGCGTTCCTTGTAGCTAGTTCCTTGCAGCTAGATGTCTCTTACAGTTTTCAATGCAAAAGCACAAACCCCCACCAAACCCAGAATTCCAACCCTGCTGAGTTCCTTTTTTCTTCCTGCAGGCTATGGCGGGTACAGGTTGGCAAATGGCAGCACCACATGTTCAGGGAGAGTAGAGCTTCTTCATGGCGGCACGTGGGGAACTCTGTGCGACTTCCTGTGGGATTTACCAGCTGCCAATGACCTCTGCCAGCAGCTGGACTGTGGGGTTGCCCTACAGATACCAGACGGACAGTCCTTTGGGAAAGGAAATGGATCTGTCTGGAACGGGACATTCAGCTGCAAGAACAATGGCTCACATCTGAGAGACTGTTCTGTGAGTGTGCTAGGTCGTGATGAATGCCCTGCTGGGAAGGACGCTCGTGTAGTGTGTTCAGGTGAGCAGTGGAAAAGTCTAAGAGCAGAGCAGAACTCCTTTTTTTGAGGAAAAATACGGACCCAAACTCCAGAGGGTCTACGTGGAGCCAAGCTATGGTGTCTGGTCTCTCGACAGTCCCAGAAAAGGCAAAGTAAACTATCAGATGTAGGGTCCAACTGGAAAGAACAGACAGGAGTAGCAGGAGACAAGACTGGAGAAGTTACACCAGTCACATAGCTGAGCCGAGGACTGAAGACCTGGTCCACGTTTGGGTGAGGCTGGTCAGAATAACTAAGGTCTATTGGTTCACCCAGAGCCCTGAAACCTAGTGCCCCACGTTTAAAAACTGCAAAGGGGAACAGCTCCTGGTTTCTAGTCATCCTTCTCCATAAAATAGGGTTGATTGGAGTCTAGTTATGAGTATGGGAGTTCCAGCGGCCCGGTGGAGTATTTTACTACTGAATACTAAGGAAAAGTCATTCCCATGTCCCAGTCACTTTCAGGTCATGACCATGAGCACATACAAACATGACATCTCGGTACTCACTTCTTATATTCAGGGTGCCCAGGGAGCAGGTTGGTGAATGGCACCACCTGCTCTGGCAGAGTGGAGATCCGCCATGGAGGCACATGGGGAAGTCTATGCCGATCCCACTGGAGTTTGAAAGCTGCCAACGTTCTCTGTCATCAGCTGAGCTGTGGCTATGCAAAGTCAATCCAGACAGGAGATGATTTTGTGGACGGGGATGGGCCTGTATGGAGAGATGCTTTTCACTGTGATGGGACAGAGTCCTGCCTGTGGGACTGTGCTCAAGTGACTCTGGGAAATCCAAGCTGTTCAGCCAGAGAAGCAGCCACTGTTATTTGCTCAGGTAAGACAGGAGTGGGCTTTTAGGGGTAGTGCAGCTTCAGACCAAAGCAGCATTTGTGATGTTACTCTGCCAAGCAAGTCTGGTATGTCCCTTTCCCTATCTTATCCCTTTTCTTCTCCTCTCCTCAAGTTCCCTCCCTTTTCCCTTCTCTTCCTTCCCCCCACGTTCCATCCCTTTGCCCTTCCCAATCCTATTTGCCCCACCCCTCCAGTCTTCATTTCAGCATAGAAACTTCATTTAGTAGAAGGACTCAGCTGTGCCTGACTTTTCATGGGATTTAGTCTTTAAGCTGGGGAAGACTTTCCCACTTCCCATTGCAGACACTTAAGTGCATGAAAGCAAACAAAGCCTTAACAGTCTGTCTCCTTTAAACAGTACTGAGAATTATTGTTTTACTAACATAGAAATATGTATTCTATCTCTGTCTCGCATGTTATTTCTACTGCAATCAGAGCAGTAGATGTTATTCAACACATTTTCCAACTCTCTTGAGTCCAGGTCTTGCTGAATCACTCAGACTCTCAGGTGGTGAGAGCCGCTGTGATGGGCGAGTTGAAATCTTACTCCATGGCATATGGAGCAGGGTCCTGGATGATGACTGGGATGTTAAGGACGCCCATGTGGTATGCAGACAACTAGAGTGTGGAATTGCCAAGAAAGCCTATTACCTTCCAAGGTCTAAGCGAGGCACTGGTGTTGTTGGCTTAAGAAGTGTCCAGTGTGCTGGAAATGAGACTCAGCTGATGCTCTGTAAGACTTCCCATTCTCACACAGTGCCATCGGGAGTTGCTGAAGATGTCGGTGTGGTTTGCTCAGGTGAGTTACTGTGCAAAAGGTGCAGAATGCTTCCCAGGGTTAAATCTAGCCCACCTTGTGCTGTGGTCTCACCAAATATTAAACAGGCATGGGTCTGAGCTTGTAATACCTACCTGCTTGTATACCCTAAGGGACAAATGATAGTCAAGGAAGCAAGTGTAACTGATTCAATGCTTTCTTCGTCTGAATTTCTTATAGAATTTATCTCACAAAATCAAAAGAGAAATAACGGAATATAGGAGCCATAGCGATACTGATTTGGCCAATATTGCCACACATTCTGACTGTCACTTAGGAATTAAATAGGTTTTCCTTTGTGACATTTCCATATTTATAGTTACCTGCGGCCTTTGTAAAGTAAATTAGAACTCTTTCTACTCTTATTTTGTAACCCATCTGTAACAGCAATTGTTTCTGTCTAAGTGAGTTTAGGTAGAAAACAGCTTCTCCAGCTTTCTAAGATAAGTTGATCTCTGAATATACGTAGTATGACCAAACACTCCTTGTTTGCGGTTTTTCACAGTAATTATTCAAATATTTACCTGATTCAGGAGTAGGCCTTTCCCTTTATGTGGTTTTAGCTCCTCAGGAGTTCTGTCCAAGAAGCCGCAACAGAAGAGCTGGAATATAACAAGAACATGATGCCTTAAAAGTGCCTTAAACATACAGCCATAACACGCACCTGTGTATTATTGTTCTATTTCAGGTTGACAGATGGGTTTTCTTCCTGCAGGTAGCAGACAGATCAGGCTGGTGAATGCAACAAAGCGTTGTGCTGGGAGAGTAGAGCTTTATCATGATGGCATCTGGGGCACCATCTGTGATGATAACTGGGACCTATTGGATGCTACTGTTGTTTGCAAGCAGCTGGGATGTGGACATGCCATCAAGGCATTTGACTCTGCTCATTATGGGGAAGGCTCAGGACAGATCTGGCTGGATGATGTAAACTGCACTGGGGCTGAATCTGATCTCTGGGCATGTCCTGCTAGGGCATTGGGCCATCACAACTGCCAACACAAAGAGGATGCTGGAGTCCTATGCTCAGGTGTGTTCAGAAAATCCTTTTCTGAGCCTGTGGGTTGAAAGGGGAGGGTTGCATAAAAGGGAAGAAGAGATTACCAGAGACTTCCTTGGACAGCCTCGTGCTTTCTTGACTACAAGCACAGCTGGTCAGCATATCCCCTTGGTCCCATCAAAATGGCTAAGCATGATGTGGGGGGTTGAGGACAGAGAAGGATGCTTATTTTTGTCTTGGGAAGACATAATGCAAGCAATTAGATAGTGTGATGTCTGTGGAATAATACAACGTACAGTGTGGATGATGAAACAGTATGCACAGTGAGAGAAATGAAAGTTTGGAGATGACTGGCAAGTGGATTATATAGACCAACCCTTTCCTCCCCAGCAGCATCATCAGATGCTATGTTCTCATAGTGGTAGAGCATCACAAGGGTGGCTAGAAGCTTTGCCCACTCAGATAGCAAACACAGGTAGCACCCTAGAAAGATTAAACAGACACTATCTGTTGGCACCATGAAATGGTGCTTAGGCAGGAATCATACAACCTAAGTAATTATCATACAGGCTGGGGAATGAAGGGATTGAGAGTTCCCCTGAGGAGAAGGCCTGGGGGTACTGGTGGGTGAGAGACTGGACATGAGAGGGCAATGTGCACCTGCAGCCTAGAGGCCAATCATATCCTGGGCTTCAGCCAGAGGAGTGTGACCAGCAGGTCAAGGGAGGTGATCCTGCCCCTCTGCTCTGCTCTGATGACAACCCACCTGGAGTACTGCATCCAGCTCTGGAGCCCCCAGTACAGGAAAGACAGGGACCTGTGGAGAGGGTCCAGAGAAGGGCCACAAAAATTATCAAAGCAATTGAACACCTCTCCTATGAGGAAAGGCTGCAGAAGAGAAGACCATGGGGAGACCTTATTGCTGCCTTTCAGTGCTTAAAAGGGACCTATGAGAAAGATGGGGAGGAACATTTTAGCAGGGCCTCTTATCCTGATGATAGGACTAGGGGTGATGGTTTTAAACTAAAAGAGGGGAGATTCAGGCTGGATGTGAGGAAAGAATTCTTCACAACGACAGTGATGAAACACTGGCATAGGCTGCGCAGAGAGGTGGTGGATGCATCATCCCTGGGCACATTCAAGGCCAGGCTGGATGTAGTTCTGGGAAACCTGCTCTGGTTAAGGATGTCCCTGCTCATTGCAAGGGGGCTGGACTAGAGGAGCTTTGAAGGTCCCTTCCAACCCAAACTATTCTATGATTCTCCAATTACAGTCATACAATAATGAGCAGAGTGGGTACATGGCCAGGCAGCTGGAAAAGTAGAGCTGTGCAATGGTTTACTCATGCAGCCCAAAAGAAAACCTGAGCTCATTTAAGTGATAAAGTACTGGACAGCCCTTCCCCTGGATTTGGAAGCATGCAGCCACTGAAATCCCTCAGAAAATAAGTCTCTACCATTTGAAGAGCAGGGTTTACTTACCAATTGGCCTTTGGACCAATGAAATATGTGCCTTTACATAAAATAAGTAGAAGATAGTAATCGTACTTTACCTCATATACTACCTTCTTGTTTATGTGTTTTGCAGGGACAAGGTCTGAATCTAGTAATAAATAGATGCTGAGACTGGTATGATGTTAACTCCTATAATGTGGTTCCCAGAATGAGAGGCATAGTTTTAGTGACTACATGTGCCCGTTGTTACAATGTCAATACCTATTATCTGGAACTAATGGTAGATCTTATAATGTATGTATTTTGTGATTACGATGATGGTAAAGTAGAGTTTATAGTGGATGCGTATTCAAATACTTCTTAAATAGGTGCTTCACAGACGTGAGTGGTGAAATACATCGGCTACAAGTGGCAGGGTTTCGGTCACTGGAGGCTGCAGGGCTGCCCTGTGCTTGTGCAGGGGAGCCATTCCAGCTGGCTCTGAAAACACTGTAAACCAGTCATTGCACACCAAAACTTCAACAAATCTGAGCAGAAAATAAGAGAATCATAGAATACCAGGCTGAAAGGACCTCAAGGACCATCTGGTCCAGTGCTTCTAGGCAAAGCATGACCTAGTCTAGATGTCCCAGCACGCTGTCCAGCCAAACCTTAAAAGTGCCCAGTGTTGGGGAATCCACTCCTCCCCTGGGGAGATGATTCCAATGGCTGATGGTTCTCATTGTGAAAAATTTTCCTCTTGTGTCCAGTCAGAACGTCCCCAGGAGCGACTTGCGCCTATTACCTCTCATCTTTTCCATGCGACTCCTTGGCACCTATGCTTCAACATACCGAAGAAATATGCCTGTAACTGAGGGGGTAACCATCACCGTTGTTTGTTGATGTACAAACTGATGAATGCTGCCCAACCATAGAGGGCTGCTGTACAACTTTTGGGTTTAAGTGTCTGTCACTTTTAGAGTGGTCTCCTCTGGCACTTTCTCGTTCAGAATGATGAACAGGATTGTTTGCAGATTCTGGGTTTCAGCCATCACAGCCAAGTTCCTAGCAGAATCAGGCCCCTGTAATTCAATTTTTATGTCTTAACTTCCAGAGTTCCTGGCTCTGAGGCTGGCGAATGGCGATGACTGTACTGGGAGGCTAGAAGTTTTCTACAATGGGACATGGGGGAGCATTTGTTCCAATCGGATGTCTCAACTCACTGCCGTAACTGTGTGCAAACACCTGAACTGTGGAGACGGTGGGGAAATCGCAAGAGACTTCGAATACGGCAGAGGTTCTGGGCCCACATGGCTGGACCACATTGAGTGCACTGAGCGACAAAGCTCTCTCTGGCAATGTCAGTCAGACCCCTGGAATGCTCAGTCATGTGATAATCGAGCAGAAGAGACCCATATTTCTTGCACTGGTAATTAGAAATGCATCTGTACAGGACTGTCTAGATAGATACATAAACCTATGCATGCATTTATAGACATTGCAGTAAATACATCATGTTCATTTGTTATCTTGTATGTATTATTTCTAGTCTCAAGCAAATGGCATGAGAAAATGTTTTTTCTTCTTCTATACCCTTGACATAAATTAGTGTATTAAAATTATATGAGTGTCATTGAGTGCAGTTACCCAGGAGAAATCCCAAGGAAGTCCCTCATAGGATGGTTCCATTACATATTTTTAAGGCAAAAATCTATGATAGACAATCAGTCTGTGAGATCTGAGTTAGGATCAGACTTCTCAAGAAGTCTAGAGCCATGTATGTATTTCTACATGTAAGGAGGCGTATCAGTGCATATGTACATGTACTCATATGCATGCACGTAGCCATGATCAAATGTATGTATTAGCTCAGTTCTAAAGGTCCATTTCTAATGCCTGCTTTTATGACAGTATGTCATACCTGTGGGTTCCCACTATAATATAAATGAATCCTAGATGACATTCAGATCTCCTCAAAGGGATTGCAGCTGCCTCACACAAGAAGGGACAAAGCAGAGTCTCCAGGAAGGTTATCTTATTCACAGCATTAGCCAAAGAGCGATCCACCAAGTACTAGATAGGCCGTGTATCTATTATAGGAAAAAAACCCCACCTTTATGATTAATTTTCAGGCATTTTATACTCCCTCTCTCTTTTCAGAGAATAATCTATTTACTTCAGTATTTAAATTCTGCAGGAAGAAAAGAGGCAACATCTCCAGCCACATTTGCTGAGTGCCCAAACTCTACAAGCTGTTCAGGTACATTACCTCTTCATTTCTCCTTATCGGTCCCTCCGGACCTTCCTGCTGTTTCAGTAACACAGAAGGTTTCTGTGTTTTCCAGACAGGGAGAAGTTACGACTCATAGGAGGAGAGTACGGATGTTCAGGCAGAGTGGAGATTTGGCAGCAAGGTTCTTGGGGAACAGTCTGTGATGATTCCTGGGATTTGGCAGATGCTAACGTTGTGTGCAGGCAGCTGGGCTGTGGATCTGCTCTGTCTGCTCTGGGCGAAGCTGCCTTTGGGGAAGGAACTGGTCCCATCTGGTTGGAGAAGGTGCACTGCAAAGGAACAGAACTATCTCTTTGGGACTGTCCTGCCAAACCTTTGTTTGGCAAAAACTGTGATCATAAGGAAGATGCTGCTGTGGAGTGCTCCGGTTAGTGACTGGGCCTTTGGTTCATTACACAGATCTGTGAAGGAGGGAGAGCTTTATGTCAGCTGTACATTCCAGTGACTAGCTCCTTCATAATTTGACTGCAGAAACCTCACAAATGATGGGTTCTCCCTGTTTTTCACACTTGCCTCTTTCTTATCTGCACTTCCCTTCTTTTTGCAGGTGTAACAGAAACAACAGCATCACCCACTAGAGCAGGTAAAAACATTCTTCCTTCCCCCTTTTTTCTCGCATCAAATAGGATTTAATGTCCCTGATACTGCATAGCAGGTACATCAGCAGTATATTCCAGCTCATCAGAAAGCATCTCCAGCAGCCTTTTGTAAAGGAGAGCTAAGTGGCACTATCCCCAGCTGCTGAATTCTAGCTGCTTGAGCAGGACCCACAACTGGGCAGCAGGTGACCTGCCAGCGTGGCCACAGCAGGAGGCTACAGAGGAGCAGCCCTTTTGATCAGCTAATTCTCTACCTGTTGCTTCTTCATTTCCATTCAGATCCTCCCCGCCGCCCTGCAACAGGCAGCACAAGACTTTCAACACCTATCATCCTCTGCATCGTCCTGGGGGCCCTTCTCTGCCTGGTCCTTGCCATTCTTGCTGGGCAGATCCAACGTGCCAGGGCACAGGAGAAAGGTGGGTCCCTCAGGACTTGTATGAAATGCCTCCTTGACATGGCTGGTGGGTGTTTAATTGGCTGGGGATGGGTGAGTGAGACGAATGGCATCTGCTGCCACACTGAGAGTTTCACTTACCATCTGGCAGTGCTCATCCTCAGTCAGCATCTCTCAGTGACTTTCTGGGTACCAACCAGGCCATGTTAGACCCCTTTAGGTCACTTGTCCTTTTCATTACCCCAGCCTGAGTATGAGCAGAAACTGTGTAAGTGATCATTGCCTTTTAATTTCAGGCTCCAGATTACCCTATGACCCCTTCTCTGAAGCTGTCTATGAAGAGATCGACTATAACATGACGAAGGAAAAGCAGGGCATAACCGGCCTCTCAGGTCTGTATATCTTGCTCTTGTCAAGGGAAAATTCCTCCTGGTGGCCCAGATCCCGGTGTAGTACTTTGCAGCTCCCAAATCTACTGGGAAACTGAAAATTCCTATATCTGAGGAGAGGTGTTTCCTCCCCACTGGACTAAGCCAATTCTTCTCCTAGGAACAATTCATTTTGCGCTGTCCTTGCCACAGCCCTAAAGCACAGATCAGTATCGGTCAACCAACCAACCAAACCACAAACAACTCTTGCTGCAACTATTTAAAGCAGGAACATGTAAAGGAATAATTTTTATCCCCCATCCCAGCAATTCTGTGTCCCTGTAAGCTTCCTCCTCTTGATCGCTTTTCTCCCTTCATGGCTTACCTCCTCCATAAGACACAGAGGTGTTATGGGGCCCTTGAAGGATACTTGCCTATTCCTCTGTAAACCCTTTACTTTGTAGGAATAGTACTGACTTGTACTTGTACAAGAACCTGTTGGACTTGGATAGTACATACATGAGATCTCTTTCTCTCATGAAGTCTTAGCAGTTAAGGAGAGTTTAATCTGATATCACATTCTTTCTCATTTGCCTAGGTACTTATTCAGAGAGTTCAAAAACAAAGGCGCAATTTTATAGCGGGGACAGTGATGAAGAAAATGGTCCTGGAGCAACCCAAGGTAATGGATAATGGGGACCTACAAAAGAAGAGACCCAAACTCAGAGTAGCTTTTAATTCCCAACGCATTATTGGTGATTGTTAGTTTTTGCTGCACTTCATATCTACTAATGATGCTTTGATGTGAACCAAAAGTTTCTGATTAACTCTTATGGTGGAAGAATGTCGTACACCCTCGCACCCAAGTGCTGATGCTCTCTTTTATATACGAAATTGAAAAGAAATGTTTGCTGGTAGTATTGCAGCCTTCACAGGGCCCAGTCACATGAACCCAACAATTGGACAACTGCAACTGCAGCAGCTTCTCTTCTGAAATAAACGGGGAGAATTAAGACAGTAAAAAAGCATGCTCCAAATGAGAATATTGACATACGATTGGAATTGATTTAGGGATTTTAATCCAAGCGATCTGAAGAAAAGGCAGTTTACCAAACATGAGGGGTTTGTGGGCTTTTTTTCATTTGGAAAAGCTGAGGGAAAACAAGTGTTTGGAGAAGAATTGTGTTTTCCTAGAGCTGATCAAAAAGCTCTCTTAGCTGTTGCCTGGTCTCTGAGAGATCAGCTGCCATATGCACAAGCAGTTTTGGACCTCATCTGCCCATATCTCGGACTCTCTGTGCTACCAAGTCTTTAATTTTACTTTTTATTGCTTTTCTTATATTACGGGGTTTTTATTACTTAAAATTAAACCAAAATAATTCCTTACTTGCTTTGAAATGCTTATCAGTAAGATAATTATGCCAAATAAGATCTTTTTCTTATTCGGATTGAATATTGAGTATAAGGTAAAAGTGAAATAGGAATGCTTTGTCTGACTTTCAATTTTATATACGCATTATTTGTATGTCCATGTTTGTACGTATATATGATAAAACAGTGAAACAAGGGATGGATTGCAGTTAAGTACAGATCACAGAGATAGCTGCCCCTGAGGAATCAGGCAGCTGGCTTCTCACAGAACCGAGGTCGATGGAGGGACTATTCAATGAAAAAGGATTTAGCTGGATGGCTGCATCCATAGTGTTGCTGTCAATGGCTCAATGTCCAAATGGAGATCACCAAGTGGCGTCCCTCAGGGGTCCATAGTGGGACTGGTACTGTTCAATACCCTTCTTAATGATATAGGTAGTGGTATTGAGTGCACCCTCAGCAACTATTGGAGCTGATGACAATGTCAGTATTACAGGCCACTATGGCTGGATCATCAGCTACTGCTTTCTCTAGAGGAAGATCTCTCCTTGTTATAGTTAATACCTCTACTCTTCCAGAGGTCTCTCCACTGCCTGAAAATGCCCTGGAAGATAGTTATGACGATGCGACAGAAGCTCCTGGACCTAAAGATGCTCCTTTTTCGGAGCAAAATGATCAGGAAATCATTGGGATCCCTGAAGAAAGTAACAGAAACAAGGATTCACGGACAGGTGAGGAAGAGCAGGCTGTTGGTTTTCATAATCTATAGTTACTGTACTGAACTCGGGGCAAATCAAGGTGGAGGGTATCTCAAGGTATCACCCAGGTTTTACCTAACCACTGTCAGGAAGGAACACTACCTACCTACACAAGGAGAGTAGGTTAGATGCTTATTATTCTGTTCTTACAGCCATTCAATAGCAGTGTTTCCACAACCTCTGAAGGTAATCTATGCTGTGTTTTATACCTTACAGCTATAAAATTATTGCCTGTGGACTAACCCAAGTCTTGACTGCTGCGAATTAGAATTGTTACTTCTTAGTACAATGACCATGCGTATGTGTAGCAGGAGGCAGAATCAAACATTTATCATAGCCATGCATATGTAAGGTTCTGATTTCTGGTGGAGACAGCTGATAGCCCATGCTGACAGCTGCAGAGCCACATAATATGTTCAGGATGTGCATTTATCTCAGTGTTCTTCCCTTCCCGTTTTCAGGCTGGAGTCCTACTGTGTCAGGAAACAGGACCTCTGCAGCGGACAGACTTTCATCCCCTGCTCTTGAAGATGCAGGTTACGATGACATTGCGGAGCTGTGACACTGATAGAGACAGCTGAGTTGTACCAACCACCTCTGTTAATACACCTCTGTTAATAGAATGCTAATCGGGTACCAGTAGAACCAGAACAACTTGCATTTAGGATTAGTTTACCTAAGTTTGGTTTATTTCCAGAGAAGTGATTGCATATTTAGAAGATACACAAGCATGACTGTTAAGAAAATCTCTCTGATTTCCCCTATAACTTCCTGTTGTCAAGACTACCTGGACAGTTTTTGCTTTTTATTTTACAATATTTTTCACTGCAATTTTTTTCTTCCGAATTTGCCTTTCAACTTTGGATATTTTATCAGAAATTGTGTAAAGATGTCTTCTCAAATTTATGCTTCTCCTCCCAGATCCACGAGACAGCTTGTTGGAGTTTATTAGGAGCAGAAACTGAGCTGTAAGAAAATCATCAAAGTTCCAGCTCACCTTTTGGATACTCTTGCTTGTCACACAGAATGTGAGGACTAGAACTGATTTTTGAGACAGTGCTTTGAGAGATGAGAAACTCAACAGGAGGTTAATTCTCATCCTCACTTAAGATGTAGGTCTGTCATCTGAGCTATGTACAAGTGAATCACACATTTGATTTGAAGGAAAAGCTTCTCTTTTCTCTCTCTATACCATGACTTATTTCCTCCCAAACCCATACCAATTATACAGCGAGTTCAATTTCTTTCCACAAATGGCAAGTGGTGGTCATACCTACAGGTGTCTGTCATGTCATTTCTTCTAGTCATATGAAAGCAGATTGAAAAAGACAACATTTTGATGGACTAGAAGGTGAGGTATTGCTGTCTTGGCTCCTAATGAAGTTTCTTTCAGGTCGTGAATGTGAAAGAATGTTTTAATGAACCTTATTCAAATCAACTAAGTATCGTAGAAGTAATACCTGTAACAGTCACCATAATCTAGATGAGACTCTCATTTGCACATGAAAACAACACTGGTTCTAGCCATCATGGCACATAAAGAAACGTGAGTTTGTCCCAAACAGCTGAGAAGACACATAGACAAGGAAATCCTTTCCCAAATAACCTCACTAACCTCATTAGCTCAGCATTAGGACACCTTACAACCCTGTGCCAAGGACTGTGGCAGAAGAGACTGGACTGAGATGAACTGAATACCTCATTGTATTCAGTGAGTATCCTGGCAAA
This sequence comes from Lathamus discolor, assembly GCF_037157495.1. Taxonomy (NCBI): domain Eukaryota; kingdom Metazoa; phylum Chordata; class Aves; order Psittaciformes; family Psittacidae; genus Lathamus; species Lathamus discolor. Next base: position 5,920,533 of record NC_088887.1, on the reverse strand, counting down.
TCTACACTTCCCTGTCTCCTTCTTTTTAGCACCGAGTGGAGCTTCCTGGGGAATATTGTGGGAGCACCGGAGTGCTCTGTACTGCTATGATTTTGTGATGCATAGGATGTTTCTATCTGTGTAACTTTCTCCTTTCCAAGCTGGCCTGGAAGTAGTGAGAAGGAAATTCAAAAGGACAGACAAGTCTGGCAAAGATAAGGCACTTCATTCAAAGAGATCCTAAGGGAATGCAACCACCTTGACATCTAAATCCAGGCAAGAACCAGCACCCTCATACTGCTCCTGCTCCACCTGATCTGAACAAAGATCCATTAGGTACAACGTGGATTCACCCCACAGCTGGGCTAGCACACTCCGGCTACATAGCAGCTAGCTACTGGGTCCCAGTCTCTTCAGTTGCTGGCACTTGGTCACAGAAGCCCCTGAGGCCACAGCCTAACTCCGGGTGCTGTTACAGACCTCCAGGCACTGACACACACATACATACACTCGTAATTACCCAGCAGTTGGCTGGGACTCCCCCGGTCCCCTCTGGTAGCCAAGTCCTTCTGTGGGCTTGCCCTTTGAGACAGATACACAGAGCTTACTCGGACACCCCTGGTCCCTGTGGCAGCCAAGTCATGTTTACATAGGACCAACCCTTTTTATCCCCTTATACCTCTAATTTCACACAGTTATTCCTCCCAAAACCACCCGGATTCACTCCTTTCCCTGTCTTTGTTTCCTCCCAGAAACACCCCTACTGTAAAACCAACATGACCTTCCCCTGGAACTCAGACCCTTTTGCAGTATCCCTACCCTCCAACAGTCCTGTTCCTGCTCACCTCATGAGTGCCTAGACCATGGGGCTGATGTCTGTCCCGGGACAGCCCTTGGTAGGGCAGGACAGTGTGTTCCACCTCCAGAGAGACCCGGTTTGGGTTCTCACGTGCCATTGAGGTGCCCTGAGCACCTCTGTACTTGCAGAGATGTACCTGTGGCATGCTCCCGGGATAGGCTTGGAAGTAAGCAGGGCAGGGGACTTCCCCCAGCCCCCATTGTCTTTCTGTGCTCCTCTGTGGATGCGCAGAGTATTGTTTTTACCTGATGATAACCTACAATTTCAAGCTGTGTTACCTGGTTCATAGAACTAAAACCTGGAAAGACTCATGTCTGAGTGGGAGGTTGCTAAGGGAGCTTAGAGCACAGCCCATAGGCCAAGCCTCTGTGGGTAATCGAGGGACCCATGCGTGTAACAATGATTGTGGGAGAAGCGTGTAAGTGCGCACCTCTGCCAGTGAGTATTGATCCAGGCCAGCTGGCAAGCAAAAGACCCATATAGTGGGTAAGACGGCTCAGGATCGGGGCATGAACATGAGAGGGGCTAGGGGGCCGTGCCCGTTCAAGGGGTCTGTAAATGTTCACGTGCTCGTGAATCAATAGGGCGAAGGGTATGTTTTCACTAGTGAACTTAACCCCAATCAGCTATAGGGCACCAGGACGGGACTACGCATCTGTATGTACTTTTAGTTCTGGTATGTTGTATGTGAATGCTGTTACAGTCAGCACTCTGCCTGTTTCAGTCCGTGCAGCCACGTTAGCATCCTCAGCGTATGTGTGTGCACGCACCTATCTCCGTGGGGGACACACGCAGCCTCACCGCTGGCTGAACCTGCACCTCATACAGCAGCAACCACATCTGCCTGCTCCAGTGGCCTGGGAGGAGGAACTCCCAGACCCCAGAGGATGCCCATGTCAGTTGTCTTTTAACACCCCTTAATGTCCAGACGAAAACGCTTACAAAAACTGCCGGGGTTTAGAAAGAATGGTTCTTAACGGCAAGGTTTTTCCAGCCAGCAAAGACTTCACTTTGTTACCCCAAATGACGCGATTTCCCTTCTCCCTTTGATTTTACACGCCCTCCGCAGGCTCCGGCAGGGAAGCCGTGCTCCGGGGAGACATGCCGGGCCGCTCCGCTGAGTCAGCTCCCGGGTTCCCTCCTCTCCTCCTGCCTCGCCATGGAGAAGGGCACAGGCGTCAGCCGCGGCTCCGCACCCCTCCTCTTCCTCTCAAGCCGCGCTTCAAAGCAGAGGCAACAAAAGGCACCTGAAGCCGCGACCGGGCTCCAGCCACGCCAGCGGCACGGGGGAACGGGGCGGGGGAGCCGAGCTGAGGAGCGGACACCGCTGCCAACGGGAGCCGAAGGGCGCTCCGGCTCCGCCTGCACCGTGCCTCGCCCCGCCCGGGGGAGGTGCCGCTGCCGCCGGGGCTCCCTGGGTAGTGGCGCCGTGACGGGCAGTGATGGGGCGGACGGTGGTGGAGCTGTTTTACGATGTGGTCTCCCCTTACTCCTGGCTGGCGTTTGAGGTGAGGGCATGGCGGAGGCAGAGGGAGGCCGTTCCCGGGAGCTTCGCCGTTCCCCCCGCTGCCCGGCCCGGCCGTGCGGGCTCCGGCTGCTGCTGGTTCCCCTTTGGGAGGCGGCTGAAGGGCAGCTTGTCCGGCCGGCGGCAGCGCTCTTCCCACCTTACGTTTAGGTTTTGGTTTAGTCCCACTCGTGAGGGGCATTTCGGTTTCTTCCTCTCGCGTCTCAGCCGAATGGCAGCACAGCCTGTGTGTGTTTTGGAGTTCTGATGTTTAACAAGCGGAAGGATCCACTCATGGTTTTGATCTTTCCTTTATTTAGCCCTGCTTAGACTTGTAACACAGTTTCTCTGAGATCAGAACTCTCTAGCGGCATCCACAAAAGGCTTTTAAGACTATAACTAATACAATAGGAAAGGACTTATTTGCAGTATCTATTTAATGCCCTAGCTTATTTCCTAGCTGTGCACAGCTCTATAGGCATCTATTCTGACTTAATCCATCAGTGGTTTTTTATGTTGCAGGTGCTCTGCCGGTACCAGCACATCTGGAACATTGATCTGCGCTTTCGTCCAGCTTTCCTTGGGGGCATAATGCAAGCAACTGGTAGGCAATACAGGGAGATTAGCTCCGTAGGGAAATACCTTCTCCACTAGTACGATGCTAGTGGGTAAGCTCTTTGTGAGGGCAGATTCTACAAAGACAGCTTTAAACTGAGTTTTGGCACCAATAACTAAGTATAGAATTGCAGAGCTCAGTAGTGACTGAGAAATAAGCCGCAAGGAATTTCATGCTGTTGCAGCTACACAGCCGCTGATTGTGGCACATACAGTGTATGACAAAGTGCATCAGTTCTAAAACAGGATAATAGTAATTTGATATGGAATGTTTTCCTAAGGGTTTTCTGTTGGCTTCACACCAGAATTAGTTTGTGGAACACTTGCAGTTTGTAATATGCATAAAGGATCCAAGTATGACCTAAAATGGTACTAGTGGCCTTATTAGTAATTAATGGCCCTGTTAGAAATTAATCACTGAGACAAATAATGAAATTAACAAGTCTCTGCATTTGTTTGCCCGTGCATTAACAGTTGTTTAGCTTAAAAGTCATCTGTCTGAATCAGTATAAATCCCTGCTAGGGCATTTTTACTATGGTTTACAACTGATTTTGCTAACTTAAAGGGTCCGTTTGTGCAAAACCAGTCTACATCATGTTTAAATGTTAGCATTATCTTTGGAAAAGCTGCGTATGTTTCAGTAAGTCAGTATGAAATTACGCTCTTCCTTAGGCACGTGTATGCATGAGGTCTCATTTGTCCAGTTTTGGTTTTGTCCAGAAAAATCTCAACAGAACTATTTCCCTGAAAGGTAACAAGCCCCCAGCAATGTTGCCAAAGCGTGCAGAATACCTGGTGAAGGACATAAAAAGGATGGCAAAATACTACCAAGTGCCTGTACACATTTCAGGAGATGACTTCAAACGTGTCCTTGGTACAGGTAAGTTAGAGTCTTAGCTTAGTTGGCATCTTTCAGCTCTAGCACTTCTGATTCAAGTTCTCCCTAACAGTAAAGATGAATTCCTTGTCCACAGCCTCTTCCTATATCTTTGAGCAGTGACATTTGTACATTTGCAACCATAAATTTATAGAGAAATATGGTTATGAATGATACTAGCATGGAAGATACTGTGAAACAACATAACCTTCACTGTGTGGGGACTGTTACAGAGAAGATCTTAACTGTTCTTGGGTAGTACTTGTGCAGACCATATCTGTTCCTGATCTTGTGCCTTCAGTATGTTTTTGTCTTCCCACTAACCCCAGGCACTCTTGGAGCCATGCGCTTTATCACAGCCATTGATACGACACAACCACAATATGTGGAATCCTTATCTAGGGAGTTCTGGCTACGTTTTTGGTCACAGGTCAGTGTTTTATGAAGCCAACTTCTTGATCCGTGCTCTGTCACCCTTCCCATCCCACTTTGTTCAAATGTGGAATTTGAGCAAGAGAAAGGAAATGTCTTTTAATGCAAAGTCAGGAACCTTGAAGCCCAGAGTTAAGCTTTTGTTCTTAAATACTGAATCACATGTTTTATTCTTTTACCAGCATGAAGATGTCAGTCAGCCAGCAAATATATTGGCTGTAAGTGTCTCCTTTTTGTTGGTGCTTCTGCATTTCAGGTACAGATTCTTACTGGTGCTTGGATCAGTAATAGACATGAAGTCAGCTTAGTCAAATGATCACTTGGAGTCTTGAGAAATTTCAGCTAGAAAAAAGTGGATTTCATTTCCTAGCAGCTCTGTTTGGAATGATTGGGTGGAGGGTCAGGCTTTGAATGACACACAGAACCACTGCTTGGTGGCCTGTGAGCATCCCCCTGTGTTCAGCAAGGCATGAACAAGGTAAGCATTTTGTTTGCTCATGTCTGTCTCCATTCACCCCCGCAGCAAGTACTAGACTGGTTCTGGAAATACGGCATTCGGAGGTGGGTGAGGCATCCCAACTCTTTCATCCAAGTCTTTATAGGTGAATTTATTTTACACATCAATTAGAAAAATGAAATGTTGTTTATTTTTACCGTATTTATAGCTGGTGTATTTATAGATGGTATATTTATAAACCATATTTGTATGGTTCCTCAGTATTTTTCACTTCTTTCTCTACTCAGCAGTAACTTCACATAAATTGGAATGTACAGTCTTTGACTCCTGCCCCAATCCACTTAAATACCCCTTCAGCCCTAAAATGGTGAGGACCAGATACTACATCTCTTTGTAAATGTTGCCATCTAAACACCAGGGCTACCAAACATACACAGGAATTTGTTCTATTCCAGTGCTGCACTTGTTTATTTGCTAGTCAAGCAGAGTGAAAAAGAGCTGTTAATCTCCATGGGGAAGTAGGAGAAGGCACAAGAAAATGTGGATGCTAAACAGGAAAGTGATTAAGAGAAAGAAATTAAAACCCATTAACACCTGCATGTGCAGGATTACTGGTCCGCATGCAATACTGATAGAATTTATGTCACTCAGGTAGATGGCAGGAAGTTAACATTCATTTGTGGAATACTTGATTAAAATAGGTACTTGTAACTTTGCAGTTACCGGTAAACATTGAACCTTTACCTTTGATCACTTTATCTCCTTCCTGTGTGGCAGAGGTGCAGAGGAGGTTTAAAAGATAGAGCAAGAACACTAGCAATTGTTTAACCTCTGTGAGTTACGGTCTTTTTTCATGCAGTATCACGTGCAGATCCTACGTGGCCATAAATTTTGTCTTGGCAGGCTTGTACAGTAAGATTTTCAGAAGAACACTTGTTTTTTATTATCTGATAAGTCATCAGATCAGAGGTTAAATTTTTTTCCCTGTTTGGTAACTCCTGAAAGTGCGTGCAGCTTCGGGCTTGGAAGTTTAGAATAGCCCTTCTGCTTTCTATCTGTCTACGAGTTCATCAATGATGAATGGGTTGGGAACACAGCAAGGCAGTTGCACAGGAAGTACTTCAAGGGTATTTTGTAATGTTTCTGGTAATAGCCCTTGGGTGACAATACTGAAGATTAAACTAATCAGACCATAGTAGGAGTTGGAATATTTAGTATGAGAATACTCTTAATTCTGTCATGTTTTCTCAGGTTGCCAGACAGGCTGGGCTATCTTCAGAACTTGCCCAGAAAACACTTGAAATGATTTCATCCCCTGCAGTGAAGAATCGACTGAAAGAGACAACAGAGGAAGCAATAAAATATGGGGTGAGATGCTTCCAATGCCAGCTGGCATCACAGCTGTGCATTCCTTTCCTATTAAGAATACTGGGAAGCAAGGAACAGTGAAGGTGATGATTAGAAAGCAGAATATAGACCATCTCCCTTAAGTGGTCTTTGCTTTTTTTTTTGACCATGTGAAAGCTAACTCACTGTCACTGGTAGTTTTTCTCATTGTCATCTGCAAAACCAAGGTTGAGCCATCCAGCTCATTCCAGCTGGACAACAAGGATGGGGAGCTATAGGACCAGCACTAGGAGATACCATTTATTGCTACTTGACATAAAACTGTGGATTTGTCAGGCTGAGGTTTTTTGGTGGTTGGTTTTTTTTTTTTTGCTCCTTCAGAAGGGGCACACAGGCTCTGGAGAGTCTTCTTTGTGATGGCTCCAATTAAGCTTATCTTTCAGAATGAAGAAGGTGAAAAGAAGGGGAGGAAAAAAGTCAGGCATTGCTTTTTATTGCAGAGGCTTGATGATGTGTCTGCAAAACTTTCTCGCATTGTAACGTTCTCTGTTTCATCTCCATGGTGTGAATAGGCATTTGGGATGCCTGCTGTTGTGGCACATTTTAATGGGGAACCTCATCTCTTTTTTGGCTCTGATCGTTTAGAGCTGCTAGGCAGCGTTATAGGTGAGTGTACCTAATAAAATCAGTTTGGGTTTAATGTTTTCACCCTCTTTGAGTGAAGTATGTAATACAGCTAAACAAAACACTCTTAAGGTCTTTCAAATATTAAATAATGTTGGGTGTCCTTCTCATGGGATGAAACTGCTGACTGGAATGTATCTCAGTACAGTTAAGAGTGACCAAAGATGTAGTCCTTTTCCAAACAAGAAGTAATTTGAGTCCTCCGTCCTCTCTCTCTATATTTCAAGGCTTTGTGCTCCACATGCCATTCTCAAATTAGTACCAAAACTCTTTAATTTTCAGATGTTCATATTTAATCTTTCAGTACTGGGCTAAGATTAAGACTATGGCTGACACTTGATGTTCCTTCTTAATAGGAGCACATTATCACAACTTCCCAGTCCATAACTTGTAATTTCATAACTACACAACTTTTTAACAGATGTTCCTATACTGACCATCTTTCTTTTCTTTTTTTCTATGCAAATTTTGGGTTTTCGAAGATAACTGGAATAGGTTGTGATTAATAAAACTCAGTCACCTGCTTTTATATGAGTTGGAGCACATTTGACTCTTGATCTGAAGATTTGTCACTTGAAAGGGTTTGTCACTAGAAAGAGTTATGCATATAAATTAGCTGTGATGCGTTTGGTTTAAGTGATAGGCTTAAACAGAAGGGAATTTTTTGAGGTTTATTTTCTGGATTGGTTTCTGATCCTATAAAAATACTCTTGTTGAAAAGGAGAGAGAGGAAGATGAATACCCAACACCCTCTACAATAGTCACTAACCCTAACTGGAATGTTGTGGCCTGGTATCTAGCCTCAACTCCAAGGATTTAAACAGATTTTCCTTTTGTTTCTCTGACTCCCCAGCCTTCCACCCTTACTCTTTTCCTTACCCCCAGCCCCTCAGAACGGGAGTCCCTCATGTGGAGCGCCCCAGACTTGCAAAATCTGTGTGACAGAGGAAAACAGTCCTCCTGTACAGCTTCAGTTGTGACTAGACAGTGACAGATGTATGGAGCTGGCTGAAGCATGCTGGACAGGATACAAACCTGTATTTCATCAGCAGTAGATACCCTTCAGAAAGGAAGTAGGAACAGTCATCCTAGTGCAGAAATGTGACTGACCGATCACTTAACATGCATCTAACTTTCTCTTTTGTGCTGGTTTGTCTTGCAGGTGAAAAATGGCTGGGACCAGTTCCAAGCCCAAAGATGTGAAAAGTCCTGGGGAAACGTATAAGAATTAAAATATATCCGTACATGGTCAGTCCTCAGTGATTATGTGAACATATCCAATTTTATGGAGAGATGGCTTTCTCATCCTTAACAGCTAACTTTACAGCTCATTCTCTTCTCTTATTATGACGAATTTCAAGGTTTGACAGTATTGCCAGTCTGGTGAGGTCTTTGCTAATTAAAACGTGCTTATTTTCTTTCACTAGCTTAATGATTAACATTAAAGATCAAACATTGAACTTCTTGGAGAGTAAACGTTTTTCTTTCCTGATCAGTTCTCTTTCTCTTACCCCAAAAGCACAAGGATTAAATTGTTATGGGACTGTGATCTCTGGATTTCACATACCTTCCTGCTTGTCCTGTATAAACACACATACACATAGCTTAAGAGAAGTTGGCCACATTCTCCTTTTATTTTAAGTCCAAGGTACTACATAGACACGAGAAGCACAGGACGAGGTATTTCACACTTGCTTTTTACTCTGCAGCACGGCAGTTAAGAGGACACAAGACAGAAGGGTGGAAGACAGAGGGACAATTCAAGCCCAATGAAAACTCTAGGGAACCAGTCAAGTATCTCAGAAGGAACTGTGCCCCTCCTGGACAGTATTTTATACACCTTGCTCTGTGGTGACTGACATATGAGAAGACCATCACACAAATGCTTTCTTGGGAACTAACCCCAGACCCTGCAGGGGTTTTAAATTAATGCTCTTTTTACAGTCATGTCTTTGGAGGACAGTGGTAAATACCATGTGAATTTAGCTGGTAACTGAACCAGACCGTGTTTTGCTTCCTCAAGGGTGGTCTAATTGCTCGCTATGCAAAGGTGGTTTGGATATGGCTATATATGACTTCCCATCATATATTCTGCAGAGAGAAAGACAGGCAATGAACAGCATTTAAGAAATTTCACACTGAAATAGTTTGAACCTGGCCCTGGTATTGGCTGAATTGGAATAACACACTTGAATATTGATTTCTCAGTGATTCCTGGCTGTCTCTGACACACCACTGAAGGAAGCAGAAGAACTAGAAGCAGCTGGAATTTCATTTTTGTTGCTTTCTGAAATTTAAGTAAAGCACACTCATATTTGTTCACTTAAACAGCAAAGCCTGGAACAAAGCATCAGAAAAAAGAAACCTGTATCCTTCACGTTCTTACACCTGTAAGTGTTGTGGTAGTATCATGTGTTTCCCCATCCACAATTTTTCCTTCTTGCACCTCTTTCAACTCTTCAGGAAATATCCTATCAGTTGAGAACTTCTTCCTCCTTTCCACCAGTGCACCCATTATTCTTTGGGCAAATCCTGCCTGGAATTTAAGGAGATCTTTGTGAGATACAAGAGGCTACACTCCTTTAGGGGTTAGAATGATAAGGAAGTTATGTAGGCGGATGACACAGGTTTCTTTGAGTCTCTTGAAATTTACCATTTCCCCCCTTGAAATTTGCTGGTCTCCAACCTGTGCTACCAAACTGACTCTGAGGTTGTGATAAAAATGGAAGGACTGAAACATTACTTTAGGCCAAATCACCCCACTGGCCTGGGGCCACTGCCAGAAGCAATTCTGTCTCAGAAGTGGGTGAAATGTACTTTTGGGGAGGTAATGAACCCTGGTAGGAAGGTGGGAAGAATGCAAGGAACATCTTGAAGTCATTTCATGGTGAAAGACGGTTTCATGAAACTTTGTCCTTTCAACCAGCTTGACTGAAAAAAAAACCAGCCTTTGTGACAGAACGTTGTTGACTGGCAGAGGGACCAAATGAGATGGATCTTACAGAGTACTATATATTTAGACCTCATAGCAGTCTTCCAGTATCTGAAGGGGGCTTATAAGGATGCTGGGGAGGGACTCTTCATTAGGGACCATAGTGATAGGACAAGGGGTAATGGGTTAAAACTTAAACAGGGAAAGTTTAGATTGGATACAAGGAGGAAGTTCTTTACTGTGAGGGTGGTGAGGCACTGGAATGGGTTGCCCAGGGAAGTTGTGAGTGCTCCATCCCTGGCGGTGTTCAAGGCCAGGCTGGACAGAGCCTTGGGTGACATGGTTTAGTGAGGGGTGTCCCTACCCATGGCAGGGGGGTTGGAACTAGATGACCTTAAGGTCCTTTCCAACCCAAACTATTCTATGATTCTATGATTTCCCAGAATGATTTTAAAGGCCCTTAGACCTACCTGAAATCAGTGGAAAGGAAATGCTGAACACCATAGGTACTAAAATAGTACTTAAACAATACCAAGATAAGGAAAATTCAAACTCGGGATTTTCCTTACATTGTTTATTGCCTTTCCCACTAATGCTAGGCTGAAAGCAAACAAGCAAGCGTAGAGTAGGCAGAAAGTCACAAATGAGAGAAAGAAAGTGGTTCTGTGTATAATGAAACCACAGGAAGCAGAGGATACGTGCAAAGGCGGCTAGACTGCATTGGAGCAAAGGAAACTGGACAATGAAAGAAGAGAAGGAAAAGAGATTAAGGCAGAGAGGTGTCTCAATGAAAAATGCTGTCTGTGACAGGGAGCAGGCAATTAAGAAGGGCAGAGCTTAGGTGGATTAAACAGGCCAGAGTTGGCTGGCCATGGAAGAGCCTTTGGGGAAGGTTTGCTGTGAAGCTGCACAGTATTTGCTCTGCTCTTTCTGTGAGGTTAGAGGTAGCCCAAGGGCCTGCCTCCATGTTGAACCATGGGCTTGCAGCACTTCTCCATGTCCATTACCTCTGCTCCTCACCCAGTGTGCACCAACACCGTCCTCCAGCGGTGACCTCACACGCAGCACAAAATGGAAGCCTGCAGAACAAGGCAGTTCTTTAACCTTCCTCTGCAATCATCTTCTTGTCCTTTCAACCCTCAGCAAAGCAAAGCCTCCTAAATCAGGTTTCTCTCCTTTCTCCCATCCTTACCTCTGTGCGAGTGAGAAGGAAATGTCTTATTAAAGCACTTACTGGATTATGGTGCTGAGCATCTGCTTTGCTGTCTCTTCCTTTCCCAGTGGAGCCAGCAACGCTGCTGGAAGGAAGCAACCTGCTTCCTAGAAGGGAACCAAGCACAGAACAATAAAGAAATAATCAAAAGAGGATCCAGGAGGTGCACACATAGTTTTACCCAAAATTTCCACAGATCTGTGGATTATGCACATGTAAGAGTGAAAGGAATGTATCCACGCCTAACTTGACTGTTACCTTGACCTAGTCCTCATTTCAGCTTGCAACACAAGGAAAATGACTACTTGGCTTTCATATTATTAAAAAGAAAATTGAAAATAGAAAGCATTGGCCCACTGGTTCAAGGCCATGTTTCAGTGCCATAGCTGTTATGGCTATAGCTTCTTGCCTAAATAAGCTATACCTAATGAGTAATGAAGGCATTGTCCACCTCCCAGATGCTTCCATCAGACCCCATTTTCAATTTCTGCAACACAAAAAATAGTTTAAACTAGTACAGGAGGTTCCAGCAGGTGACAGCATCATGCAGTCAGGCTAAGAAATGCCAATGAATACATCTGTGCCCTTATCCTTACGAATACACTTGGTGAAGCAGAGTCTAATCATTCTGTTTCTCTTCCTTCTCTTCCTTCTTCCCACATTTGACCTGAGGGTTTAAGGAATTTGCCTATCATCACATATTAACACCATGGCAAAACCAGGGATGAAATACTTTGCAAATTCACATATGTAAAACATAGTTCTGCTTTCATCTCATATTCACTGTACACATTTCACAAGAAATGAGTATAGTGTCTTTTAACGTAACAGCCCTCTTTCTTACATCAGCCTCATTTATCTGTAGGTAACCCTCCATCCTATGCACTAAGGATGGTTTACAATTATTAAATATAATCATTTCATAAATAGTAGAGTTTCTGGGATTTAATGCATAGCTGTATTGCAACGGTAACTATTGCAAATTGTAACTGCTTTCTTTGAATCAGAGGAAAAGGGAGAGTTTGAACTAAGGAGTTGGTGTCAGTGTGGCAGAAGCAGCAGATGAGTTACTTTGCTGCATACCCATACACCGCTCCATCAGGCGGGTTTAGAAAGCTGTAAAAATCAGCTAACAACGGATTCCTGCAATAAGGTGGCAAGCCAAGATGTTCCTCACAGGAACATTTGTTCTTTTTGACCTATACGTGATCATATCAGTATTTGCTAGGGAACGGATGAGATGCAACTGTGTTTCAGCAGTTTCTCAAAGACGGACTATTCCCTTTCCCAATTTCATGCTGTAATTTAAAACTCTGTCATTTAAAAACAAGACTGGTACATCACTGTCATTTGTTGCCAAACAGTGGCTTTAAACAACATGAATTTGCAATACCAGGGTTCTTCTCCATTTTATATATATCCCAGCTCCAGTACTTTGAGATTTAATTATGATATATGTTTGTAGGTAGTGACTAATAGTCACTTAAAAACACATTTAAAACAACTATGCATATTAACTAACCCAGAAGTGTCTTAAAGAAAGTGTTAAGGTGGGTTATAGCTGAATTGATACCCTGGCCTTGAGGCTAGGGGGAAGGTCAGCTCTGCCTCACGTGACAAGCGGTGGCACATGAGACATGTTGGTGCTTTAAAGCAACGCAGAAAATGGCAGTTTTGGCAGCAGCAGTTCTCTATGTCTTTATCTAGCACTCTTCTACTGGAGAGTACATTGAGTCAGCAGCTTTTTCCCTAGGTGACAAGCTGGGAGCTCAGAGCGGGCTGGGACCTGGACTATCAACCTCACCCTTGGATCTCAATCTGAACTTTCATATCTCAGCTACAGCTCTAGGATCCAGTGGGATTTTCTGTTTAAACAGGAATGCAGGAAGAAAACTGTTGAACAAGTGTGTAGAGGGGCAAAAGGAAAGAGAACACCAGCCAATATAATAAAAGTTTATAATGGAGCACTTCCACCTGGCCTTATTTGACACCGGCAGATGGGAGTAGTAAATGGATTTGTGAAAAGATCACACATGGATTAAACTATGGGCCATGGCAGGGTAGGCATACAGCACTGTTAAAAACAGCACTGCATTACATCTGACTGGGAGTGCTCTTGGAAAAAATGGAGGGCAAGGGGAATTGCAGTTACCCAAAAGGTCAAAAGGAATGTGAAATCTTTTACTTGATGACAATAGACTCAAGCAAAACAAATCAGTTTGCTTTTACACTTATTTTCTGCTCCCGTTAGTACTTCTCATTACAAGTAAACACAAGCTATTAGTTCACTTTTGATGGGGAGCTATCATACCTGCCACTAAGACTGCAGGAGTGAATATAGCTCAAATGTTTGTGAGGGGGCCTGTGGCCTGCTCAGGATAGTCCCAGACCTGTGGAAATGGTATGCTGCACAGTGCCATGGTGATACGGTGAAAATCCTCATACCACCAGGCACAAAGGAGATATTGCCTTTACGGTGTCATTTTCAGATCACTTCAAAGAGACACAGTTTCATCATGTTGGACCTCCTGGCTTTATAGTATCTATTTATCACTCTGAGCCGATAACACTAAACTTGAAAGCCTTAAACACAAGGATCTACAGAAGCTCATTCCCAGCTTCTGCCTCTTAATAGCAGCTCATTAGCTGTCTCCTGTTGTGAAGGTTCCCTACATGTTCCTTTTCCGTATCACCACATTTAACACCTTTATGTCTCACCCTCGGGACAGGCAGGTCCTGCATGCAGCACACTACTTCCTAACTCTAACATAACGTATGGTTCTCTTCTTCCTCTGCATGATCAGTAGCTCCATTTGTTTATCCCTTTCTTCCAGTTTCAATTATCATCTTTTTGGGTTCTCTTGTGCATCTCAGCAATCATGCTGTGAGTTGTTCTGCAGGAGTGGAAAAATCTTACAGAACATCTCACAGAACACAGGTCTCTGCAGAACATCTTGCAGTAGCACAGTTCCATTGCCGTTGCTAAGACATAGGCAATTTTAAGCAGGGATCTGATGTCTGCTCTTGGTACCTCATACAGGGCTGCTGCAGAGATTGAGAGACCTAACTCTGCCTTCAGAGTACTGCTCTGCTTTCTGACCCTTGTAACCTTTTTCAACAATCCCTTTTCACGTAATCCCTATAAAGATTTTACTGTTCCTTCCAAACAAGTCTCTTCCTTGCCCTCTACAGAATCCCTAGTATCTCTTACCATCTACATAATCCCTAGTATCTCTTACCATCTCAACCTGCTCTTATTCCAGAATCCTTCACCAAGAAACATTAAGTTCTGCCTTCCACAGCTCCTAATGGCTTCCCAGTCTCAAAAAAGCTTAGTCATTTCAATCATACCTTCCCAGAATCTTGCACAGTCCCTTCAGCTGAATTCTCAGAAACAGACTGAAACTGATTTAAATTTTCCATTGTTTTAGCTTTAGGCTGATGCTCAATAAGGAATGCTTCAATCCAAACCAGTTCATTTTAACAAAGTGAAACAGCTGCAAACAGGGTCTGAGATCAGGGCAGCTGATACAACCTCAACAACAGATATTGCAGTAGTTCTGCCTGCCGTAGCACTAAAGAGAACTTGTAATGGCTATAATCATCTCTGCACTGTGAATGAATCCAAGCTGACTTTAATCAACTACAAAATTTAGTCAAGTACTACATTAAGAGCCCAGCTTCAGCAGTCAAATAGCTCAGTGTAGGTTAGCTACCTGATTATCCACCTTCACAGAAGCACAGTGCTTTGTTCAGGAAGGACTGTTTCTGTAATGCCCATATCTGAACGATCCTGTTTATAAAGAGACATGGGCACTGCATTCAAAAAAGCAACCAGTAAAATACATGCTCTCCATAGCAACACAAACACATTAATTATTTGCAATTTACTCTAACTTCTTCTACAGTGTGTACAACACTATTTACTCATGCTACTGAAACGCACTTCCCCTCCTATTCTCTCCCCATTAAAGTTTACATGCTGTCTTCTCTCCGCATTACTAGTGCCTATCATCTACCTATGCTTCTCGGATCTTAAGTATAGCATACAAAAGACATGGCTCAACCTCTCCTGTGCCTCCAGAAGCTCAAGTAGAGGATTTTTCCTTTTTTCTTTCTTTTTTACCTGGTGAGCTGGAAGTACTGGGTGTGCAGTCACTGTCATCCAGCCATACGCTGTGAACCACTGAATCCTGTTTTGGAGGGCCCTCAAGAGAGCACATCAGCTCCTGGAGAGGGCAAAGAAGATGTATTTTGACAATGCACTTGGTAAAATCAGGGAGGGTAGCCTCTGTTAGAGATCATACACCCACCCTGTCATTCTCGTCTTCCTCAGATGTTTCATTTTCTCTCAAACCACTACAACAACTGCTTACACTGGATGAAGAACGTGATAACGGCTGCATCACACAGTATCCTGAAGTCTGACTCCTGAGCATTCTGTGAAATGTAAGCATTCAAACATCATCATGTTTATTGTTATACACAGGCTTGCACTTCTTGTGACATATTTTATTATATAGCAGTCAGAAACAGAAGAAATTCTCCATCCACAGCTAGTTTTTCCACCTAGGAAGAGAATTCAGATCAACTGGCTTGCATTCCTTCATTTCTAGTGGCTACTTCATTTAGTAGAAACACCACTTCTTATTTCCATTCTGATAACTGTATGACCTAACAGTCTTAATGCAGAGTCGAACCACCTGAATTTAAGCACTGTTTACCTGTAGACATTCATTGAAGTCAACATATGCCTTCATTTTGGAGAGCAGAGATTTTAGGAGCCTAAATAAAACATTATGAGGTGTTAAACTGAGTATAAAGGGAAGGTGCTATTCAGCCTAAGGCCACCTATTCCCACAGCCACTCTCAGCCCATCGTATCTGGTCTTAAGTGAAATTCCAGACAGTACAAAGGGACTACAAAGGCATATTTTTCATGTAATGGATCTTATAAACTGTTACCACCATGTTTCTGGACACTGAGGTAGCCTGGTGCATATTTCTTATCTATCAAGAAAGACCCTTAAGGTCAGTTTCTCACAGCTCAGAATTTGGGATCCACTGCTTGTAGTCGTCTCGGAGAAAGAGCAGTCCATGAGGCTGATATGCTCACATGGTGGAAGGTGCACTGTGCATGTAAGCCTGGCATTTGTGACAGAATATTCACTGCCTGCACAAGAGATCAGCTAATAAGAGAGAGATGAAGTGCTCAAAAATGTTAAGAAACCCCAAAAAGCTAAAAGAGGCAAGAACGATAAGACACCTTTAACATACTAAATATATTTATTCCTTCAGAAACACTGCAAAATATGGCCAGTCTGACCTACAAGCAGTAATGAAACCTAAAGTCCCAGGCACATTACATGCCAGCATGCAATAGGGAGAACAGTAAAGATTGGGCCAATATAGGCCACGATATTTCCTCAGGAGATTAGGAAATATATTTTGGAGGAAATGAAGGCCAACATGCTTCTCCCTTGGCAGAACAAATCAATAACATGAATTTAAATGAACTGGGACTTAGATTTCCACGAAGTATCTCCTTATCCGCATCCTTCCTCAGCAGGTTTCTCCATCCTTGTTCTCTGCACTGCACTTCCTGACCTATGTCATTGAAAAGCACTAGAGACAGATGGAGACACGTTCTTCTCCTCTTGCCTTCTGTGGGCCAAGCTGTTCTGTTCTCACTCATGTGAGGGAGGGGAACAGAAGGGGAGGCATTCAAGGTGGCCTCCTTTCCCCATCATTAGTAGAGTGGCTGCTGACTGAGCAATAGGAAGGGCATAGAGCCAAAATGCTCCAATAGGAGCTATCTGTCCATCTCCCTTTCCCAGGATTCCTGCTCCAGAAACTGCCAGTGGAGCGTTACTTGATGCCACTTGGTCTCTCCACAGTCCTTGAGGTCCTCTAAGTAAGTTCATGCTCCTCTTAGCCCGGACTCTCATTTCACCCCAAAAGTCTTGCCAGTATCTTCAGTGAGGCAACCAATGACTGAGTAGCATCCGGTCCACTCCTGATTGGCTTGATGTCCCCACTCAGATGTGTCTGAGGAGGGAAAACACACACACAAAAAAACCCATGTACTTTTCCTAGGACATGAACATACACAGTACAGTGCTTGATTTTTGAGATGCAACCCTAAAAGCCATCTGCTCCTGAGGAGTTTTGCTACTTGGTTACTTAGGCTGGGTTCATTCTGTTGAGTCTGTCCATGGGAAAAAAGATTATTTGGAAAGCTACGTGAACAGGAGACCAGAAAAACTACGGACAATTGTCCCTATGTGTAGGAGAGAAGACACTGTTAGGCCAAGTGAGTGATGAGGTTTCATGGATTTTGGGCTGATTGCTGCAGAAGGGTGTGTTGAAAACCAGCATGCAAGAACACGAAAAGTAAATGCTGGTTTGTCTCTACTGTAAAAGGATAAGTCTATTATTTATGCATTCCCCTTGCATTTCTTTCCAAGTTGTTTTTAGAACATAGATGAAGAGTTTGATCATTGAAGTCTGGAATTTGAAATTGTTACTTAAGTTTAGCAGCAAGATGCTGGGCATTTTTGCGACAGAGAAATCTCTAGTGATGCTACTCCCTGGAGAGTACCCGGAGTGGGTTAATGACATGCTACCAGAGATAATATTTTTAATATGAGCTGCATAAACTACCACAGAACCAGCCAGAACACTTTCTGCATTAGAAATATGTCTATATCCTGATCCTGATTTGCAGTTCCACAACCAATCAATAGAATAAAACTTATAAAGTTTAAAGTAAAACTTCAGTAGAACAGACTGTTTAGAATTACACTCCATGCTTGCTCCTGCAATACTGCGCTAATGCTCTCTTGGTGAAAATGGTGTGCTTTACATGGTGGAATTACATGTTCTTGATTCCTTATTCCAGGTACGATGCAGAAGGGCTGGTCCCTAACTCTGAAATCACAACTCTAACTCTGGCTAATCACCAGTTTTGCAGAACTCCATGCTACATCCAACCTCACGAATAAACTGTCCAGGAATGGGCTAAACTACCACAACTGTGAAAGGACTTTTTTCTGGTGATTGTACAAGTGGGTTTGAGCCCATTACTGGAAAAAGAGGCCTAGAGAGAATCCTGGGGACAGAAGTAGACAGCGTGCTAAGTCGTATACGTCATGCCTCGTGTGCATGAACAATATTTATGCAAGTATCGTTAGTGAAATCCCATGCTATGTTTGCTTTCTGAAAGCATGTGATACCAATATGAAACAGCCACTGCAGCGGGCTCACTTCCTCAGCTGACGAATGGAGAATGGGGCTTTGGGAAGTGGGAGAAGCCCATAATCAAGTGCAGAAATCAGGAACTGATGTCAAGAAAGCTTCATCCTTTTGTTCCAGGACATGTTCTACAGGAGGGTAACCAGGACCAGCCAAGGTGAGGTGTTTTCTTACTAGGCAGAATTCTGGCTGATTATGCAAGGTTACTTCAGCTACTTAATTAGAGCAAGAGTCTCTCACACCCGCCTAGCCAGGAACTTCTAGTTCACTAACAAGGTCCAGGTAATGCTGGAAGATGGGGGTTGCTGACCAGTCAGCAGTTCCACATCCTGCATTCTCTCTTGTCCTTGGCTGTCAGAGCTGGCATCTTAAATGGTCTGTTATCTCCTAGCTGTGCTCTTATCCTCCTCCACACCAAAATTTTGGACACCCACACAACCTAGAAACTAGTATAACAAAAACATACTTACCAGAACTCTGCATCTGGGCTGTGATAAAATTCTGGGCAGTCCTACAGCACACAATTGGGTAGCTGAACTACTGCAAACAGTCACCAGGCTGTAATTCTTAGGGAACACTGGGTCTAGTTGGAAGGAAGGCCCTTCCTTGCCAGACTTGGCACCTGGAGCAACTACAACAATCCAGGCCTGGTTGTGGGGCACCTTCTGAAATCTTCTTAGAGCAGTCCCAGTCCTGAGAAAGGGACATGCCCCACTACAAAGTACTCGGTGCCCTTTTTGCCACAGGTCTCATCCAAATTCTCATGACAAAAATCAGGTGTGGGCAGGCTGTTCCAGAAAGTCAGCTGCAGTCATGGGTTTAAAAGACAGACTGCTCTGGAGTCTTGGAAATAGAAATGTGTGGTTTTCATGAATTTCCAAAGGATCCTTGATAGGATCACAGCCCAGCATAATACAGCTTAGCAACAGCAAAGCTGCACTATCAAGAAAGTGCATTTTTCCAGTTTTTGACCACCAGAAGCTGGAGAACTCTTTTGCAGACTACTGCATGTAGTGTTTTGCAGAACACTGGCTGTGGTGTGGCATGCTTTATCAATGAAACATGCACATGAGACCCTGCTGTAACACTCTGGGATGACTGAAGACACCTAATTCACACTGGTTGGGAGTAGCAGCATACATACTGCTTAGAGGGGCAGAACTTGGGTACAACCCAACATACCCTTGTCCAAACTTCTCCATAAAGCTCCAAAATCACTCCAGAGCAAACTATAGAGGAAATATACACATGAATAAGCACGGGTAACTGGACAGCTAGGGATTTGTGTATCCTGTTGGATGCAAGCTAACATTACAGTAAAGATATAGCCAAAATCACCTTTAAGTGATCCAATCATTCTTCACTGGCTGTTTAAGAAAGCTCAGTTCCTTACATGCTCTGAATTATTCTGCCATGGCCAGAAGACATCTAACTTTTAAGATGCTGAAATGCCTGATGTGGACAATGTCAGGAAAACCTCCAACAGAGCAAGACATGCACCACCACACTTCAGCCAATACCAAACACAGTGAGCAACTTCCAAATACTAACATTATTTTCAACTCACTTGCTCTTCCTGTTGGGGAACTCTGGGGAGCTGGGACTGGATGATCCATCAGACTTCAGGTCAAAGAACGTCCCCGGACTGTCCAGCATCTTCTGTATCCTCTCTGCAGTGTCTCTGCTGGGACAAAAAGAGAAACCAGCTATAGCCCAAGGATAGAATTAACCACTGTCTGTTCTAACACTTCCGTACAAGTCACTTCCTTACAAGAATACAAAGCTAGATCTCTCGTATACACAAGAAAGGGAAGCAAATGCAGTTGTGTTGAAAAGGACAGACTCCTCAGATGTCACCTGTTGAGGGCAATATATTAGAAATCACCAACTTTAAACTCTTTATGAATTGATATAAAAGCATAAATTGATATAAAAGCATAAAATTCCAGTATTCTCCTTAAATTCAACATTTTCTTCTACCCCTCCCCATTTTTCCATTTCATTGATTTTAAGCTTTATGATTTATTAGAGCTTATTTATTGCATAGAACATATTCACATCTATAATATATATTTCTATTTATATAATGTATAAATTTATAATGCATAATATATAATATAAATATATTTACATATTTCTTGCATAAAAGAGGATTCAGCAAATTTCCTTGTTTCAGGATGGTTCCATTAGTTTGATTGCTACTAGTACTGGTAAAGACACTTCTGCAGAAAGGTGTCCATGTGAGTAACTGACAAGCGGGCTATGTTTAATAAAGGATAGGAAAACTCAGGATTTTGTTGGGGTGTTTTTTGTGGCTTCGGTGATGGAGTTCAGAAAGTTCCTCTTCTGCTCTCTTGGCCAATTGATCCTACCTGTACCCCTTCACATCACAGCTCCTCATGCCCTCAGTTGTGTTAATACAAATGTTTGTGGGGCTGGAAATTATCCTGCCAAAAACCAATCCTGAAACTGAAACAACCCTGAAACTTGTATGACACAGGAATGAGTAGGATGCAGGGGGTCAGCTCTGTCATCAGAGCCTGCATATCATAAAGCTTCAGTCCCACAGGACATGCTGAGGACACTGTTGCCAGAGAGCGAGACCACTCCAGCTTCCTTCACTCTTACTGAGTGTACTTTTCATATGCCCTGGTACTCATCAGGCTTCTCCGTGAAGCCAGTTCATGGCAGAACCTGGCAGCCAATTAATCCAATAAAAGAAAGTTGGCACTTTTTCTGTTAGATTAATGGGCTGAATCAGTTCCATGAAGGGTCCACTACACATCTGAGTTTAGGAACAGGACAGGACAGCTGAAAGAGAAACCAGGAGAGGGAAAGTACAGTATCTGCTTTTCAGTAGCAATAAACTTAGACCAGTTGCTAGTGAAACTGCACCTTCAAGAATTACCCAGAAAGACTTACACAGAACACAAGATAAGGCTCACTGTGCCTCATACCTACGATTACAAATAAGCAAAAGGAAAGCTAAAGAAACCAAACTCCCTTCTAGCAAAGAGCAAGGAAGAAAAAAAAAAAAAAAAAAAGGAAAAAGAAAGGATTTTTCCTTGTTGTAGAAAATCTTTTACAGATCTTAAAAGGGGACAGTGAAGGATGCTGCACGCAAAGTAATGAATTGAGGGGCACAGCTGCATGAGGTGCAAAACTGTTTAATGTAGTCAGGAGCTGTAGTTACTGTGTTGGCTGAGACTGTTACAGGGAATTTGGCTCAGATTTTATTTTTATCTAAGAAAGTTCTATAGTATTTTTATTCAGATTAGGTCATAGGCACCTCATTAAGAAAAGGTCCAAGAGAATAACTGAAATGAAGGGGAAAATGTAGCAATTATCCCTATTGTGAAATCACTGGTTTACACATAGAAGATGGCTTTTCCCCTTTTACACTGAGTCATTAAACTGTTCCCTGGAATTCTTGCAACTGGGAAAACTGTATAACATGCAGAACACTCCTGTGACTTTTAAGACTTTATAATCTTAAAAAGGTGTCTCAGCTAGAGCTGAGGCAAATTTATCCATTTACCTAAATAATCTCTCATCATCAACAGACAACTTCTAACTGGTTGTAATCTGTCAAATACGCCATGTCATGCCTTGAATCCGTATGTTACCTCTTCATTATAATTATTTCTAAGCCCACCTAACTTAAACACTAATCATTTTGACTTACGGCATTTTTAATT
The DNA here is from genome assembly GCF_037157495.1 of Lathamus discolor. Lineage (NCBI taxonomy): Eukaryota > Metazoa > Chordata > Aves > Psittaciformes > Psittacidae > Lathamus > Lathamus discolor. Next base: position 5,898,682 of record NC_088887.1, on the reverse strand, counting down.
TGATCTCTTTAAGATATTGGCAGTTTTGCCTATTTGAACTTTTTAACGTGAAAACACGCACACACACACCCAATTTCCCCTTCTGAAGTAAAAGCTTTTCATTTGACTCTTAGCTAAGGTGGCGAATGCAGAAGAACCAGGAGTCCTGGATCATACTGCACAATATTCAAGAGCAGTCTTACCATGTTCCTCCATCCATCTCCTCCCTTCTTCCTCAAATATTGATACTCTCTACTTCCACACATCCGTTTTTATTTTGTCTGTTTCTGCCATTTGTCCCTTTCTCCATTAGTAAACAATTAGGCTTTTCTTCCCATTCCAACCATTTCCATTTCAGTTCTCACTCCTGTTGATTCCCTTCTGTCCTTATATATGCCTTTCTATCTTCCTTTTCTCATCTCCTGCTGCTTTCTTTTCTCTGTCTCATCTTCCCATAGCTCATACCTCTTTTCCTCCTGTATGTTCTCAATGCCAATAGCGCTACTCCGTCGCCCATGGAAGCGGCTGGCTCGAGTACGTGATGGGCTCCTACCAGGCAAGGCAAAAGACTACAAAAAAGGAAAGTGTGACAGAAAGGAGGGGAACAAGACAGGGAGAACTGTGGAGAACTGGAAGCATGGGATAGGGTTTGCAACATGGATCCAGATTCTCTCCTTTACTTTGAAATACAGTAGCAGGGCCCAGCTCCACCAGTGCAAGGAGCACTCTCTGTCAGTGAGAAAGAGAAGCTAGGCTTATAAAGGTGGTATGAAAAAGAGAGAGAGAGATATAGGAACAAAGGCAGAACAAGATATACAGCCCGTATACAGAGATACAGACTCAGAAAGGGAGATATCCCATATGATGAGAGAAGGAGAAGGTAAGAAAACTACAAGTTAAAAGGAGAGGAGGTAGCAGCAAACCCAAGTTGTTGCTATTCTGTGACTTTGTTGTGCTGGCATACAGAATTCATGCAACTGAACAACCTGTCACCAAGGAATTCCCACATTGAAAGGCATCTTCCTGGCATACACAGAGATGTTTTCTTGTTGTTTACCTGTATTGACATCATTAGTGCAGAGACCACAGTCAATTGGATGGATTTTGACCAAGGTAACCATATTTCCAATGTCAGAAGCACGTATCCTTTCCTGGAAATGTTTGTCATGGATTTATCACGCTTACACTGATCAAGGATGTTTAGTATCCTCATCAAATAAAGTCTTTGATGATGACTGGAAATACTCTTTTCTGTCACCCCAAGTTTTTATTAATTTGCTGCTTGCTCCCAACATGCAAATTCTATTTACAGCAAAACAGCACCTTGAATAAACATTGCGCACCTGGTTTATCCTACAGAAAATAATCTGACTGGTGAAATTGAAGCAAATGGAACAGATCTAGTGTCCTTATGTTCTGAGCACTTGCCACATGACAATACAATACCACTGTGGTCAAACCACTCTGCATGCATTCTTTTAAGGTATGGTAATGTACAGGATCTAATCCAGGATAACAGAGATAGATGTCTGATGTAGAATCATGTTTGGCTTTTCCCCCCCCCCAGTCTGCAACGTCAGCTCTAGTTTACAGCTGAACTGTGGCTAGAAATAGCACAGATAAAACAGACTGCAACGCGTGCTGTCACCACTTGTGAAACAGGATGATACAATGGTAAGAGATTCACAGAAGGACAAGAGGACAAACTAATAGGAAAAGAGAAACAAAACCTACGGATGGGTCACAAAGGTATGCCAGGTTTCTCCTGACAGCCCACCTGAATACCTTACCGCAGCAACAGCCTTAGGGCCCTCGGCGACACTCTGGCTGAGGGCAAGGCCAGCTGGCGTTGGGCGGCTGGGCAGGGTAGCTGGCTGCTGCTTTCTCATGGATATTCCCATGGTATCCAGGCTCTGGCTGCGGCCTCTGATCACCCGCTGAACAGGAGGGAGGCAGGGAAACAGACAAACACAGATACACATATAGACATGCACATGGTAGGGTAGTATGAAAATAAAGCACAACAGATTGGGTGGAAAGTTGTCACAGACCGACACCAGAACCACAGAAATCCTAATTCCTAGAAGGAAGCATCTTAGATATTACCCATTTTTGGTCCTAGGCAATTCACTGCTAGGGAAGAACTCTTCCTCAAGTATTTCTCTACTTTTACTTCCCTTGTCCTGTTGCAATAGATTCCCTACTACTATCCCAGCATACTGGATAGACCAGCATAATCTGTACAAGTCCCACCCACTACAGGCCACAAAATCATACTGTTCAAGACTGTTAGGTGGTCTTGCACGAACTTGAGCGCTGGTTCCAAGGGGAAAGCAGCCATACCAAAGTCGGCAGCATTAGAAAAAGCCATTTTCTAAGTTTACTCAGCCTTTTACAACCTTTTCCAAATGTCTACATGACACGCAAGTTGAAATATCTGCTAGAAGTCAGAAAAAGGACATTTCTGGATAATTAGTGTAAGATATGGATGAGTACAAAATTCCTGGTTAGCAGCAAAGACAGGATAGGCAGATTGTATGTAAGAATACACCTCAATAAAGCATCCCAGCTCTGACCAAAGCTATGCATATAGCTATGAAACCTATACCTGAATGGATTAGTCTCACAGCCCTTAAAAATTCTAACCAGCCCCCTATACAAAGCAGGTGGAGGTCATCTGAAGAAACGCTATTTATAACACATCTCTCTATCCAGACAGATAACCTATTATACAACAGAAGTGTTGAGGAATTACCCACAGAAGTGGAAAGGTGAAGTAGATAGAAAAGTGATACAAGATTCTCTCAATATAATTGGTTCAAAACTCAGGTTTGCCTATTCACATGAAAACTTTGCTTCCTCATATCATCTTGATCACTTTTGAAAGTGAGTTCTGTCACTTGGTCCTGACATCACAAAAATAAAGCATCATCTTCACTGAATGAAGGTAAATTAACTCTGGCTTTTACAGGGTAAATAAGCATCACAGTGTTTGTACAAAGTGCATGAACAGGTATGTTAGAAACCCTCTTGCAGTGGCTCTTGCAACTCTTTCAGATATAGTGGGAATGAACTGGAAGAGATCTGCTGGAGGAACTGAGAGCTGCTTGCTACTAGTTACTACAGCTCCTCTTCCAAACACTCCTTCTTCTGTAGTCATAGAGTGAAACCCCATCTGACACCAGCATGAAGTACAAAGACTTCTGAGGGACAGCATGGAATTCCACCCTGGACCGCACTGCAGCTCTGTAGGAAGGAACACAGAAAGGGGAAAAATGTCTCTTCTTGAGAGACATGGTAAAGCACAGCAGAAGATGCTCTCAAGAAAGTATGGAAAGACTTAAGCACAGCTGCTCAGCAGGGTCAATATTCCTTGCAAGGTTACCCGATGAACTTGAGAAAAGTGTGAGCAACTGGGTAATGAATCAATCCACTACAGCTCACCTTGAAATTCTCAAGGAAGCCCCCACTGCCGTTCTCTATCTTGTCATCCTCCCCTATGGGTAATCCCATCATACTGCGGCTGCGAAGCTGTAGCTCCTCAAAAAGGCTCTCCAAGAGGGCACTCCGGGTTCTTTCCTGCATCAATATCAGGAATGAAAACACAGTTATTATTTGGAGTGGAGGGATTCTTTTTTGTCTCTATTTTGGCAATGTCTCACATACTCCTTGATACATAAATAAATAAATCAATCATCACAAAAATTACTTTGAACAGTATGAAGTGGCTTTAGCTGTATCTGCATGGAATATATTACAGTAACACCCAGTCCTCTTAAGGTCTTTCTAAAGCAAGTCATAGAAGACATCAGTATTTTTTACAGGTGACATAACAGAGGCATGTATGTTCTTGATCAGGGAAGCAGCAGAGTTTGGAACAGAATTTTGGTACCTTGAGCCAAAAATCAGTAATATTAATACAAAACCTGAAGCACAATACTCAGTTTCAGCTAATACAGGATTTCCTCCAGCAAAATGAAGGAAATGCATCATATTCCCGTTCTGACATGAGGATTAGATCTTTACATTAGAATGCACCTGTGCATATTCTATCACACCTGTTGTGAAACATAAAGGAAGCATCACACAGCCAATTATAATCCCATTTCATCTTCCTTTTTCAAGCAACACAACATTAGAAGGAAGTAAAAAAATTGTACTGTATTTTCTTAATCTGTCAGAAATGCTGTTTTATAACTTCTAATGGGAGCAACCAGGCAACAGACCCACCTCTAATTTAGCAAATTTCTCAGCTCGATAGCAGCTGTACTCAGCATTGATGAGCTTGACCAGGAGAAATTCACGGAATTCTGCACTCTACAAGTCAAGACGAAGACTAGACTGGAGATGAAAACAGTAGTAAAAATAGCACACTCCACCTTACTACTCTTTAGACCTCCAAGACCCTTAGCCAGACTGACAATACTGACTCAGAACACAGGGGTGTGCACCACATCCCCCTGCCATCAACACTGGACCAGAGAAACAAACCTTTCTAAATATGGCTGGATTTGGCAGAGGGGGTCCAAAGAAGGGGACATCATCTCGGGCTGTGACTGAAACCTGAAACAATATAAGGGGCAAAAAATAAGTACTATAACACAAGTGAGACTACCAAAGCCTTCAAACTACTATGGTACATCCAATCCCTTCGGAACATTTACATAGTTGAAAGGGATCTAACATGCTACCCTGTGCACCCACCTATTTCTGAACTCAGTGAACGGATGTGCTGATTTACCTCCCAGAAATTCAGTCAGCTGGATGTGCACACATTAAGAGCAACAAAAACCAATTGAAATAATTAGGTTTTTTAAACAGTATTTTCAGTAAATATTTTTAATAATAACCAGTGTATTTAGAACAACAACAACAAGATGCTTCTATTCAGCCTGCAATATTTACCTCCACTAAAAGACCCTTTGCCAATATGGTTGTACCGTATCGTATGTACCAATATGTATGGGGGTTTTTTGACAGAGAATCCTCAGTGGAGATACAGTGCACACAGAGGGGAGTATCTGTGACACCACCTCTCAGAGACACATGTAATGGAACAATACCATTATTTGCCATTTCATACAACAGGGAACAATATCATAACAACAGCAACTGCCTCAAAATAATACTTCAGTGTAAATGTCACAGAGCCCATGAGAGGCATGAGTTTAATAAGAGAAAGAAGGAAAGGGGCCCTTGATTTAAATCAGATTTCTTACATTGTAGGCCAGCTCCCCTACTTACAAGGCCCCCCTCTCCCTAGCTATCTACCTCCCAGTAGCTACAAGGCCGCCCAATAGCTATCTATTAGTTAAAATCCTGCCATGCATTTTTCGTTTTCTGACTTCAAAAGCTGATTCAAAGAAATAAATGCCATTAATTTTCCAATTTAACCACTAGGCACTAAAGCTTAAGTTAAGGCAAAATGGATAGGAAAAGACATTCCCAAACTGCAGGCTCTTAGGCACTTGAACACTCTCCAGGCAGGGTAAGTTAACACCCCTTTGGAAAAACCTTACAGAACACTCTACATTGGCTCCAGTGTCCAGACTGGGACTATTTTCCCTGCCCATGGCAGGGGGGTTGAAACTAGATGATCTTTATGGTCCTTTCCAACCCAAACTAACGTATGATTCTATGGTTCTACTTGCTTTTCATTAAAAGGTACAAGCAACCCTACTACACTAACAAAACCAGTGCCATTGCTGACAGGCAAAGATGAAAGCAGGAGTAGTAGAAAGAGACAAGACAAATATCAAGCTTCCCCAGCTCTTTCCCTTGTCATTAAAAAAAATCCAGCAAATTTCTGTGCCCTACAAAATAGAGGACAAGAGGGGAACTGGAACACCATGCCTCCAATCAACATGAGGCTATCTGCTAACTACAGACCTGGCTGCCCATAGCATAGAGAACAACAGAAGGTGGCTATTCCATCCCCAGCACCCTATTTGGTGGGAGTGCAGATGGGGAACCTGTCCTAACTTCGATATTCTTGGTGTTCTTGTAGACCTCCATGGTATAAGGACCCATCATCACCACATCAGAATTCCTACGTAAGATGAGACATAGCACTTTGATTAAAATGGTTCTACAATGGAAAATACATCACAGAATGAAAGCTTCCATATATTTTTCTGCTCTGTCAGTGTGACAAAGTTGAACATTAAGGCATCCATACAGGGTCATGTGACAGAAAGAGCTGTGTCCAAAGCCTGCAGATAGGGAATTCATGTTCTGGCAGGGCTTCTTCCAACTGGAGGGCCCTAACAGGTAGCACTTTCCTGTTAGATGGGCATCAGTTCTGGGATCCCCCAAAGCAGATGTAACTGGCTCAGATAAGGCCAACCAGCTGTACCTGATGTACAGTCTCAGGCAGTGCATGATCTCAAGCACTGTGCTGTGCACATGAGCAATGCAGACATGGCCGTCACTCAGGTGAATGAGTTTTATGATGTGACTTATACAGTACAAGCAAGACATCTCCCAAAATAGGATCAGTTGTACCCCATGCTCTTTGATGTAAGCAGAACTTTTAATTTTAACTCGTCCTGCTTCAATTCCCAAGCTTTAAGCTTCAGAAATTCATCAGCTACTTTGAAAAACATATAACTATATTCAAGGTTTCATGTATAGATACTTAAATTAGGATGACAGCTGGCTGAACCTATGCCTCTCCCAAAGGCCCAAGAACAGCTTTTCACTTCAAGCATCGGTATCAGTAAATCAGTACAGAGGAACTTATTGGCTCTGTATACCTTGTAGAGAGTGTCCCCTGTGGCGCCATGAGTGAGCTGAACTACCACATAAGCATGTAGGAAATTAGAAGCAATCATATCAGGGACAAAAGGTGTGCTTTCATCCTGAAAGATGATGGCTACAATGTCATTCCCAATGTGACGCTTCCGCTGAAGCTGGAGAGGAAAAAATAATAAAGCAAGAAGGCAGGTGAAAATGAGCAGAACAGTAAAATAGAGCCTCAAACATGAGTTGTGTACCATCTCTAACCCATGTGTTCTACCAAATCCCTCATCACTACTTTTACCATTACCCCAGCAGTAATTCCCAATATTATGCAGTTGGGCATTCTCCCCTGTATGCAGTCTTTCACCAAATACCCCTCCTCTCTTAGCCCCACTCTTGTATTCCTTAGTTCTCCCTTGAGTACCTGCTGGGAATCTCCCTCTGTGAAGGGCAGCTTCGTAGATACATGAAACATGATCTCCTTGCCCCGGAAGTTTGTATAGACTGACTCAGTGCCTGTCTGACCTCTGGTAACATCCAGGCCTCCCCGGAACCTGAGCAAATCCATACCGTGCCACCAGTCAGGCATTAGGACAGAGATTAGAAAGTGGAGAGATGAAAAATGGTATCAATAACAGTAGCTGGTACATCAATATTAGCAGAGGTATATATTAAGCATTCAGCGACAGTGAAGGCAATAAGCTTCCCAAAACAAATGCACTGATTGAAGCTGCACAGTATTTCAGGTGATGAGCATATTTGCTTGCTAAAAGTCATGAAGTTAAACCAGGGATCTTCAAAGGAGCTACTTTCTTTGACAGTCTTCTGAGAAATACAATCCATATTTTAGAAACAAAGGAAGGATGAGCCGCCCCACAGAGAGACTAAAACGATATTGACCCACATCACTGTGAAACAAATTTACCTTTGAATAGCCCAATAAAATTATTCTTTGCTGATATTGTGGGTCAGATTAAAATACAAGGAGACCTTTAAATGAAAATACCAGCAAAGACCTAAACTCCAACTTGTTCCCAGACATGATTGCTGACAAAAGCATTCTGGGCTTCTCCACCTGCACCGGGACTCACAGGACACCTCACTTAACAGCGTCACAGTCTCTGAACACATGGTATTAGCTAACTCCATCTGACTTTCTAACTGCGCTGGGTACGCACCCACGGAAATCCTGCAGCTGAATCTTGTCACCAAGGAAATCCAGGAACTCCAGGAAACCCAGACTCTCTTCTGTGTTACTGAAGACTTCTTCTTCCGTCGTCTTCAAAAGACAAAGGAGAAGTCATAAGGAGCACAAGCAGTACAAAAAAACAGGCAGCAATTTCTATACACAGTTCAACCAGCTCTGAGGACCTGTTCAAACAAATCAATCAACTTGATGGATGAAGCTTCCATCCTCTCTCTTTATTTTTCACAGTGTAACACAGACTTTCTTATTACACTTAAGCTAAGAGAACTGACTCTGTTTTGCCTCAATTATCGTGGGATCTAAGGGAGCTTACCTGTCCAGGTTTCTGGTAGATGACCCCAAATTTGAAGTTATTGCTTATGACATGTTCATCAAACGCAACAATAAGCTGCGAAGCCTGAGGCAATGAAAATACAAGTTATCAGTTGGACGTCATTAGCCACACCTTAACGGAAAAGGGACATACGGACACGTCAGAATATTGTACCTTGGGGTAGAGGACAGGAAAGAAGCGTTCAACATTCACATCCTCACACACTAGCTGTCGAGTGAGAGAGAGCAAGAGGGAAACAGAAGTGAGATTATCATGTGTCCTGGTTCGCTGTGGGCATGAGAGCATGGGCACTGCTTCCAGTTATCTGATAGGAGTCAGGCAAAAACTCTTGAGGTAAATTTAGAAGAGAAAGAAGGGAAGATACAGGGAAGTATATAAGGGAAGTACATGACAGTACTGTTGAAGAATGGTAGAAAATAGGGAAGTGGGAGCACAGAGGTAAAAACAATTTGAAGAATGAGGCATTAATATCAAGCAAGCACGAATCTCACCTTTGCCATCTGGACAGCATTAGGAAACTCATTCAGACAGGAAATAGGGATCAGGTCATGTTTGGTGCCAGTCCGAGTCCTGACACAAAACCAAAAAGTAATTAGAGAAAAGGCTGCAGGGAGACACAAGCAACACTGGCTCTTTACAGTAGCCATTCCTTCAAGTTATCCTTAAAGCAGTTAATTCCAGAGGGTTAATTTGAAGTCTGGTGCATAAAATCACTGGAAAAGGGAGGTTATTTACACTTCTTATTGCTAATCAGTTGTTGTAGGGAGCAGAGGAAGACAAAACAGGGATGCTTAGTCTCTTGCTCCTTTGCATTCTTTTCTTCCTTGAAGAAGTATTTTGCTTTCCCACTACTACCATTTTCTTTCACAGAAATCTAAATGCTAAAATACAATTCATGGACACAGCATTATAATGGATTCATAAGATTATACAATGAATGTTTGAAAGACTGTTAAAAGGTATGTGAGAGACAGCCTCAGAAAGCAGATCTATGTCAAGTATAGGAGGTACAAACTGGTGTAGCATTGTTCCAGAAAGCTGATGGAGGATCCTCAGCTGATGGCCCTGAAATGCATTGATCACAGAGGAACACACATGAAGTCCCACAGAGATGAGGAAGGGGCACCTGAGGAAATAGGAGCCAACAGGGAAACACAAATCGAACACTCCAAAGGAATTAAGAGGTGTTCCTCTAAGAAGGTGACGAGGCCAACAGCCCAGCTGAAGTGCCACTACACCAATGCACACAGCATAGGCAACAAACAGGAGCTGAAAGCCACCGCGAAGCTAGAAAGCTATGACCTGGTGGCCATTACTGAAAGTTGGTGGTATGGATCCCATGACTGCAGTGCAGCTCTTGATAGCTACAGGCTGTTTAGAAGACATGGGCAAGGAAGGAAGGGTCAAGGGGTTGCCTTCTACATTAAGAAAGGGGTAGAGTGCAAAGCATTGTCTCTCAAGAATAGCCACGAGCAGATTCAAAAGCTTATGGATAAGAATCAGGGACCAAGGCAACAAAGGAAACCCTGTGATTGGTTCTACTACAGGGCACCCAATCAAGTCAAGACTATTGATGAAGCCTTCTTACCCCAGCTACAGGAGGCATCACACTAGTAGGCTCTTATCCTGCCAGGAGACTTCAACTACCCTGACATCTGCTGGAAAAGTAGCACGGTGAGCTGTAGGCAATCCAAGAGACTCCTGGAGTGCACTGAGGATAACTTCTTAAGCTAGGAAACAGATAGCCCTGCCAGGGAGTATATGATACTGAACCTAATGGTCACCAATGCAAGTGAGCTAATAGGTGATGTCAAGATTGGAGGCAGCCTGGGCTGCAGTGATCACGCACTAGTGGCGTTCACAGTCCTGAGGGAGGTGAGACAGGCAGAAAGTACAGTCAGGACCTGGAATTTTAAGAAAGCCAACTTCCACCTCTTCATGGAGTTAGTCATCAGGACCCCCTGCCTTCAGGGATAAGGGAGCAGAACAGGGCTGGCAGATCTTTAAGGACATTTTCCACACAGCACAAGAGATTGTGATCCCCCATGTAAAAATCAAGTAAGGAAGGCGAGAAGTTGAGACCTATTGGTCAAACTAAAAGGCAAGAAGGAGATGCACAGACCATGGAAGCAGGGACATCCTGGGAAGAGTATAGGGATGCTGCCTGGCTGTGTGGAGATGGGGTTAGGAAGGCCACGGTGCAGCTGGAGCTGAACTTGGCAAGGGATGCAAAGAATAACAGGTACGTCAAGCAGAAGAGGAAGGCCAAAGAAAGTGTGCCACTCCTCAGTGAGCAAGACTGGTGAACTGGGAACAATGGACAAGGAGAAGTCTGAGGCACACAACAACTTTTTTGCCTCAGTCTTTACCAGCAGCTCTCTCCCCACACATCTCGAGTGGATGAACTGAAAGGTGGGAAATGGGGGAGCAAAGTCCCTCCCACTATAAGTAAGGATCAAGTTCATCACCACTTCAGGAACCTGAATATACACAATCTATGGGACCTGATGAGATCCATCCCAGAGTCCTGAGGGAATTGTCTTATGTAGTTGCTAAGCCACCTCCACAGTATTTGAGAAGTTATGGCAGTCAGGCGAGGCCCCTGGTGACTGGAAAAAGTGCAATATCACATCCAGCTTTAAAAAGGGTAGAAAGGAGGAACCCAGGACTACTGACCTGTCAACTTCACCTCTGCACCTCGTAAGATCATGGAACAGATCCTTCTAGAAGCCACGCTAAGGCACATGGAGGACAAGGAAGTGATTCAAGACAGCACACCTTCAGCAAGGGCAAGTCTTGCCTGACCAAAGCTAATGGCCTTCTATGATGGAGTAACTACATCAGTGGATAAAGGATGTGGTTCTGAGCAATCTAATCTAGTTAAGGATGTCCCTGCTCATTCCAGGTGGGTTGTACTAGATAAGGTTTGAAGGTCCCTTCCAACCCAAAATATTCTATGATTCTATATATGTATATGTAAAGAGATAGGTCTTTCTAGGGAAGAAGAAATATTGGGCTGTCAGGGACCTCTTCAAACCGTTATAAAAAGCTCTTGAGCAAAAGGTACTGCATATAATATAGTATCTTAATAAAAGAATTACTACCCCTTTTTTTCTTCACTAGTCTCTTCCATGTAGGAAATATTTCCTGGCACAGCTCACGAATAGGCTCTCTCTCCCTCTCCAGATTATTGCTCTGCATGGCACTCTAAAGTGCTCTCCACATACAATGGAGGAAACCCACCAATGCTTCTCTTGTAGCCAACTCCTATTCAGCCAGTATTTTCCCCTCAGTCGTTGGTGAGTCCCTGACAGCAGCAACTGCACATCAGTTGGTTCCAGGAGCATATTGCCTACTAGAAGTGCACCACAGTGTGGTAAAAAGCTTTCCTGCAGCGTGCCTCTCACCTATGCAAGACTGCCTCCATTCGTCCTCTAGTTCACTCATCAGCTCTCTCTGGGTAATGGCTCTTTGTGGAAGCCCTAAAGGTTATGGCACATTGTAAGCTGTCCTGGGAAGCCAAAGAACATTCTAGCTCACCTTTAAGGAAGCCTTAGTTTCAAGTACAAAGTCCAAAGGCCTGGGCTAGGCTGCCTTCCATCAGGGAATCCATATTCTCCTACAGAGTACTCACGTGCCTCTAAGTAAGCAGAATAAACAGAAAAACTTTCTTTTTGAGAGAAGAACAGATGTTCACCCAGGAACTATAAAGATGTTCCTGCAAACATGACTTCAGCTTCCTAAAAGAAACTGCTAAGTTCCCTTAGAGGGGAAGGCAAGAAAAGAAGGCTCAAAGGTCTCTTTGCAGTCCACTACTAGAGAAAGACGTGAGATTTGCATCCATATTGAGAAAGCTCAAGGTAAGGCGACAGACACCGCACAGTGACACACACTTCAACAACAGGCACTATTACCTGAGCAACAGGCGTAGATTTTCCTGTTTCTCGATCTGTTCATACTTCACAGAAAGTACCAGGTAGCCCAAGGACATGTCACTGGAGTAAAAGTTCTGGTGCTCCTGAAAACAGGAAACCAAAATGCTTTATTCCCAACACGCTCCCCAGAGAAGTTTACCAGACTTTTTGCATACAACTTGTCACCAAGAATAGCTGATTTTTTCTTTGACTATCAATGGCATGATTGAAGACAGGCATATACTGTCTCCCAGCCCCCTTGATGATCAGTGCATAAGCATATCAATCAAAGCTCATCCACTCTCAGCTCAGCTTCTCCTCAGCAGTCCATCATCATAAGGGCTCCTGAGAAGGAACAGGCTGAGAACATTCAGCAACACATTTTGAAGAAATCAATTTTCCCGTAAATAAATGTGTATCTTTCACGGACTTTCCCTATATCCATTCAGGCCCTTCACGACTAAATAGTGGTCTCCAGCACATTCAATTGGATGTGGTCATGGGAATTTTCGATACGAATGAGTAATGGCAGGATCATTATAGCAAGTGGCTGATCTGTAAGAGCACTCGCATCTCAGTGAGGATGCATCAGAGGTTCAGGTGGCTTCTTTGCAGATGAAGACTGTTCTCAGCAGTGCCACTAACACTACTTACACTAAAGCGTAAGCATGCCTCGAACAGAGAGTGTCATTCAGTCAAACAATGAACTGCAATGCAGACATTTCCACAGGCTCTATATGCAAGTGGCTGCAGTCATACGTTTCTCCTGGGTATACAGCCAACAGCCTGGGTATAACAATATATATTTTATATGTTGAGACAGATATATACAACAGGTATCAATATATATGACCTTTAACATCAAGTGGTTAGAGGCCTTTCGGCAAGGGATGTGAACGGAAACCTCTAGCACAATGACAATACTGTATAGATGGAATCATCCAGAAATGCTTAGATCACTCCTGTCTTCCTAGTGGAAAACCACTTTATGGCTAGTTTTTGGAGCTGGCTGCTGTATAAAGTCTGACCAAAGAACTGAGACTGAACTCATGCTTTCAGCAAACAGTCCAAATTTGGGGTATATACCCCAGATTTGGGGTATAAGCAGGACATAGAGACTAGCGAATGTCATGCAGGGAATCCAATTCTCTTCGCATTAGATTTTATTAGATTAATATCTTAATCTCTTGCTGCTAATAAATACTTCTGTTGAAAGGGGCAGTAGTACATTCCAGTATTCAGCCTCCAACCCAAGAGAATATAGTAAGATCTGTATCACACTTTTGAGCTAGCACCGATGGAAGCTGGGGTAGGACCTCTTCTCAGCAAAGAAAAGTAATAATAAATAAAACAGAATAAAGAATTTCCAAACCAAGACAGTCTCAGCTACCCTACAGCTGGCAGAATTATCAGTGCCTCCTTATGCCTCAGCACCATGCAAATACGGAGACTGTTATACAGCAATCTGCTGATAGTGGAACCAGGAATGCGTCCACAGAGATCGTCAGTGCAGAATCAGTTTAGGCAACAGAAAACAAAGTAATAAAAACCAAGGGTATCTTTTGGAATCTCCTGTAGACAGATGATGAATGTCAAGATACCCAGCTGGATTACACACTTGTGGTTCTGTACGAAAAAGAAGCTCTGTCCACTCACTCAAAAGTCAGATGTTCCCAGGAGATAAAATGCACACACTCTAATGGGGAGCTTGATTCCTCAATTCCACTGGTCAATTGCTTCACAGAGAAAAGGCACCATTTGCTATCTGGCTTGTTGATATACTTTCTAATCACAGCACTGTCCATCACCAGCTTACCTGAAAGATACATTCAAAGTACTCTGCATGCATTTTAGTGTGTACAGATTTTTTTCTGATGTACACCAAAGGTTTTATGCTGTTTGGTTGTAGAAGTGTTTGTCATGGTCAAATTAAATGGGGGAGAGAGATTTGCACAGCCCTGCAATTAATGAATGGGCTGTTCTACCACCAGAATAGCAGTCACCTCAAATCAAGGACAGACCCACTTGCAACCTGAGAAGACAGCCAGATGTGACAGAGTGTGAAGTAAGTAACTAGGATTGCAAGACTCAGGGGAAGCATCACAGGAAGCACTGTATAAATGCATTCTTGCGCATGACACAAGGGTGCTGTGCACTAGGACAGTAAGGTAAGTGTCCAGTTGTACAGTCAGCACTTGCAAATCTGGAATATGCTCTGTGAAAGGAACACTCCAGACACACACAAAAAAAAATAAGAAGAAGAACTCCATAGGAGCAAAGTGTGTAATTTGATCAAAGAGCTGCTCATCTGATGGTTCCTTCCTCAGCTTTTTGCCTAGAAAACACAGAAGGACTGTTCTTTGGTGGATCACAACCTCTCTCAACACACTGGTGAGATTGGCTTTTGCTGTGGGAAAACTCTGAACTCTTTTTTCATATTAGTCATAGTTCTGACTCACTGTGAAGTAAAGATACATCTAGTGAAATCCTCTGATTATGTGGGCGGACACAGAGAGAAACTAGTCCCCTCTCTGCGGAGAAGGTAAAAGAATAACTAAGACCACAGTCACTGCCCTGAACCTGCATGTGATGATGATGCCACTGACCTTACTTTAAGTATTAGAGTCCTTACGTCATTGTCCTCACTTCCTCTCTGACACAGAAAGTAAAACAAACAAAACCACACAAGAGCACCCAGAACTGCCTTGCTACTGACTTACAGGGAAGAAATTTCATGGCTTCTGGTGTTAGCATCATCCAAACAAGTGGGTCCTGGAAAAGATAAGGTATAAGGTAAAGAGCAGCAAATAGAATAACGTGGCTGCTAGCTGCAGTGTTCAAATCACAGGAGTCCAGACTGATCTGTCACACAAATCATTGGTTGTGACTGAACTTACGTTACTTGGGAAGAAAAGATGAAATCCAGGGAATCCCAAGGCTGACAGGACAATTTATTTCTCCATGACAATGACTTTCAGGATACTAATACATTTTTGGGATGTGAACAAGAATCAGGTGCAGTAGTCATTGTGTCCAAGGGCAGAAAGACAGAGCAGCTGAAGAACGGGCAGACTCCAAGAGCAAAAGAGTATGTTCAATGGGCAGTTGAAATTTAGAATCAGAGATACATGAATCAAAGAAGTCATATGCTCAGGTGGATGTCCAATAGAGGCTTTAAGGAAAAAGATGGCACAATGCCACCAAAAGTCAAGACTAGAAGTCAGAAGACAGGAATAGGAGCCAAAGCCTGAAATTAGCTGCAGCCAAATTTAACACTGAGCTACAAAGACCAAAAAATGGAACAGAGGCTTCCGAGCCTTATGTGTTTCATCAATTCTTTTAGCAATAGGAAGCCAGAGAACACGAAAAGGTCTTTCCAGGATTCAAAAGTCATTAGCCTATTCTATTTGATCAAACAACTGAAAATTATGAAAAACAATTAACTTTGAAAAAGCTTGCAACTTCTCATCACCTGGTAAAATACTGGGATAATTTCATCCCTGAAGAAGGAAGAAAAGCAGCCTTGGTGGCCGAATGATTACATGATGACCTACAGGAATATTATGATACTTGAGCATCTAAAACTATTAACAATGACAGATAACTAAAAACCATACAATACTGAGTAGGCAGCGTCATTATTCCAGTTGTTGATATACTTGAAGCCTTCTTGTTGGAAAAGTTCAAGGTGTTAATTTGTCAGTCAGATGACAAGGACCGAGACTCTCCGCAATTGTTGTCAACTGCAGAGTCACTAAGGCTGAGCTGGTACTGAAATAATACCTGATAAGGTTGTCTTCTTGCAGGCCCTCTCTGCATCTCTGCTCTGTCTTGGGCTTGTCATGACAGGAAAACAGTAACAAGCTCCAAAACACATGTACTTGCATACCAGAGGGAAATGATTAAGAATCTGAGAAGACTTGCAGTCTCAGCAAGTTGAAGAACATGTTTACTAAAAGCACAGACTTGTAGTGAAGCAAAATTAGTGACACTTTAAAGTAACAAAAGAGATTATCACAGTTACACCTAATAATAAAAACGTCCTTTGACTACTTCAAATAGTTTCCACCTCTTTATCCTAGGTTAAGCTAGAATTTCACACTAATAACTTAAGACATAGCTCCTTCTACTGAGAATACTCCATATTCAGAGCACTGCAGCAGCAACACTTAAACCAGCACAAGGAAAAGACAGCATGATGGAGAAATACATGACCACATATGAACATATGGCAAGAAAGCTTCTCTCATCAACACTGTCAGCTTCAAGTGCTTGTGAAACTCCATCCTAAGGTTCTCTGTCTGGTATTCCCAAGGTATACCTTTATTAAATCCTTCCTGGCTTAAAGCTGCTTCTCTTTATTGTAGTCTTGGAAACAACACAGACATTGAATAATTCCCACAGTGTAAGACATAAAGTTTTACAACCTTCTTCCTATCTGTCAATCTAGAGGGGAAGCCTCCACAAAGGCCACTACATAAACATCATATTAATATTGGTTTCTAGCGTTGAATACTACAAAAGATCATTCAGACAAGCCCAACTGCTGCAGAAGAGGTCCCCAGCATTGCTCAAAGGTTCACCTCTTCCCTAGTTTTGAACTTGTTAAGCAGCTGCAGAGGGAGACCACTAAGATGCCTTGCAAGTATACCTGTCAGGCTTTCTTATCTCCTTATGCCATGAACCAAATCTCAGAAGAGATCATGGGTTTGCTCTCACTTGTTCTTGATGGTTAATACCATCCTGAGATCTAGTTCGGGAATCGATCAATTCCCTGAACAGGCTAAAAGACCTTAATGGCCAGGCAGCAAACATCCACTTTGTGAGGCCAAGCTCTGTTTCCCTCTGTCAGACTGAGGAACACTTAGCACAGACAAGGAACACTTAGCACCAAACAAACAACTATAAAGCACATTGTCCAGTTTCTTCATGTGCATTCTGTGGTGACTATACTTGCTATTGAGAAACATGAACCACTTTGCTTACTACTGAGGAGCTTGCACTGTCAGTGCTGAAGTCCCCTCTAAAAAGAGTACCATCTCAATTCCCAGTATTATTACACTTTTTCCCTTTTTATCATCCCAAGGTTGTTATTGGTCATGGAGCCTCAGAAGAGCTTCTTACCAAATATAAGCATTTCCTGTACAAATCTTTCTCTTCTATTAGCACATAGGATGATGCACATATCACAGAGGGACAGGACCAACTTAAAACACTACAGGCCATATGGTAGTTTGTACCTCATTTACATTGGTTCATGGCATCATGAGGAACTGAAATGCAGCAGCTGTGCAGTTATTTCTAAGTCCATCAGAAAAAGCCCGAGATGCATCTCAGCCCTGAGGCTGGGCTGGCAGAGAAGGCTCTGAAGGACACCCTTACCTTCCCCAGGAAATGTTTGCGGTACAGCTTGGCTGTAGGGTCACTTTCCAGTTTCACTTTACCACTCCAGGGAAACGGTACATCAGACACAGTTGGACTCGAGCTGGAGAGGTTGTGGCTGGTCCCTTCAATCCAGTAGCCCCCAAACTGGGGTAAGATAATGAGAGGATATGGCCACCCTTTCTGTAATACCTATTTGGAAGGACAGAGACCATGAATGCTGACAGGCCCATAAGACCAAGGGAAAACAGAGGACAGCAATAATCATAGAATCATAGAATAGTTAGGGTTGAAAAGGACTTTAAGATCATCTAGTTCCAACCCCCCTGCCATGGGCACGGACACCTCACACTAAACCATCCCACACAAGGCTTCACCCAACCTGGC
Organism: Lathamus discolor; assembly: GCF_037157495.1. NCBI lineage: Eukaryota > Metazoa > Chordata > Aves > Psittaciformes > Psittacidae > Lathamus > Lathamus discolor. The sequence goes on along the minus strand of NC_088887.1, from coordinate 5,880,738 downwards.
CTTGAACGCCGCCAGGGATGGAGCACTCACAACCTCCCTGGGCAACCCATTCCAGTGCCTCACCACCCTAACAGGAAAGAACTTCCTCCTTATATCCAATCTAAACTTCCCCTGTTTAAGTTTTAACCCGTTATCCCTTGTCCTGTCACTACAGTCCCTAATGAAGAGTCCCTCCCCAGCATCCCTATAGGCCCCCTTCAGATACTGGAAGGCTGCTATGAGGTCTGACGCAGCCTTCTCTTCTCCAGGCTGAACAGCCCCAACTTCCTCAGCCTGTCTTCATACGGGAGGTGCTCCAGTCCCTGATCATCCTCATGGCTTTCTCTGGACTTGTCCCAAGAGTTCCATGTCCTTTTTATGTTGAGGACACCAGAACTGCACACAATACTCCAGGTGAGGTCTCACCTCGTGGATGCTGGGGTAAGGAATATACTCCTCTTCTGTCTGAAATCAGAAGAGATCATTAGTAAAAATGCACGACATCTTTTAAGTGTTATGAATTCATGATGGTGCAAACTGTGCCCTCAGCTTCCACTCTGCCGTAGTTCATCTTTAGAGTTTTACTTTAGGATTTAAAGTTAGACTCCATTTTCCAGGTCTCAGCAATATAGAACTTTGAGAACAATAAATTTAGGAATCGGATTTCACCCACCTTCCTCTTTGAAACTACACAGAATACAGGCATACAAAACGAGGAGGTAGCCAAACTACAGGGAAATTGTATGAGGTTAGGAGTGAGAGCCATTCTCCTCTCTTTCCACACAGTGCTAGACAGCTGCTCTTCTGAAGACAGAGATGACAGTAGGGATGGTAGAAATAGTACTATTATTGACAATGGGATCAAGGTTGTGTCATCTCCATAGCTAGACCTGAGGTATACAACTGAGCGGTCCTGAGGCATCACAGTAAGAACAGGAGCAGTATCTGAGCCACTTTATGCCAGTCGGATGCCCCTTCCATCACCACAAAGAGCACTGACTATCTCTTTCAGAATTCAGCTATATCAATTCCTTATGTGGCTTCTTTTTAAAGTCATTCCAAGATTAAATTTGATGTCAAGATGGATTTTAAGGTTACTGTGCCTGAGCGGAGACTGAAGAAATGGAGAAGATTTCAGACTTTGAAGTTGGGAATCTGTTCTTACTGGCCTAATATTGAGGGAAATACACCAGCTTTCTAGTAGCATCTATATGAGTCCTCAAGCAGACTACTGAAATAAACACAATGTGGTTTCAAAACTATTATTATAGCTTTTCAACTGAATAAATTTTAAGAAATTACTTTGTCAAAGCTAAGATTGTTAATAATAGGAAACATCTCTTGGAACCACTTAAATTTGTAATGGCAAGTGTTGATTCTATTTCAGCTATATAGTTTCACCCTCTTGTGCAACAGCTCAAGGAAGAAGCAGAAAAGAAGGCAAGCACATATGCATTCTTGGGCTATTTGTAGTCTCCCTGTTCACTTCAAGATGAAAATACACTGCAAGCCAGGTCAGTAATTATTTGTCATTCTCAGCAATTTAGGAGGCAACAACAACTTGGCCTGACCTTGAGAGGAGCTGGAAGGGAACATCTTTGCTCGTCCAGACGACTTCCCTGGAAACATAAAAATCACAGACAGTGAACCCTATGTTTTAGCATGTCTGCTTCACTTACCCTCAGTGTCCTTCTCTGTATCTCCAATATAAGTAATTGTCTCCATAAACTTCTATATTACGCAAGTCTGGAATAAAGATGAGGAGTAAAGCTAGAACTTGGCCAGTCCCTTAGTTTGACATCAAAACTGGAAAGCTCCCCCCCCTTTACACCTCTTTAAAAGCAGAAAGCTTTTCTTTCAAGAAACTGCTGTCATACTTGAGGAGCAGTTACTAATTCTTCTAGTGCAAGCCAGGTGACGAAACAAGCTAAATAAAAACCCCTTATGTCTTAACAATGGGCAGCTAAGAAACGAATCTAGATGGAACATTAGGTGGTCTGCATTTGTTGGAAATTCATATCGGTTCCTTCAGTTATATCTCTAACTAAAGAGGTCCAAACCCAGTGAGAGACAGCTTTCATATAAAATCATAGAATAGTTAGGGTTGGAAAGGACCTTAAGATCATCTAGTTCCAACCACCCTGCCATGGGCAGGGACACCTCATGCTAAACCATGTTACCCAAGCCTCTGTCCAAACTGGCCTTGAACACTGCCCAGGGACGGAGCCTTCACAACTTCCAGTGCCTCACCACCCTCACAGTAAAGAACTTCTTCCTTACACCCAATCTAAACTTCCCCTGTTTAAGTTTTAACCTGTTACCCCTTGTCCTATCACTACAGTCCCTAGTGAAGAGTTCCTCTCCAGCATCCTTGTAGGCCTCCTTCAGATACTGGAAGCTGCTCTGAGGTCTCCACACAGCTCCTCTTCTCCAAGCTGAACAGCCCCAACTTTCTCAGCCTGTCTTCATACAGGAGCTGCTCCAGTCCCCTGATCATCCTCGTGGCCCTGGTAAGCTGGAAACTGATAAACTCTGAGAATCTTAAGCAACAGTCTTCCAGTAAGGAAATCTGCTAGCGATTCTTCCTTATACAGATTCCAAAAGGCCTGGAAAGGATTGTCACACCTTTCAACATGCTCTTGAATTGAACAAGAAGCTCTCCACACTCCAGCTCACTTTCTAGCAGAGTTAAATGAGCTAGCCATGCTTGTTATTCTAAAGTACTGAGAACATACCCCATAGTTTCAGTGTCAGTGGTTTCAAGATCTGTATCCATATACACATGAATATACAGAAGATATACCTTCAGCCCCTCCTTCCCTCACTTTTCCTTTCTAGTCTGTCAAATAACTCTATACATCAGCCTCATAACTCTATACTGAGTTATAAAATGCCCAGCATTTTGCTGCTACCTTCCACCCCCTCACCTCTGCAGTCCCACCGAAGTCTTGCATTTTCCTCATGCCCATAATTTGATTACCCAAATTCCAGAAAGTTATTTTTTTCTTGTAAGTTTAATTCCTGCACATAATAAAAAGCAGGAGTTATGTGCCATGTTACATTTTATGTTAGGTCAAAGTTAACTGCAGCATTTTAAAGACAGCTGTACCATTCAGAGAAAATCTTGGTAGTCTCCAAGAATGCTCTGTGAACAAATCATCTGAAAATTCAGTTTTAAAGATTTTTTTGATTTACATATATAACACATTATTACATCATGATCTTTTTATTTGGTAGGGCAGAGTTGGGTTTTTTCCCCTTTTACTCTATTTTAATTTTATAATGTAATACATGCAATTAAATGCACATATTTCCGTAAGAGAATTAAGCCTGAGTCCTCCTGTCTTCTGCAAGTTAAAGACAGGGTCTGCAGTAGTTATTTATTAAACTGGTTGACCTTACTAAATACAGTTATGTTAACATCCCATTAATCACCTGTCATTAGCAGCTGCCACCCAGCAGATACACAGTTTCATGGCAAAGATGACAGAGATACCTTAATGCAGCTCTGATTTTCTCTCAGAATCACACTTCTGCAAAGGACACAACTATAATAATTTGTGTCAATTGCTTCCATTGTGATGGCTGGAGAAATGAACACAGGAAAACACTTCTGAAACCCCATTCAAGAGTAGGCACAGAAGTTTAGGCCTAGAAGATCTAAATATTCTGCAAGCCCAAATTAAAGGGTATTGGGTCTGAAGCGGCAAGACAAATAGGAGCTGATTATTCAGTTGGCTATGAAAACAAAATCAAGAGATCCCAAAGTTTGACAGAATAACTTCTCCTTACCTGCATTTTTTCAATCATCTCAAACAAGTCCACAGTCTGTGAAAAGGAAAAGACAACAGGGAAAACAATTTGAACATTTGCAGAAGCTAGCATTAGCTTCTGTGGTAACCCACAGAAGGTTAGTGAAGGATCCAACAGCTTTTTCCATGTTTTGGCACAGAAACTACCTGCTCACTGAAGATTAAATCATTCTTCCTTAACAGATAGCATGGACAATACAATTGGCCAAATAGTCTTCAGCTTGGTTGCAAAAGTTTGACCTGGAACCTAACTGGACAGGTATCAGGAATTTCTCTCTTTCAGTGGGTCAGACTATCAACTTGATACAGCATAGCATAAGAAACGATTAAATGAACAAGTTTAGGATTCTTACAGAAGTGGGCAACTGTAGCTATAACACATGGAATCACAGAATCAATGAAGTTGGAGAAAACCTTTAAGATCATCCAGTCCAACCTCTACCCCATGGCGCTGAGGGCCTCATCTACAAGGTGTGTGAACACTTCCAGGGACGGTGACTCCAGCACTGCCCTGGGCAGCCTGCTCCAGTGCCTGACCACATGTATGCACACGAGCTTGCTTTAGTCACTTCTGCTCAGTGGTTCCAGGCACATCCCACCCCTGAGCCACATGAACACGGACTGCCTTTACCTTGTTGGGGACAGCAGGATTGAGAGCACATGGAAAGCCTTGGGTGGGAGAGTCTATAACATCACTGAAGCAGTGCACCCCCTTCTCAGACCTCCTGCAAGAGAGAGGCAGAATGGGTAGAGCGGAAGAAGAAAGAACTTCTAACTCTTGGAGAACTCGAGATGCCAGTGCTTGCCCGCATTGTCTCCTTTGCCTTCCACTTACTCTTCCTCTACCCAGACCACTTCTTGCCTATGAGGAAGCTGTCATTCCCTGAGAGACTTGCCACCTGCAAACACTATGGATATAACAGCAAAAATCTTCCCACCCCAACTGTTCCGTCTCTGTTCACATGCAATATTTTCCCCACAACTGCCATGTAAGTGCTGAATGATCTTTTTTGCCAAGTTCCTCCTCTATTACAGATTTGCAGCAGAATTAAAGTTAGGTCCCACGGGACGCTTTGGGATCAGATCTCAAAACTGAACCATATTAAAAGAGCTGAAAGCTCTGAAATACCTGAATATGAGCAGCTGAAGAACAGCCCCAGTTGTCACAGTCTGGGTATTAGTCTCCAAGACAGGAGCATAACAGGGATGGTGCTAGAACAGAACCAATACACCATGCAGGAGAGATGCAGACACAGTTCTGTGTCTCCACTGCTGGTAAGGCCAGCATGCCCAGGCTTTTGTCTGTACAACTTCTATTGAAAACTTACTATTATTGTGGCCCCTGCTAGAGCAGCAGTGTACACAAATAGCAGCAGCATTTGCTTGATTTCATAAAAGAGAAAACAAAAAAGTAACTCAAACAGTAGTTTAAAAGACATATATTGCATTGCCCGTTGCACTATGGACAGTCTCACTGATGCAGCTCTATTACTATTCGTTAATAAATGTCCCACACTATTCACAGTTTTTACTAGCAGTCACAACTGGGTTTTAAGTCATCATGAAGGTCACACAGGTGGAGCTTGGAACAAAAAAGCAAGTTTCTAATACAAGAGACAAGACTTCACTTTGCAATGCAAGCATGAATACGGTTGTTATGCGATCATATAATGCAGTGATGGAACTGCTATCCTCTAGCTGTTACATGCATGACTCCTACTGCATCCTACTGCAGTTTCTTCCACACTAAGAAATTGGTATTTATAAGTCATGCAGACTCTTGCTTTGAAACCAGTGGCTACATTCCCTGTTGTATGGAAATACAACGTATTTCTGCAATCAGGAAGCTACACTGTATTACAAGTTCCATCTACATCTTCTATGACCACTAACTTTCTGACAATTCACAACTTATTCTAGCAGCCCAAAGGCATCATGTAACTTGCACATAGGCTGATCGACACAAAAATAACACAATGCTTCCATCCCATTATTTTCTCCTGAAATTCAAATGACAGACATCTGTGCAATGCATTTAGAGATTAAAGCCATAAAGTATATGGGAAAGGAGATGTAGGAGTAAGTCTTGATATCCTCAAATAAATACTGGAATAGTTAGATGGCAAGTTTATTCTAAATTAGTAATACCAACACAAACTTTACTTATCATCTTAGTCATTTACCTGAAGTATGTTTGGGACTGATAAAATTGATGCCCAAGGCAGTATATGAAAGATTTTATTGTTTCTTTTAGAAACATGAACTTTCTGTTCTGTAAGCCCTGGAAAGGGTAAGAGCTTAATTTGATAAGCTCTCATTTTCAGAAACTAGCCAACTCCAGAGAAGTGTAATAGTAGAACTTCAGTGCAACTGGATACCCCCGGGCCTTGTTCCATGCTATAGTGCTTTGCTTTGGCATGGCACTGGTTTCAATCCCGAATCATTCAGTAAGAGTAGAATGCACACGTGCATCATGGAAATTTGGCAGCTCCTACATGAGGTCAGTGTGGTCAGTCCTGCCCTTGTTCTCTCATCATAAATTCATCCCTACACTTTGGACTGACCTGAGCTCTCCATGTAGCAACTGCTCCTGACCAGTCAATCCTGGTACAGTTCTATTGTCAAACAGATACCAAATAGATGCCAAGAGATGCCAGCAGATGCCAAAATCAGTGGTCTTACCACACACGTAGAGATGCTCTCAGTTCTGCCATGACCCCAGATTAGAAATGTGCTGAGGGACTTTAAAAGTCCAGGAGAATTACTTAGATTTTATGTTATCTCATTTCAAAATACCACAATTATTTGCAGTCACTGTAACTATTGCTTCAAAGCCCATTTGTGAATTTGGAACTTTTGGAATGAAAAGCACTATGCTTTTTATTAATAGAAAGAGCAGAATGCCATCTTTCTGGAAAAGGAAAGCAATTCCACAGGCTGAGACAGGAATATGTACGTGTGAATCTACACTTGCTGAAGCTTAATTTTTAGGAAGTGGCAACAAGGGGAAGCAGAAGACCTGGAAAATGCTGCAGACTAAACTAGGATTTTACTGGTGGCAGGTAGCAGTGCATTAATTTCTAGCAGGTAGCCAAACTAAAAACAGGCACTGCTGATCCACTGCTAAAGACTCCACTCTCAATTCTGAAGTGCAAGAATCCCTTTTGCAGACTTCTAAGCCACTGCCTCCACACACACAACTCTGCTCATGCCCTGTATTCCTGTATTGCAGTATCCTTTGCTATTTCAATCCTGGGATCTTTCTATACAGCTCCCTCAAAATAATTCTCATCTGCTGCAGCTGAGCCAGTTCAATAACCGAGTCAATGCTAGTATTTATTCTGTGAGAAACACAAATTGGCCTTGACAGATTTCACACATCCCTGCATCTACCTTTAAGTTTTCCAGGTGCAAAGGGGATTTGCTGCACTCTGAACAGACAGGTTCCCAAATCATCAGGTAACTATTTTCCTAACAGTTCACAAGGAAACAGGTGTATAGCTATTGTAAAAACCTTTGCTAATCTGGAAGCTTTCCAGCAGGAAGAACAATACAGCACGATTTTCAGCTAATTATGATTTCAGCTAACAACAGTCAGTACAATAACTGGTGTCCCAGCCTGGTAAGTGATTCTTGCAATGAGACACTAATGTGTGTTTTTAATTACTCAGTGCTCACACACAAACCCCTAAAACTCGAAAGAACCAATTCCATTCCGTTTCTGCCCACAGCCTCTGACCTCCCGTTAGGAACCTCACTTCCAGCCGCACCAGTACCTACCCTCCGCAGGCTCCGGCAGGGAAGCCGTGCTCCCGGGAAGACATGCCGGGCTGCTCCGCTGAGTCAGCTCCCGAGTTCCCTCCTCGGGAGCCTCCTCTCCTCCTGCCTCGCCATGGAAAAGGGCACAGGCTCCCTCCCGCCTCCCCGCAAAGCCGCGGCTCCGCACCCCTCCTCTTCCTCTCAAGCAGCGCTTCAAAGGAGAGGAAGCAAAAGGCACCTAAAGCCGGCACCGGGCCTCAACCACGCCAGCGGCACGGGGGAACGGAGAGAGGAGGGGGAGGAAGATGAGGCAGCGGAGGATGGGGTGATGACTTCCCCCCCTCCCCGCTGCGGAAGAGCAGTTCCCCTACATCCTTTATGGGTTATCCGTGGATAGCCACAACCTGCTGGAGCGCACTGCTGGGACGGCCGAGCCGAAGAAGCTGTCTTCCGGGGAGACAGTGATGATAACACAAGCAGTGTTGGACGAGGACAGCAGAGCGTTCCCCCATTCAACTCTCATGCAGAGTAAGATCTCTTCCCCAAAGTGGGAAAAGTGAGCATCAAGGCAATCCTCCACAACTTCCAATTCCTTTCAAGGGAAGACTAACAGGATACCAAACCCCCTAGCCCTTGGTATGTGAAGCTGATGCATACCAGGTACTAGAGATTTAGCTTTCCATTAAAATAGCTCTCTGATCTAACATGTAAGCTGTTCTCTAGGGAAGCTCAAATTTTAAGGGGTCAGAAACATGTATTTTTGTTCACTCATCAAAAACTGAGAGTAAGATCATGATTTTTCATTGCAACAATACATACACTTGTGTTCAAATAAGAAAACAGCTCCTCTAGACACACTTTTTTCCCCTGTGATGCCAAATTTCATTCTACAGGATGATGTAATGTCTCCACATCAAGACCTCTAAAGGCAGCAGCTACAACCTTTTGCCAAGTGTCAGCCTCACACTGGGTTTCTTCTGACTTGTGAAGGGGACAGTGGGAAATGAGAGACAGGATTTGACAGAGGAACCAGGTCTTTCCATTTCCTCTTGTCTACATTCCTCCAGCGCCAGCAAATCCGATGCTGGAGTAGGGGCTAACTAATTCAGCCCACCTCCTTGCTCCAACCCAGATAGCTCCCAGATGGGTCCAGGGCACTGAATACAACAGCTGCTTTCTGCACAGGCAGTTCTTACTCATTCACCTGGATCTCTGAGCAGAGATGTGACTGGGCCAAGGCAAAGAGCCAAGCTTGCCACTTCTGCTGCATCCAGGAAAGAGGAAGAGACATTATTTTCTGCTGTTAGAGAGGGCTGCCAGCAGTGACTACTGCCCTCCCCCATCCCAGAGTCATTAGCAGCAGCAATAGCAAGCCTGGCCATGGAGAAAGCAAACTATACAGAGGTTGTTCTGCCATTCTTCGGCAGCTTGCCACTATAGACAAGAGCCAACTTTGTTTCCGTACTAAACACTGGGCTCAGCTTTCATTTAACCGTCTCACAGCTTTACCTAACCTCCTGTGTGATTCCAGTTGTGTACAAAGCACTGAAGACTCACAAGCAAACCAGCACAATTATTAAATACCCTAATTACTGATCTGATCAGTCTCCTTTAGAAATAAACATATGAATAAATCACTGCCGCCTGCAAGCAAATCATAGGCACCCTTTTCGCTTACTTATAATAAAGCTAACAATTGTCACTACTTACACAGCTGATGCAACAATATCACCTAAACAAGACTTTAGTTGCACTAAGTAGATTCAGTTCCTGTTGATACTTGCATTGTTATATGACTAATTCAGCGTACTTGTAGTCCTGTGTTGTAATCCATATATTTGCATAGATCGTTATGCATTTTATAGTTACTGTGTGTTTTAGGGACTGTCACACAACTTTCTGTTCTTTCAGGTATCTTTGTACATGGATTACAGTAATTGGTATCTATACCTTTTGCTGTTTTCCTGGGTTTTTTAAACAGAGTTTTACCATTCTCACAAATGCATTAGCATTTTCTCTTGCTCACATACGAAAAGTGTGTATCAACTGTAACGCAAAAACTGATCTCTGCAATTTCATTAAGTCATTATGAGAACATCAGAAGGTCCACAGAAACTGTGTAATACCACAGAAACACAGCAGCATATCCTTCAAGGGTAAGCTCTTCAGGGCAGAAAGCGTATTTTTTTTGTGGCTTACTGTAATATTACACTCGGTCACCACAAACTCATAGATGCACACACAGAAACATACGTGTTTTCACATCAGCTGCTTCCACAGATCTACGCACACAGCTTCTAAATATAGTACTGAGCATGCAGAGACAGCACCTCCCACTGCCCATTTGCACCCATCATTTTATGTCAAAGGTTGACAGAATCAGGGTGGGATTTCTTTGAACAGACCTTCATTCATGCACTCCCCCCCCCCCCCCATTTCTCCAGTTTGTCTCATTTCCTACACAGACATCTGCGCTCCCCACCTCCACTGTCTCCAACTGCTTGTCTACATAATGCAGTATAGCACAATGTCTTTTAAAAACCATACAGCCACTTTCCTGCTGAGGCTGAAACTGCCCCAAAGTCAATCCATTACACAATGCCACACGAGCAGAAGAGATCTGAATCAGCCTCCCCCCCCCCCCCCCATCTTTGCTCCCATTCCCTCTAGATCCAAAACATATTTAATTGGCATTGCAGGCAAGACGAGAATAAAACCAGCTAAGCTGTTCATCCCCTACCTGAGCAAGGCTCTCTCATCCCCAGCTGGTGAGCAGATGGAGACAGGGAACCCAGCTGCTCTCCTTTCCTTGCACTATCAATTATTCACGTAGGTTGCAGTGTCCTCCCTCTCCCTCCCTCCCTTTCTCTTCCGCTGCCCCCACCTGCAGATGAATGGAGGCTGGTGCTGTCATACTTGAAACTAGAGATCACTGTCAATGAAGAGCAGCCTGTGGAGCAGCTCTGTTTCTAAGCAAAGAAGATTGGCCCTGGCAGAAGGGGCCAGACTGGCAGCTCCATAGCTGGAGCACGGGCAGCCCTGTGTGCCTATATCCTGCTCCCTGCGCTGCTAGTCCCAGACCTGCAGGGATGACCTTTAAAAAGGAGAGGTGTTTTGGTGGCTTTGGTTGGTTGGTTTGGTGTTGGTTATTTTATTTCACTGTTGTTTTGTTTTTCTCCATAGCAAAGCACAGTTTTTCAGTCCTCTCAAGTATAATGAGGGTTATTTGGTGGCAGTGAGCTGGGTCATGGAGATTCATGTGTGTGGATCAGAGTGCAAAGGGAAAGCAGCAGACTGGAAATACATGAGAAATGCTTCCTTAGTACTGACTTACTACCACAGCAGAGGCACTCAAAGAGGATAATCTGAGGGGGCAGGATAATACATTACTTTCTGCAATGCTTTTGGTAATCCTGTGTCATGAGACTGACCTGTGGATTGGAATGATTGTTAGTCACAATTTTTGTAGGTAATTAAAGAAGCTCCTATGTGGTACAAGTCATAGGCAATGGTAAAATGAGTTCTGGCGGACGTAGCTGAAGGCATTTAAAGCATTTTGCCTTTGTAGAGGGCTGCTACCTACAACTGTGTGAATGCTTCAGATCTGTCTCAGAGCAAAATTAGTTTTCATTCCTAGGCCAAACCACTCTATTTTGCACTGGAATAACTCATTCTGGTCCCATCAGCCTGCTGGGGGGATCTCCGACTAGGTCATGACACTGATTCCTTCTGTTAGTTATTCCCATGACCATAGCCATTGCAGAGGCACCACTGAGGTACACACACACAAGAACCCGTATCAGCGTACTCAAACAATAGGTCATCATTGGCTTTTCTGCCCTATTTAACTTCTCCCATACTTTGAAAAAATATCTTCATTAATTTTACCAGAAGTCATAAATTTTCCTGAAATTACATTAAAAATAAAGTACCTAATAAAAAACATTGGTATTGTAACCTCAGTTGTGAGTGAGACAGCTCTTAAAAAGAGGGCACTGTAATTGTATCTGCAATTGTTTTAATTATGTTCTCTTCAAAACTTCATGGATCAAGATTTGTCAGCCTTTTCCCCACAGTTATGCAGGCTGGAAATGCTTTATTTTAATAAAAGAAAAAGTAAGCACTTTGGCATTGAAACCAGCAAAGTCTATAGATGGAACAACAGTGAATTTCCCTGGATTTCTTTTGTGTAAGAGCTCTAAGAGCTCTGACTGAGTCTCCTGGAGCACTCACAAGACCCTTCTGTTGCACTGACTTTGATGAGGTTCACTTTGCAACCTTTCCCTCTTTTGGGACACTCACAGGAATTTTATTTCCCAGTGGACCATTTTTATTAAGTTTATAGGAACCTTTTCTCTGAGACAAGAGAACAAATTATCTTTGAGGTCATTATCAAAGCAATTATTATCAAAATATAACTTGGAGAAAATGCTCAAGTGAACAAATCAAGACTTTGATCCCCTAATTTTAATAGAAGGTAATTATTCCAAAGGTTACTGAGGAATAATGGTACACGGATGCACGTACACAGACTGTCTAAGATAGGTTTTGTCTCCAGAAAAGCAGGCTAAGAAGAAAGTATGGTAAAACTCAATAATGTAAGAAAATTGGTATTGTAAATATTAGAAATGCAGTCTTGTTTGGCTTTTCAGTAAACAACAGATTATCAGTAGCTGTATATCTACCTGCAGATACAGAAGCATAAATGTATGCATTTCATTCTGGATAATATTAGATTCATACTCGACTCATCGTGTGACTATTCTGGTATTGTACAATTTTAAATCAGTGTTATCATAACCTGAGTAATAAAATTATAACATCCTGCCATTTCTACAAGCCTTTAAGTCACCCTTAGATTATAAACTGACTGGGGCTTCATGTTTTGTCTATAAAGAATTTAGAAGAAATTGTTTCCACGTTTCCTTAACACCTTCATTTGCAAATGTCACAATACACATTATTGATATTACCACTATTCTACATATGGATAAACTGGCACAGAGAGACCCTCACTGTTACCCAAGGCAAGAAAGAGGAAACAGCTCGGGGTCTGTCAAAACAGTAGCATAAACAGACACCTGCAGACTACACCAACACCAAGACAACTCCACTCGGATCAGCCTGCTGATCCAGGTGGCATCCTGATAGTCGGGTGCAATGAACTAGTGTTCATTGAACTAGAGCTAGTGCTGGCGCAATAAAGGGGACTGCAATAAGTGGCCAGGGGTGGAAATGGGCTATGGCAGGACTCCCTGTTTTTACAAGTAATAGAATGATGAACTGACCCTTGAAACTGCATCATCAACCTTCTGTCAGAGCCCCTAGGCAACAATTCAGTTGATTTTCAAGCTTTAAGCAATGCTTTCTGCTAGTAGAACTTAATGATACGAGAAATATTTATTAAGTTATCTGACTGTCAGTAGCATATGAATTGGAGGAGATTTTGACAGTATGTATGCGCACAGCAGAAGAATAAGAGGTAACATTCAGGTTGCACCACATTCAGGTTTTTTCCGTAAGGAAAAACTGGTTCCTCCCATGAGGGTTGTTCAGTATTGGGAAGAAGTGCCAAAAGAGACTGAATAATCTTGATGCTTGGAGACCTTCAGAAGTACAGAGGAGGCCCTGAGCAGCATGTTCTAGCTCTGCAGTTGTCCATCTTGTGTAGGGCAGTTGACCTAAATGAGACCTTTCCATCCTAATTATGCTATGGTGTTAGGACACCTGTGGCAAGGAATGTTCAGAAGCTCAAAGTTCATCATTTCAGTACAAAATGAAGGGCTTCAAGTTCAGCAGTGTATCAGATCATAACTGAGTTCAAATTCTTCACTGGTTTCCACCCTGAAGTAATCAGGTTTTCTAATCATTCAGTAGGTAAGGATCTTTTTGGCATATGTAAGAGCACTGAACGTCAGAGAGAGTTTGTAGCATCCAGCAGGTCTTGCCCTAGAAGTATATCACAGGTGCTCAACAAGGGGATAGCTCAGGCAGATGGAAAAAACAAGACATGTGAGCTCTAGCAGAGGAAGGCAGCCTCGAGAAGCTCGTATTTTGCAAGCACTAGTGCATTACCTGTATTATAATCATGCCTAAGTGAAAAGACTTAGTTTGTGGGCTTTACTGCACAATCAACTTCATGATTGTCTTTAACCAATAATTTTAGCAAAGAAACACCTTCTTCATACTCTTAGTCAGCCCAGTCCCCCAAAAGCAGTAATACACGGACATACAAAGCCAGTTCATGCCTGTGAATTACATGCGAAATCAAGGCAGAGACATGAAAGGATTGCCAGGGTCATGTTAAAACAGATGGATGGACAGACCTTTTTGGCAGCAGAGAGACAAGCCCTTGGAGTGAGGGAAGGCTCAAGAGCACACAGGTGAAGATAGGGGCCTTGCCTAGGTTGGGTCAACAAGTTTAGCAGTGTGCAACAATGAAATGCTATTCAAGCTAGGGGAATAATACTGGTCTAATCCAAACAAAAGGATAGGGCACACATGCAAAGTTTTTGTGCTCTGTGGGTACCCGCAAGTTTCCAAACCGGCACTGGGACTGCTAGGAAGATACACAGTATGGGGAAGAAGGAAGTCAGACCTGGTGGGTCAGTGCAGGTGAGGACAATGAGGGAATGCCAGGATGGAAGGGCAATTGGACAAGTTTCTTTTGCAGAGTTAAGGATAAAGCTGCTCTCAGTTTCTATCTGTGCAGGTATTACGATTTAGAATCATAGAATAGTTAGGTTTGGAAAGGACCTTAAGATCACCCAGTTACAACTCCCCTGCCACGGGCAGGGACACCTCACACTAAACCATGTCACCCAAGGCTCTGCCCAACCTGACCTTGAACACCACCAGGGGTGGAGCATTCACAACTTCCCTGGGCAACCCATTCCAGTGCCTCACCACCCTAACAGGAAAGAACTTCCTCCTTATAGCCAATATAAACTAGCCCTGTTTCAGTTTTAACCTACTACCCCTTGTCCTGTCACTACAGTGCCTACTGAACAGTCCCTCCCCACCATCCCTATAGTCCCGCTTCAGATACTGGAAACTGCTATGAGGTCTCCACGCAGCCTTCTCTTCTCCAGGCTGAACAGCCCCAACTTTCTCAGCCTGTCTTCATACGGGAGGTGCTCCAGTCCCCTGATCATCCTCGTGGCCTCCTCTGGACTTGTTCCAACAGTTCCATGTCCTTTTTATGTTGAGGACACCAAACATAATCTAATAATCTGAATCAGACGGGATTATTCCCCACAAACACCTCCTGTCAGCCTGCAACTGATGGGAGCAGAAGGGGTTAAAGCAGCCTCCAGTAGGAGGGGTAGCAGGGAACGGCTTCTGTCAGACCCCATCAAGCCAGGGAATCCCTGGCTCCAGGACACCCAGCCCACCCTCCTCCGGCAGGAGACCCCTCCTGTGGACGGGATCCCGGGAAGTTGGAAAGTTGCCGCGGTCTCTTTAAGAGCCGGAGCAGCTGCCTATTAGTGTGGACGGCACGATCCACTGCGGTGCGAGTGTGGGGTAGGGAGCGTCCGCAAACTACCGTGCGCTAAACACGTTAGGGAGACCCGGTAAGATTTACACCCCGGGGCACGAAAGATCACTTGTAAGCACATGGGGAGCTGATGATGATTTAGACTTGATCAATACCTGAAATGTGGTTTCTGTGAAACGTTTCTATTCCTTTTTTCCACTGCAGGAGCCGGCGAGAGAGCTCACTAAAATCTCTGCCCTATGCTTAAGGCACAAAGAGTGAGGCCCCATTCTGAAAGCATTCGTTCTCCAAGAAACCTGCAAACAGATTCGCTTAAAGTCACAGTGTAAAGGTCTGTAGCAACTGGAAACTGCACTGAGACTACCTGAATCAGAAGTCAGCTCCTCAGCTAGGAAAACAGTCTCCTTGCTTCCCCTTTCCTTGCTATTATTGCTCAGTAGAAGAAAAGCATACAGTGCCCTTAGTTTCAGGAAGGGGAGGATATTGTGACTTCCTGGAATCAGGGCAGTAAATAAACAATGTGCAGGCTGTTCACAATGAATTTCCTCAAGAGAATTGCCCGAAAAAGCACCTACTGATTACTCAACGAGGATGGGCCACCTGGAAAAGGGCGAAGATGGGTTATGCAGAGGCAAAATAATGGATCATTTCTTTGCTAAACAATAAATGACACACGAAGAGTAAGGAGGGTCTAGGAGCATACAGCAGCAGGGAACAGCCAATACTGACTTAGACAAATGCATATATAATGTCTTAAAAATAATCATGGTATTCAGTAAGAAAATGTCTACCACTTAGGAACCATACACTAAATACCTAGAAATGGAATCATAGGAAATCTGTTCATAAAGAAACGTGGGGGATTGTGTGAATGACTAAATATACATCCTACTGTGCTTGTACAGTACGTATCACAATAGGACGCAGTTCCATTTGGCATGGGCTGTACAGTATATACATATATTTATAAAATGCATAATATACCCTATCAGCCCTGCAGTAAAAACTTAATCTATGGCTTCAAGTGCACTTATTACAGACATGTGCTCCCTAAACGTTTTGGAGTATTGCCAGACAACGTCTCACAAAACAGTGTTTCCACATCAAACTTCCAATGGCAGAACAACTAATGAAAAATGATCCTGTGGACCAATTTGTTCAGCACCTCATTGGCCTGGTAGCACTAAGAGGACAAACAACTGAGCACCACTGGAAAATCAGCCTGTATACAGCACAATTTGTAGTAAGAATCCAGTAGAATTCCTAGACTGCAGGGAGCTGAACTGCTACATCAAAAACATCCTAGTAGACTGCACTGAGACTGTCCTGTGTTGTCACTTAACCCCAGCCAGCAATTAAGCACCACACAGCCACTCACTCACTCATTCCCCATCCTGGTGTCCCCCAGTCCTTTTACTATGGTAATTTCCAGCCCACACATCTCCATTTAGAGGGCCACAAGTCACAAGAAGCCTTGCTTTTGGTTTTCTTTTGTTTGGAAACATGTTTGCAGTCAAACTCTGCACTTGTTTGACCTTCCAGTTACAACACTACCTGTAAGAAAACCAGCCTGCAAATCAACAAAATGTAAAATAGGAGCATAAAAAATAATCTCTGAAAAGATCTCTACAAGTCTTTCAATAATTCGTATTTTGGTCTTAATTATATTAAACAAGCCATACATAGTTTGCATGGAAATTAACGTATTTCTACCTTCTCCATCCCCATGATGAAATGTGTTGATCTGGTAGAAACTCATGTTGCCAGTTTCATGTACTTCAGGTTTGGGACTGTAGAAACTGTGAGGCTTAACAAAGTTCACCGTAGCTGGGCTGCCATGCAAGGACGCTTTAGGGTAGAGTTTCAACAGGAAAGCAGAAGTAAGAGCTGCAGGAAGCTGTAGTACTCAATATGAGCAAACACTTGTCAGGGATTTTGCGTAAAGATCAGTGCATCATTTGTCCTTTACAGTGCCCATAGGAAACTGGACAAATCACCTCCACTTCCACACGTTTCTCATTCTGCCCTATCCCCCACTTTGCAAATGTAATTTCAGTAAGAGCAGGCTAACATAAAATTGCCAAGGAAGCAGAGGAGACAGCTCTTATCATGAAGGCCCTTTATCTTCTCTTCAGATGGCCAAATATACATCCCATTGCGGTGGCTGAAACAGAAATCTAGGAAGTCTTGATGACAGTCAGAGTTGTTGGTGAGTAGCTTGATGAACAGGGGAATCAGGGTAAATATAGCAACACCAAAGACTTGGAAACAATAGCACCATCAAAAGCTTGGAAACAAGAGCACCGCCAAAGACTAAGAAGCTTCACCAGTATCAATGGAGACTTCTCAGTATTGATGGATTTACAGCAAGGTGGAGACTGGAAACTTGTCAGGGGTCTGGGTGTGTCGCAGTGCCACATTTTGAAGTGTGAGAAGTAAAGGGTCGTATAATGGTGATTCAAACAAGAGACTATTATCCTTCTTTTATTTTAACAAGTGAGACGAAATTTGGAAGAAGCAGGGAGGAACAGAGGAGGCAAGAGCAGATACCTCATCAGTAGTTCCAATGTATTCAAAGAAGTCTCTTCAGCCCAGTGTCAGTGAGAGCTTTTCACAGTTAACGCTGTCTCCTGAAACACTCTGACATCTTTCATCTGCAAGGGGTTTCACAGAACAGGCTTACGAATCGAAGGTTGCCAGTAGCCAGTAGACGTGACAACTCTTCCCAAGAAACAGTGTTACCATCACATGGATCATCTCTGGCATCAAATATGATTCAGAATATTCAGAACAACACAGATGTTCTGAATTATGACCACTCTATCCTGAAATTCTCCAATATTCACAGACCATTTGCAACCATTCATCACTTTTCTTGTGAATACAGATATGGTATGGAACAAGCAGACGTGCAGTTATCACCATTAATATATTCTCTCAGAGCCATCAGTTCAACCATATATACACACATTGAGTGTTCTGGTCATTTGTTGCCTACAGTGACCAAGAAAGCTATCTCTTCAGAACAGAAGCCTTGATAAAACAGTTTCCCTTCACAAACAACAGGAGCTGCAGTATCACCACTGCTGCTGCCTCAGGAGAAAGCAAAAGTGATGTCCTGCTTTCACAGCACAACTTACAAATAGCAGCCTGGTCTGCCAGTGATGTGGCATGGTGTTGATGCAGGCACTGTCCCTGCAGCTGATGGCTGACCTTGGAAACAGTCATTCACCACACAGCAAAAAAAAAACATCCAAAACATCTTCACAATGCCACGCTACAGTGGCCCAGGATAACTCTCCAGATGCCATACAAACTGCAATACTGCAAGACATGATCATGGCACATACCAGAAATATGCTATGATGTGCTCTTGCTAATTTGGCAATGCCCATTAGAAGTGCAAATCCACGCCAGGACTGGATAAAACCTGTAGGGATCACTAAATAGACTGACAGCTCGCACATGGAAGGAACCACGCCAGGATAAAAGTTACATTCTTTTCAGCTTATGCGTCTGCTTTCATAAAGTGAGGAAGAAAAAGCTCTTTCACTGACTCCTGTGAACACCCTATTTGCATGGATGTAACTGAAATGTAACACCCATTTTCCCTGAGGTAGAAAAAGGAACCACATCGAGCTTCCCCTCTCTGATGTACGCTGCCTTTGTGGCACATGGCTGGAGCAAAGCACAGTGGAAACTACTGCTAAAACTAATGCTAAAAGAGTGTTGTGTTTGAATGGAGCATATATAATGAAAAAAAAAAAAAAGGATCACTGTTGTAGATGTAGTTTTCAAGCAAAAATTGCCTTTATTAAAATAGATTTTACTAACTTTTTTCTTTCTTGTTTCTTTTCTTACCAAATTATCTCTCTCTGGCCTTCCATACTTGTGGCCATACTGGTGCTTCCTGCATGTTTTTGTGACTGTTAGTTTACTAACCCAACAGAAGACAGAATTCATTTTCCTTTTTCCTGGTTAGTTTTATGCCCTGTTAACAATCAGAACATGTCAGGGAGGGGTCCAGTGCGTAACAGGTTTGGCAATATAAGCAGCAAGAATAGGTCACTAGGACCAAGGAGGAAGATAGGGAACGGGAATTCTGTGGCAATTACACATTAACTTTTCTCACTGCATCTTCATTCATCCTTTGGCTGAAAACTTTCCCAGTTTGGAATGGTGAAATTGCATCTGGAGAAAAGGAATGCAAATACTGTTCCACAGTAAAGCAGCTCAGCATATACAGGTCTTACTTTCTCTTATTTCCAGAAATACCTTGTACAGTCTAGAATGACAGCAGATGATCTTCCTGTGTCCTTTCAAGTATCCTCAATTGATTCCTTAATTTGAGCTTGCAACTGTTTCTTTCCGCTCACTTGTTCTTTCTGCAACAGGTATGCCACTTGATTCTTCCACCATATTCTAGCAATAAGATCTTAACTGCTCTCCTTCTTCACGTTTAGCCACAGTCACCTACTCCTCTCTCTGATCCACATTAGGAGCTCTAAATTGGCAAAAAAAAAAATGAGAAGTCACTGTAGTATTCCATTTAATAGCATTCTAATCACATGGGTGAATTCTTTCACAAGAGTGCGTACTGCCAATTTTAATCCAATGCACAGTTAACCTCTGATTTTTCATCAGTAGAAGCACTGCAATGTGCAGAGTTTCTACACAAGTATAGAAGGTCCTCCAACAAAAAGTAAATAATGTAGACCAGATTGAGCTCTGTCATTAAACTAAATCAGCTGCAGAAAGCTTTACTGATGCTAATGAAACCTCACGGTTTTAAAGCCCTGGCCCTAAGGAGAACTCAGAATAAAAAGATACAGCAAAACATGGTGTAAGTTAATTTAAAACACTGTAAGAGGAGATAAAAACCCTCATGTATCCCATTGTTGGTAAACACTTGGTACTTAGCCATCCTTCTCATGGCAGAAACAGAGGCTCTGCTTTATTCATTTTAAATAATTATGAACTTTAGGTGTGCAGACAGGTCTGGAAACACTTGTCACCTTAAACGTGACTCCCCACTTTCAGGAAAGAAAAGTCTATTAGTTGTGCACAACATAACAAGTGTCTCTTACTCTGTAGATTTAAATTTTTTAGCTATCCCTGGGACAGTTAGAATCATAGAATCATAAGAATAGTTAGAGTTGGAAAGGACCTTAAGATCATCCAGTTCTAACCCCCCTGCCATGGGCAGGGACACCTCCCACTAAACCATGTCACACAAGGCTCTGTCCAACTAGTTGAGGAACTAGTCACAGCAGTAGAAGCTCTCTTTGCAATATCACTCCTTCTGTGACCACCTCTCAACCCTGATGTACAGAGAAAAGCCACTGCCAGGTAGGAGGCAGCCATGCCAAATAAACCCCACCATACAGTGACTACACATATGCTAACTTTCAGCTCTTGTCCTGTAAGAACTGGAGTAAGCTGGAAGACAAAGAGATTGCCAGCTACCAGGAAATGTATGAACATTCAACTATGGCAGGTCAAGCACAACTGCGTCTCTTAAAGTTATGTGCTGCTTTTTGAACATCTGAGCATAGGCAAAACTTCCCTTGGGTTTTGATTTCTCCTTTTCAAGACATTAGACTTGACCAGAAACATACCAACCATAGTTCATGGCTGCCCCATGACCTGTGTAGTGATACAATGTAATGGTACTCCTGAACAGAAAAATCCACATCATATTTCACGAAAGTGACTAAGCAGAACCTAGGAGACAAAAGGAGAGGCAGACAACACAGGGAAAGGTGGTTCAGTAGCACTTTGTCCCCAGTACTTGCTCAGGCTCTTAGAAATTGCTTCAGGACAAGGTTATAGGGAAGACTAGACTTAGTGATTGCAGAGAGATTAATGGTGCAGTGGCATGTACGTCACAAACCCTTGGGAACAAAGCAAGCTTCTCTGCAGACTGAGCTGATAAGTGAGCTTACTGTAGGTACTAAGTTAATCAGTAGGAGTCTGGGCAGAAGCTAGAGTAGATAACGAGATGAAGCAGGAGAAAGGTGAAATGATTCCCAGAGACTGAAAGAAAAATGAAGATCAACAACAGGAAGAAAGAAAGGATGAAAAAAAGGAAATCTGTGCTCTTAAGTAAAGAAATCTGATGTTAAATGAAGTCTGATCCCCACAGTATGACTGAACAACACAAAACAGATTGGGATAAAGAAAAGTGGATGCATTCAATGCATTTTTTGCACAGTCTTTAATAATTCTGATAGACCTTGAGTTGCCTGGTCCCCTGAGTTGGAGGACCGTGAGTGTGGGAACAGTAACTTTCCATTTGTGAACACTGAAATTGTAAGGGACCAGCTGTACCAGCTATGTGTACTTAAGTCTATGGCGCCAGACGAGATTAACCCCACAGTACTGAAGGAGCTAGTGGATGTTATGGTAAGACCCCTCTTGATCATCTACCAAAGGTCTTGGAAGGTCCCTACTCATTAGTTATTACAGTCCTCAAACAGGGTATGAGGGAAGACCCAGGGAACTACAGACCTGTGAGTCCAACCTCAGTTCTTGGAAAAAACTATGGAGAAGATTATACTGGGTACTACTGAAAGGCATTTAAAGAATAATGCAGTCATCAGGCACAGTCACTACGGGTTCACAAAGGGAAAATACTGCCTAGCTAATTTGATACCTTTCTATTATAAGGTCACCCACCCCGTGGATGAAGGGAAGGCGGTGGATGTAGACATTTCTGGATGTTAGTAAGGCTATTACTATGGCAGCATCCTTCTGGACAAGTTGCCCAGATGTGGTTGAAATGTGTCCAGAGGAGGGCAACAAAGCTGGTGAAAGGGCTGGAAGCAATGTCCTGTAAGGAATGGCTAAGGACTTTGGGTCTGCCTAGTTTCAAGAAAAGGTGGCTGAAGGGAACCTCATTGCTTTCTACAGTTTCCTGAGGAGGGGAAGTGGAGTGGGAGGCATTGATCTCTTCTCCCTGACATCCTGGATGCATGGGAATGGTTCAGAGCTATGCCAGGGGGAAGTTTAAACTGGACATTAGAAAGCATTTCTTTACTGGGAGGGTAGTGAAACCCTGGAACAGGCTTCCTAGAGAGGTGTTGATGCCCCAGGCCTGTCAGTGTTCAAGAGGCATTTGGACAATGCCCTTAACAACATGCTCTAAGTTTTGGTCAGCCCTGAATTGGTCAGGAATTGGACTAAATGACTGCTGTAGACCCCATCCAACTGAAATGTCATGTTCTGTCCTGTTCTGTGACTCTATTCTACTCTATTCTGTTCTGTTCATTCTTTTTCAGACACGCACTAAAGGTTCAGATGGTAACAGACCTCAAAAGTAATTCAGTACCTGTTCTGTTGCTTATCAATACCCTTCATAAAAAGGAATTTAACTCATCCCTCTGTGAAATAATAAGCCATTGCTTCCTTTGTAAAATCAAACGGGATGAAACATGTGACAAACAGCATGCAATCAGGATCGAAAAATGTACAGATTTTCATTTTATAGAACTCATAAGGGTTATGTGTGGGCCATGTGACATGGGCTGGGCCAGCAGCCGTGCCTGCTTTGTGAGGCAGAGATCAAGATTCCTCTGGTTCACGGGGTGGTGGTGGTGGAAGAACATAGTTTTCAGGGCGGTTTATCTCACTAAAGTAAAGCAGACCAAACAGATCCGACACAGGTAAGCACTCCCCCACTGCTCACTCCGCCCTCTTTCCTCAGGAGTTTCCTGCTTTTGTGGGAGAGACCTAGAAGAGCTACAAGAGTAGAAGGCATGTGATCGTCTAGAAATTGCCTTGGATTAAGAACCTGGAAAAACAAGGTTTCCCACTCAAAACTCGTACAACGGCATCTTCCCATCATTCAGTAGTGGCTGGCTTTTAGTTTCAAAAGAAATCTTCATTGCCTCCCTAGAAGAAAACTCAAAAGGAGGGAGAGTTTTTACCAGTGTCCCATCCTCAGAGCAGAAGAAGGAGAAAGGACAAAAGTGCTTGCACATTTTTCCTTGTGATGAAGAGAGAAAGTAAAACATGACTGTTTCTACCTACCGAAACCTGTCTCTGGTAAGTACATGCTGAAAAATAATGTAGTTCTTTTTCTGGCATTCGTATATATATGTATCTATTTATGCTCTAACAGGAGAACACATACTTTGTGTGCAAAAGCACACAATGTAACATATGTATATATTTGTTAGGAGATGCATTCTCATAAAAATGCCCATTGTGTCATGCTTTTGTCACGCTTTTTTGACAGTGTCTTCATCAAAACAGTGGGATATGTGTGGGTTAGTATAACACATGCAAAGTGACATGCAAAAAATGTTGAATACAGATCCCTGGTATGTGCTTTGTAGTGACTGCACACAGTGCAACTGCTGTCTCCTTCCCAGAGATGGTGTTTGAAATGGGGGACAGGAGGGGCTTTCGTGCCTGAGGATAGTGCGAAAAATCACATCAGTGGAAAAAGAACTGAAGATACAGGCAAATATTCAAACACATGCCTACATTTTGCAAAAACAGACATAACCCCAGCTACATCTAGAACCAAAAGTAATGTTATTGCTATAATGCTACACTGAAGCTAGGTGTTCTATTTACTAGAGCAGACAGCCCCATTAATAAGGCTATTTTTTTTTCCAGGATCTGAACTAGTATCTGAATGTTTGCTACCCAATGTACAAACGTCCTAGAATTAACCTTTAAAGTTATTCTGTGTTTCACTTTAATAATAACCACAAATCTGCATCCTAGACTGCTCTAAGTTCTATTAAGAAGCCCTTTTTAGATAAGCCTGGCAATAAGTGCTCATGGTCTATTTATGCATTTTAGGTCTGTGTGTTCAAATGCTCCCGTTATTCAGTATGCATTCACATAGGAAATTCTAGTACATTTACACTGGCATGCATTTATGCATGCATTTCCCTAGGATATTATGTATGTGCATAGCTGCATGTTCTCATGATGGCATGTACTCGAGTATGTATGTTCTTATTTTGGTCATGATGCTTATGACTTCTGTTTCATGTTGAAAAAACTATTCCATCTTCCACAGATGTCTGTCCCCTTAACTACTCATCTGTTTTCAAGTGTCTGCTAGCAGCATCTGTACTGCCATGTGGTTAGAGACACAGTGGAAGAACATCCGCCAAGCCTTGTTGCTTCTTTTCACTGCTGCTCTTCTCATTGGGGTCACCATGCTGGCCATTTCATCCAACATCAATCCAGTAGGCTATTTCTTCCTAGGGGTAGGGGGAGTGTGCCTGATCGGCTATTTGCTGAGTGTGTTTGTTGAGTGTTACCTGAGGAATCGCCAGCGACGTGAAGCAAACGAGATACCTCCAAACAGGCATAACCAAGCAGGGTAAGCAGCAACCTGGTTATTCCTCTTATTTTAACTCTCTCTCCTCAGTCATGGCCGTTTTACATATTGTTTTGTTGTCTTTCTCCTAGGACACAAAACACAGACTCTATTCCAGAAGTCGAAAGTTCTTTTCCCGTAGTTTTCCTTCATTCTTCAGGTGGAGGTTGCAAATGTCTCTGCCACGCATGTCCTGTATCCTGTCCGATAGATATTTTCTTCCCTCCAGGAACTGATCCACTAACAATTTCCAAGGTTAAATAGATCCAGGCCCAGTTTTATGTTTCTTTGAGTAATTAAGTCTTGCCAAACAATGAGTCAGACAAGGAAAAAGAAAAACTGCTGAGGCAATACTGAATCTTAGCTGGGTTTAGCTCTATAAACCTTATCTGTAAAGCAACTGTTCCTCGGCAAACTTTTAAAAAGGAATCTGTAACTGGGTGTGTTTCCAGTCTTAAACACCCAATTGCACACTAATAAACCCTGATTTTGAGATGCTCTGAATTCTTCCACATCTTTTTGGCTTCATGCACATTTGCAGGTTCTCAGTGTCATCTAATTTTAACCCCTATTTACCTACTGTAGTTGAAGAGTTTACTTGTATCTTTGCTTCCTTGTCTGTATACTCCAGATAATCATCATCACATCCATAAATTACTTGACATTCTTAAATATAGGGTTTGT
This sequence comes from Lathamus discolor, assembly GCF_037157495.1. Taxonomy (NCBI): domain Eukaryota; kingdom Metazoa; phylum Chordata; class Aves; order Psittaciformes; family Psittacidae; genus Lathamus; species Lathamus discolor. The sequence continues at coordinate 5,855,663 of NC_088887.1, read as the reverse complement.
AAGAGGGCAAAATATTATTGTGTGTTTCTTTTTAGAAAGAGTAAGTAAAAAGGAGTCTATATTGAGCTTTGCTAGCTTGGGAACTTACTAGAAGAAAATTAGTTATTTATTTAAAAATACAACCTAAAAAGGAAAATGTTTCTAAAATAACATTTTTCTCTGCAGATATTCTTTTTAACACAAAGTAATTAGTCCTTTTTTAAACTAAATGAAAATATTTGGGCTTTTTTGTTTTAAAAATAGACAAACGTTGAGCTGATGTATTAAAAAAGGTCCTGTTTTATTCCAAGAAATACTTAGTAGTAATTCTTAATAATAAATTTTAACTGGTAGGAGATTTAAAATGAGGGACATCAAGCCAAACCTAGGACACTGATGAGCAGTGTGGCTTTCCTCACTTATTCCAGAGAGTGTGGATGAGAATGGATGAGCCATTCTCTAGACCATGAAGCAAGTTAGCTGTACAAGTGAGCTGATCCAGTGGCAGAATATCACATACAGTAATCCCATGTGAGATATACTGTCTCAGCCCCATCTATTGATTGGTTCCAATAGTACATTATCTCGACTACCTGCTTCTGCATAAACTAAGCAGTAAAATAATCACTGTAACTGCCATTCCTCTTTTCCTGTTTTTGTGCATAGGGTGAATGCTGCCTATGAAGCACCCACCTATGAGGAAGTGATGACCATGTCAGTTCCAGCAATATGGACAATTGCATCCAATCCAGGCTTAGTACCCTCGCCACTGAATGAGCCTCCTCCTTACAACGTGGTTATTGAATCATCCACCCAAGAAGAGATGACGGTGGAGGCTCTCAGGATGTCAGTGGCATCAGACACAATGCGCACCTCTGAGACAAACACAGGACCCAGGATGCAGTTGCAGCTGGTGCTGCCCCCAAGACTGCAGCGGTTTGTTTCAGATATCCATGAAGTGAAAGGTGTTGAAGACAGGTTTGAACCACTGGAGCCACTCACTCCACCACCTGCTTATGAGAGTGCTGTCAACGATGATGTCTTTGAAGATGCCTTCCAGCCCTCCATATTATGATTCATTTAACCTTACAAGAATGCAGAACGAAATCCTCTGCCCAATACAGAATGCTCCTAGAGGTAAAAAACCTGAGATTTTTCATACCAGAAACTGTAGAAATTTGCCTCACCGTTCTTTGAACCAGAGCTGAGCTACAGACACAGCTTCTGATGTCACTAGAATCTTTTGCACAACATACAAACCAATGCAATACCACAATGCTTTGTCTTGGCAGATATGTAAAATGACTGCTGCTGCTGAACCCAGGACAGATATGTACACACACACATCCTCTGCCTGAACCACTACGCTTTGCAGCTTTACAGGAGGGTGTATTTTTCAACCGTACTACAGGCCCAAATAGATGACTCGAGATACTTTATCATGGCAAGCATTTGCACCTCCAGCTCTCCATAATGCCGCCATGCATGGAGGCTTCTCTCTGGACTCTGGAAAGGGCCAGTCTGTCTGCCAAGGCCACAAGCTGCAGCAGAGCACCCTGGAGAATAACAGCTTTGAGGCACGTGTGGTGTCATGGCTCTAGGGTGGAGCCAGGTTCCAGCTCTCACTGATCACTGATGCTATGTGGTCGCTTACAGTGGTAGAGCTAACCTGACAGGCTCTGCAGTGTTAAAGTGGTCTGCAGCATGCAAAGAGACATTCATGTCTGGCGAGTGTCCAAATACAAACAAATGAAATAAGGTGGTCCAAATCTCTTTATGAAGGAGAGCAGCAATCATCAAAGCTGTGTCTCATATGACTGCATCACCTTTAATTCATATGAGAAACCATCAAACCACAGGCTAGAAGCAAATAAATTCTTATTGTTTGATTCTTTTAAGATCAAAAAAAGAAAAAAAAAACCCCAACCTTTTTATGCTGTTTATAAATAAACCACATTCAAAATACCTGGTGGCATCATTACTTTTTCCTCCCAAAAGAAACACCCCAGAAAGCCATGCTTTTGCCTGCATTCAGCTTATCTGATAATCTTGGCTTAGAAAGAGGAGTTTAATTTCTAAATCTACAACTGAATCAGTTTAATATCATTAATGATGCATTATATCATATAATATATATATCATATATATGATATATGATCATATATATCATAGAATAAGATATAAATCTGCTGATAGACGCAGTGTGATTTCTTTAAAGCCAACCCCTTGGTGCATTTCCCTCCTATATCTGCAAACACAGAAGAACAAACCACGATCAAAACCAATACAGGTATACCATGCAGTAATAGAAACAAGAGTGTAAACTGGGCCACCCAGGACCTTTCTGAGTGCACCAAATTGCCAGGAGTCAGGAAGAAATTCAGGCAGCCAGCACAGACAAAAACTGGTCAAAACAAAGGCCAAAATGTCACCAGTTTTGATCACTGGGATTTTTACCTCTTAAGTTATTCAAGCCTTTGGACTTGTGTTAAGTGTCAGCATGTGAAACTCCTGTGCACCATGGAACACTTATCTGAACTTTTACATGACAGGAGCTGTAAATTTGCTTCTGCTAAAAGGATTTTCATTTGCTTTTCCCTTCATATTTCAAGTGTACTCTGCACAACCCACATGCTCCCTTCTCCCATTTAACTACGGAACATTACTTGAGCCCTTTATCAAGGAGCATGACCAGCAGGTCGAAGGAGGTGATCCTGCCCCTCTACTCTGCTCTCGTGAGACCTCACCTGGAGTATTGTGTGCAGTTCTGGTGTCCTCAACATAAAAAGGACATGGAACTGTTGGGACAAGTCCAGAGAAAGCCACAAGGATGATCAGGGACTGGAGTACCTCCTGTATGAAGACAGGCTGAGGAAGTTGGGGCTGTTCAGCCTGGAGAAGAGAAGGCTGCGTGGGGACCTAATAGCAGCCTTCCAGTACCTGAAGGGGGCCTATAGGGATGCTGGGGAGGGACTCTTCACTAGGGACTGTAGTGACAGGACAAGGGGTAATGGGTTAAAACTTAAACAGGGGAAGTTTATATTGGCTATAAGGAGGAAGTTCTTTACTGTTAGGGTGGTGAGGCACTGGAATTGGTTGCCCAAGGAAGTTGTGAATGCTCCATCGCTGGCAGTGTTCAAGGTCGGTTTGGACAGAGGCTTGGGTGACATGGTTTAGTGTGAGGTGTCACTGCCCATGGCTGGGGGGTTGGAACTGGATGATCTTCTTAAGGTCCTCTCCAATGCTAACTATTCTGTGATTCTATCAATTTCAGCTGATTTCACCTAAAATGTGTTAACGAGACACAACAGAAAATCTATAGAAGAAATCCAACAAAAAAAAAAAACAAACCAAAAAAAAAAAAAAACCAACAAAAAGCCAGTCACAGAATTGGTCTGTTTGCAAGGAAAGCTGCATGCCTGTTATTCTACCCACACACAGAGAACCCTTCCTGTTACTCTGATGTGCAAGACTAGTCCCCTCCGCCATGACTCTGGCCTCTGGGTCACAGAATCCCAGCCTGGTTTGGGTTGGAAGGGACCTTAAAGCTCATCCAGTTCCAAAATCCTGCCACAGGCAGGGACACCTTCCACTAGAGCAGCTTGCTCCAAGCCCCTGTGTCCAACCTGGCCTTGAGCACTGCCAGGGATGGGGCAGCCACAGCTCCTCTGGGCACCCTGTGCCAGCGCCTCAGCACCCTCACAGGGAAGAGCTTCTGCCTCAGAGCTCATCTCAATCCCCCTGTTCTGTCAGGTTAAAGCCATTCCCCTTGTCCTGTCCCTGCAGGCCCTGTCCCAAGCCCCTCTCCGGGTTTCCTGCAGCCCCTTTAAGCACCAGACCACTTCCATAACCACACACCACACCCGCCACGCCCGAGCCCAGGCACGAAAAGGCGCGAACCCCACGGGGGCAAGGCGCGCCCGCGCATGCGCACAGCGGACGGTTGACGCTAGTCCTGTGCCGCGCAGCCCTTGCCTCGGCCACGTGACTGTAGCGGAGGCAGCGCGGTCCGGGCCGCCGTGGTGAGGTGAGTGTCGGGGGGCGATGGGTGCGCACCGGGCCCGACGGGCACGCAGGGCCCTGCGCCTGCCTCGGCCCGTGCGGCTTTGGGAGCCGGGGGTGGCGCGGGTGTTGCAGGCCGCTTCCGGCCGTTGTCAGGCGGCGGCTGGGCGCGGGGTCGGTCCGCTTCCTCTTGAGCGGAAAGGAAGGGTGGCTCGGACAGTTGAGTTGCGCTTAGGTCTCGCCTCTCCTGCTAGGGAAGCGTGCGGCATGCAGCGGTGTCACCAGGAAGCGCTAAAGAAGAACCGGGTGATGCTGGCAAAGCAGCTGCTTCTGAGTGAGTTGATGGAGCATATGATAGAGAAAGACATCATCACCACGGAGATGGTGGAAACGATACAGGTATGCAGGTTGTACTCGACTGTACCCGAGCCTTAACCCTGAGTTTTAGTTAAGCTCAGTGTCCTTCTTGGCAATGGCAGCATGATAAACTGCATATTTTAATGTGATTACATGTATGTAACGTGCATAGCATGTAGGTTTTGCTTGCAACACACGGGAGAACTGTAAGCCACTGTTTGTGTTACTGATTTTGACTGGGGCTTACTAAGTCGTTGGCTTGCATGCTGGTATGGAGTTGCAGCAGACTGTGCTTTGTGAGTTTGGTAGTCATCTTCCAGTCCTTTGTTGTCATTTGTGCCTGCATATGTAGAAGTAGAAATAGCACCTATTTTCAAAAGAATATGATGAAAATAAGTGAATTAATATATTGTAAACCGGCTTATTGTGTCACCTGCCACCTAAAGAATTTGTACTTCATCTGTGTTTCCCTGAATTGCATGAAGAGCTTTACGTGATCCAGCACCCTCACTCTCACGTAGTGAATGCCGTTTGTACACTTTTGTTAACTTACCCTGTGTAGCTGGTACTATGAAGAGAAGTCACTGGAAATATCTTGGGATTGCTCTCAGAGGCATGGTGATGCACTGAAGTGTGTGCAGGATGAAGGTAAAATTCTTCAAAGAGAAAGCAGCCTGGAAAGGAAGTGACTGAAGGTGTATGTCAAGTGCATATCGGGACTCAAATAAGCAATTGAGTCACTTTTTAGTCCTGTGGTAGGATTGATGGTGCTGTCATAAAAAAAGATGCTGAAAAACAGAATTTTGAGCTATTTCTGGGTGCTGCTGCAGGTGGTGTGAACCTTAGACTGATAAAGTTTTTGAAAGTAATGAAGAAACAACTTTGTGATGACTTTTGACTCAGATGTGTCACATAATGTGAAATTACTCATGGGACCTGTTAGGGGCACCTGTGCTAAGTAATTGGGAGATGCAGGCAGGCTCACCTGAAATACTTCAAATCCCTAGTGAGGGAGGACAAAGGTGCAGCAAGACAGTGAAAAGTCAGAGAATGAATCAAGAACTGTTTGTACTGGTTTTGGCTGGGGTAGAGTTAATTTCTTCATAGTAGGTAGTATAGCTAGTATGTGGTTATGTTTTGGATTTGTGCTGGTAACATGAGTTATGCTGAAGTATGGGTGGTTATTAGGGATGTTCAGTTGCTAGCCTGCATTTAGTTACTGAAGGGGGACAGAGGGGAGAAAAAGAAAAGGAGAAAAAGGAAAAGAAAATAAAAGCCCTCTTAAAGGTGGGATAATGCCAGAGAAAAGAGTCTTTTTGGCAAAATGCTGCTGAGACAGGGAAAGCAGACTAGAGGAATCTGCCCCTTCAGGTGTAATTACATAAAAGGAGATGCAACAATACTTAGTAATGGATTATCAATAAGGAGAAAGGTATTACCATGGATAAGTTAGGTAAATAGCAATAGCTTAGTGGAAAAAAAATATGCCTAATACAACCTACACACATAACTAAGAGCTTAAATATATGTAAATAGCAATAGCAGATTGAGCAAAACAACAAAGCGACTTGAACTACTGTTGCAGGGTACGAATCTGGACATTGCAATGAAAACAAATACAGTGGGTAAGAAGGAAAGCACTGACAACTGGAACAGTAGTACTGTGAAATAAGGATAGAAATGAAGGGATGTGCTAATAACAGTGCTATAGGTACAAAGTAATGTGCATTTTAATAAAAAGATCGCTTGGGTTAAACCCACTTTGTGTTGCTTTTCATTTTTCTATAGTAGGTCTGTGAATTTGTAGTAGTCCTCTACTCTGGCTGAAATGTGAACAAAACTCTTCAGAGTGTCTTTAGGTAGCCTGTTCTTGAAAATATATTGTGATGCTCATCACCAGGTACCTCAGTGGAAACAGGAGGAGACAAATGCCACAGTGGCTGATAGAGTGTAGATTTTCATGGATGTTCTAGTTGACTGGTTCTGTATAGCCTGCTGCTTCCCCAGAAAGTTAGGAAATTAAGATCTGGATAAATAGTTATGTTTTAAAACATCTTAGAAACAGTTATACTGGTCCTTTTGGTTTGATTTAAACTAAGCAGAAGAATAAACAAAATGATTCTAGAAATAGGGTATATTCACTTAAACTTTCGTAATCTGAGGAAAGTGAAGTAAACCAAGGAGCTCAGGGAGAAGAAGGAAGGATGAAATTTCTTTAAGTGTGAGGTACTGAAATTTTACCACATGTAAGAAAAATGTGAGAGGGGAGGATAGTGCAGAAAGAGCCGCTGAAGACAAAGGTAGTTTTGCAGGATGAAGAGCTCATAAGGAATATAAAAAGTAAAGAGTTTGTGGGTGTATGTTGGAGAAGAGCTAATAAATAGGAGCAGGTTCCTTTGATGTCCAAAATGAGGAGAGAGCGTAGGAACTTAGAGGCATGAATTTAAATTGGGTCATTCAGAAAGATACTAAACAATTTGATATTTTTTTTCAATTATATACAATTTGAAGAAAGAATAAAGAAAAATGTTTCATTTCTGAATGTTTGCTGACTATTGTTTAGTATAACCTGAAGTGGATGTGGAAGTTTCATAAGGAGATACCTTAATGCTTCCTTAAATACAAAAAGTGCTGTATTTCATTATTTTGGTATTTAAGTAAACATGCCCCATCCCTGGCAGGGTTCAAGGCCAAGGCTTGTTGCAGCCTGGTCAAGTAGAAGGTGTCCTTGCCCATGGCAGGGGGTTGGAACTGGATGAGCTTTAAGGTCCCTTCTAACCCAAACCATTCCATATTTCTGTGATCCTATGAGTCAGGAATAAGTCTGCCAAAAAGTGACTACTGTACCTACAAAGTGCAGAATCTGAACATTATGGAAATTTCTTAACTTTTCAGTAAAACTTAAGATCCAGTTCTTGAGGTCAGCTTGTGTTCTTAATTATGGCTTAGAGCCATAGACAGTGAAGACATAAAAATTCAGATGATGAATGTTCCTAAGTGTGTTATAAAGAGATGCAGGCCTGCTAGAAAGGAAGAAGTAATTAATAGGTACTTTAGAATATCAGCTGTTAATTTACTTTATTAGGTAAAGTAAAATTCAGTGGGCTTACAGCAAGATACAATATATGGAGCTGGTTATCTTCTGTGGACTAATGAAGAAGTATTACCAGGAGAAAGGGCCAAGTATTTTCATACTTCTGCAAAGGTGAGTTATTACTGTACATACTTCTAGTTAACAGTGCTCTGAAAGTTGAGGTTCCCCTTAGAATATGAAAAGGTAGTTGCGTTGTCAAGGGGAAGAGGCCATTTTTGAGAAGGCTGAAAGAAAGTGATTTGTTTACTGCAGCACATGGAGACTGATTTATAGAAAGAAGTTTGATTAATAAATGGAAAGGACAGGAGAATACTGAAGTTAAGGGATATAGTTGATACAAAGCCGAATGCTATTAGTCATAAATTAACATGGTAGAGTGTGCATTTTTTTTTTTTCTCTGGATCTAGGCCAAACCTGGGAGTTTCAGCCAAAATGTGGAATTCCTCAATTTGCTGCCCAAGAGAGGTCCTAATGCATTCTCAGCATTCTGTGAAGCTCTACGAGAAACCAAACAGCAGCATCTGGAGGCAATAATCTTGAAGACAACATCCAACCTGAGCCAGGGGATTGCAAGGGTACAGCAGTTCTTAAAAAATGAGATTAGTGGACTGCATTTCAGATTGGGTTTGGGTGCTAATTTTTTCAAATGGGGGGAAAAAAGGTTGTTTACAAAGGTCCGGATGGGGTTTTGCTGCAAACTGAAACTTCTAGTACACATAGTGAAAGCAGAGGGGAAGGAATTTGGAAAGAGGAGAATGTCGCACAGTGTCACAAGATGGTAGAGGTTGGAAGGGACCTCTGGAAATCACCTGGTCCAAGTCTCCTGCTCAGGTTGTCCAGGGCTATGTCTGGGTGGCTTTTGAGAGTCTCTAAGGTTGGAGACTCCACAACCTCTCTGGGCAACCTGCTCCAGTGTTCATCACCCTCATAATAAAAAAACTGGTTCCTGATGTTCAGAGGAAACCTCCTGTGTTCCAGCTTGTGCCCATTGTCTCTTGTCCTGTCCCTGGGCACCACTGAAAAATATCTGGCTCCATTTTCTGTACACCCCCTTAGAGGTACTCATATGCATTGATAAGGTCATCTTGAGCCTTCTCTTCTCCAGACTAAACCCCACAGGTCTCTCAGCTGTTCCTCATCACACTTGTGCTCCAGGCCCTTGACCAGCTCCACTGCACTTCTCTGGACCTGCTGCAGCACCTCAATGTCTCTCTTGTAGTGAGGGGTCCAGAGCTGAACACAGGATTCAAGATGAAGCCTAACCAGAGCTGAGTACAGGGGGATGATTGCTACCTTGCCCCTGCTGGCCATGCTATTTCTGATCTAGGCCAGGATGCTGTTGGCTGCCTGGGTGCAAGCTGTTCATGTTCAGCTCTGTTAATCAGCACCCGCAGGTCCTTTTCCATGAGCAGTTTCCAGCCACTCTTTTCCAAGCCTGGAGTGTTCCATGGGGTTGTTGTGGCCCAGATGCTGCACCCAGCACTTTGTCTGTTGAACATCATACCGCTGGCCCCAACCCGTTGATCCAGCCTGTCCAGATCCCTCTGCAGAGCTTTTTTGTCCTTCAGCAGATCATTACTCCCATGTGACTTGGTGTCATCTGCAAATTTACTGAGGGAGCCCTTGATCCCCTCATCCAGATCATCTGTGAAGATACTGAATAACACTGGCTCTAACCCCAGGCCCTGAGGGACGCCACTAGTGACCAGTTGCCACCTAGATGTGATGCCATTTACTCTTTGAGCTTGGCCATCCAGCCAGCTTCCAACCTAGTAAAGAATCCTCCTGTCCAGGCCATGAGCAGCCAATTTCTCCAGGAGAACATTGTGAGAAAGTGTCAAATGTTTTACTTATATACAAATAAACAATGTCCACAGCCTTTCCCTCATCAACCAGGCAGGTCACCTTATCATAGAAGGAGATCAGGTTGGTCAAGCAGGACCTGTTCTTCATGAACTCATGCTGACTGGGCCTGATCCCTCCCTTTTCCTGCACATGCTTTATGGTCTCCCTTGGGATCATCTGCTCCATGACTTTTCGTGGCACTGAGCTCAGGCTGACAGGCCTGTAGGTTTCAGGGTCTTCCTTCCTGCTCTTTTTGTACAGAGATGTCATGTTGGCCAACCTCTAACCCCCTGGGACCCGCCCACTACACCAGGACTGCTGATAGATGATGAAAAGTGGTTTAGTGAGCTCCTCTGCCACCTCCTTCAACCCATCAGGTCCCATAGACTTGTATATGTCTAAATGGAGCAGGAGTTCTTTAACCATTTCTTCCTGAATTATGGGAACTTCAGTCAACTCCCCATCTTTGCCATCCAGCTCAGGGTACTCTGAGAATGGCTGGTGTGACCATTAAAGACTGAGGCAAAGTCAGCATTAAGTACCTCAGACTTATCCTCAGTCACTAGGTCACCCCTTGTGTCCAGCAGAGGATGGTGGTTCTCCTTGGCCCTCCTTTTATTGCTAATGTATTTGAAAAAGTACTTTTTACTATCTTTGATGGCAGTGGCCAGATTTAGTTCTATCTCTGCCTTTGGGTTTCTAACTTTCTTTCTCCATAACCTAACAACATCCTTGTACTGCTCAGGAGGTGACGGTCCCTTCTTCCACAGGTGATAGATTCCCTTGTTTTTCCTGAGTTCCAGCACTATCTCCCTGTTCAGCCAGGCTGGTCTCTTCCTGCTGGGCTGATTTTTCAGGACAAAGGGACTACCTGCTCCTGCACCTTAAGGATTTCATCCTTGAAAAGCATCCAGCCTTCCTGGTCTCCTTTGTCCTTCAGCAATGTTTCCTGATGAATTCTGCCAGCCAGCATCCCGAAAAGACCAAAGTCAGCCCTCCAGAAGTCTAAGGTGGAGGTTTTGCTGACCTTCTTCCTGACTTCTCCAAGGATTGAAAATTCAGTCATTTCGTGATTGCTTTGCCCAAGAGGGCCTCAGCCATCACATCACCCGCTGTCCTCCTCTGTTTGCCAACAGCAAATCCAACCAGGCATCTCCCCTAATTGGCTCAGTCACCAGCTGGGTTAGGAAGCTCTAAGAACCTTCTGGACTGTTTCTTCTCTGCTGTGTTGTACTTCCAGCAGACATCTGGTAGGTTGAAGTCCCCCACGAGAGCAAGGGCAAGCAATTGTGAAACTTCTCCCAGTTGTTTGCCATGAAAATGAAACCTTGAAAGCAAACAGAAAGATAGAAATCACTGGACAAAGACATTTCTGGCAGAAATGAGGAGGATGTAATGTCAGTGTTAAGGTTTTCAAACTGGGGACTTGGGTAGAAGTAGAGATGAGCAAAGAAGGGAAGAAACTTTGAATTGACAGAAAATGCTGTTGCTGTCTTGTTGTGATGTTTCATTTGGTGTGAACCATCGTATTTTTTAAGTGATGTATATGTGTATGTAAATGCATGTGTCTGTGTTCCATGATACCTACAGTCTTGTATTGCAGAGTAAAAAATAGCTGTTCTATGCAACTCTTTTCATGCATTTATTGAATGTTTTGTAGCTTGAACACCGTTACGGATCAAATCTTCCAATCCCTATCAGTGAGTCATGTAATTCAAAGAGACCGCGCTGGATAGGTGAGTTGCACTTGACTTGCTATCTGCTTGGTTTCTTAATACTCTGTTTATTTAGTTCTAGAAATAAGTTTCTCACCACTTTGTTCATCCCAGGAATGCAAACTTGGCAGTGAACTGGCTATATTATGATCAGATGCAGGAGGCAGAATTAGGCTAGAAACTGAAATGGCATATTGGAAGAGAGAACCAAAGGAGTTTCTAATCAGCTTCCTTTATTCTTACAGGAAATTTTGTTGTTCAAATAGTACATGTCACTAAGATTTTAGATTTTGGAAGATTTTTGTTTAAGATTCATAATAAAGTTTAATTGAACTAGAACTGTGAAAAGATCCCAATTTTGGGCAGTACTCCTTAACTTAGACTTCCTTCTTGGCAAATAAGTTTAAGTACAAGGCCTTGCATATGTTACATGGACCCAATATAGATTTCTGTAGCTTTTGTCAAGTGTAACAAATCAACTTTTCTTTAGCAAGAATCTGTGACTTAGATCAGGGAGCTAGTTGTTGGAATGAATCTCCTTGCTAGTTTTTATGTTGCCCCTTGTAATGGCTGGAGTATTCATGTTCCCTAGCCTCAGCTTTAACTGTATGTTCGTTACTAGGAGCTCTCTCTCATGTTAAAGAGCAAGTCTCCAAATTTTGAAGGCCTTGTTTTAATTATTTTCTTCTAATTATTTTCTGTTTTATTTAGGTGCAAAAGTTGGATTGTTTTGGTTTTTTAGAGCACAGGTTCCTCTAACTAGGAAAGCTATGTAAAGGGTTGTGAAAGAATTTCAGAGGAGATCATGAATGTCATCTCTTTCTTCTGGACAGGGGAGTTAGTGCTTTGTCTGTAAGTGACAAATAGTTGATTATCATTCCCACTATCTGCTGTTATCCAGAGGTAAGGATTGTTCAGATGCAGATAAACAGAAAAAAGCATTGCACTTCATGGCAGTTAGAAACATCTGGTTTGATCACTTATACGTATGTTCAGTAAAATAGTCATTGTATCCATTGAGGGAGGCCTTTTATGAAAGGAAAAGCACTATTCTAGTTGAGTATTTCTAGCGGTGGTTTGGCTGTGAAAGAAATAACATACTGCGCAAAGCAACAGAAAGCTCAGAGCTCTAAGTTTAGATGAGAATTATGTTTTCATACTCTAGAACCAAATTCGCTAAGCCTTAGATAAGGCTAACCCACATACAAGACAAAAAAGAGTTGCCAGTTAAAACTATAAAAAATAAATATACCATTCCAGTACTTTTGTGGTCTTTTTCCCCTGCTGTGTTTCATTGTGTGTCTATAGTCCCTGTTCAAACAGAATTTTTAGAGGTATGAATATACAGGAATATGTCTTAAGACCACATAGATGAGAATTTGCAAGTTACTGCCCTAATGCAGAGGCTTTGTAGTTGGAGTTTTTAATTGTTATTGATATGTTTGTTTTGCACAGAACCAATAGAACATTCCTTGGATAATGGAGATGGTCCCCCGATTCCTCAAGTGAAGTACTGCACTTCCAAATTTTATCATGATCATCAGCACTTGGTAAGTAGTTGAGAGAGAAAATTTTGATACATGAAAGACGTGAGGTGTTTGGATGTATCAGCTGAACATTTGCGACTTAAAACTGAGTCTAAATGCTTGCTTAATTGGGATGCAGATCAGTGTTATGCTGTTTGTGCCACTGGAAGGTGTTACCAGTTCTGTTTGACTTGATGTAGTTCTAATTTACAAGTGTCAAGAAGTTCTGTAACTCTGTACAAATTCCTGCCTCTGGTTCTTGTTCTTGAAGAACTTTGTGAAATGCCCTCTATTCTGTTGCTCTGTGTAAGCTATCAGTCTTATTGCCTTGTATATGTTTGTTTGCATTCTCATCTCCTGTGTGATGACACACCTTGCAAATGACTGTAAGATACTAGAACTGTTTCAACTAGCAGTCACAGTCTTGGCTAGTTTAATTGCCAGCTATATCATGGAGAGTCTCTTCTTAGTCTCAAAAACCAGATTAGGATTAGGTGCTGGCTAGAACAGCCTGAACTTCTAATTTGCATTGTTAGAAGTTATGTAGGTAGCCTAATTTGTTTATTCTATTTGTTAAGCATAAATTGTGGTGGGATTAAGGGACAAAAAAGATAATTAAGGATTAAGGGAAAAAAGCAATCATTTTGTATAATGGGGCAGACCCTTCGCTAGGTTGCACAATGTGCTGACACTTAACACTTCTTTCACAGGCTATATCTGCAGCAAAGCAGATTGGGTTTGGGGTTTTTACGATTGACTTGGCTCCTTTTACAGCTGTGCCTGGATGCACCTAATTTGATATGCTCCTTTGGTATTAAATTTCACTTTCAATTCACACGAGTATTAGTAACAGACTTGTTAGAGTGGGAGGGGGCAGAGAGGGAACTTAATTTGAACAGACCTCTCTTAAGTTAATTCTTTTCCTTGTAACCTGCTATATAACTTTCAGGATCAGTGATTGACAGTTCCTTGCTGTTAGAATTGCACTCACGTGCTGTTTTACATCTGTGTCTGCTCTCAGCAGCAATTAGGAAATGTTCATTAAATTTTACATAGTATTGTCCTAAGGCAACATGAGGATGGCGGAAATATACAGTGCTGTGCTGGCGTGAGGGTGGGAAAAGAGTTAGGAAAGCCCATTTCACAGTTTGAAATGCTGTGTTTCTTTTAAAATGAGAAATAAGGTAGTATAACATCTTCATAGTGGTGGTGTGGGATCAGCGGTTGTGGAGACTTGCAGCTACAGTTGTCTTTGGGACCCCTTGCAATACAAACAGTTGTTTTATAAAAACCAAAACCACAACAACAAAAAACCACAAGCAAACTAAAGAAAATGCCAAAAAAAAAAAACCCCGTATACACAAAAAAAAACCCAACCTAAACAGAAACCTCAGAAATTTGACCTCTGCTGGTTTTGTGCCTCCTCAATCCAGAAATCCTGCTGATCAAGTTGGTATGTAGGGATTGCTGTTCTGCTCTAACACTTCCCTTATGTAGTCAGAATTTACAAAACCTACATCTTCTTTGCAGGCATATAAATTGGTATCAGAGCCCCGAGGCTTAGCACTTATTCTCAGCAATGTCCATTTCAGCAGTGAGAAGGACTTGGAGTATCGTGCAGGGGGTGATGTGGACTGTACTTCCCTGGGCATGCTTTTCAAGCATCTTGGGTATCAAGTGACTGTCTTTCATGATCAAACTGCACAGGTAAGGGGAGTGGATCCCAATACTTCACAAACAGTATGGATGAGAGTTTGTAGCTGTTATGTAAACTTCCTCAGAGGTTCCCTTTGGTATAATAAAGCTTGAACAGGAAGATGTGAATGGTCACGAATAGAAAATAAGACTAAACGGGATGATATCTGCTTGCATGCTGACAAATATGAAGAAGTTCGGAAGGCAGAGGGCTTAGTGTGAAGAGCAGGATCAGAAAGGATGTACTACTCTAGTCTGATGCAAGGGGCAAAAATTTCTAGACTGCACCTGGCATGTCTGTTAAAGCCACAAATGAATAAAGTCTCCAGTTTACTCTAGATAGATTTCTCCAGTGTTCTGCTATCCTAAAGGTTAAGCTTTGCAGATACTTCACCTAGTCTTTGAAAGTGTAAGTGGCGTTTTCATGTCCTTTTGCTGATGGATTCAATTGTCAACCTGTTTACCAGTATTCCAGTATCTGTGCAGTTAAGTTTCACTCTTTCAGTCTTTGTTTTGTTAGAGAAGTGCTTCAGTTAGGAAAACTGGTAATATTCTATGACTGACTGACTGAAGCCACTGTCTTTCCCTAGGAATGCAGTTGCTGCCTTCTTCAACCTCATTCCTTCTTAGTCCTTTTAAATCCCTATGAAATCAACTGTTATGGAACCTGTTAGAGTGTGTTTTATTCAAGAAGGCATCTTTTGCAATATTATATTGCACCTGCCATGTTGTCAGAGTTCCTAAAGCTTTCCACTTTTAGTTGTTGCATTCTGATCACTAGTGTTTGAATGCCTGAAATACTGGAATATGTATCTGCTAAGTTGCTCCAGTATCCCAGCTACACTTAAGTGTCAGTGTAAAACCTGTATTAAAATATAAGTTGGTTTCTCTTACGCATATGTACCAACTTGGATACTTGCTGCATCCCCCTGTTGGCCTAAGTGATTCCAACTTCACAATGTTATCCTTAGGACTGAATATTACACACAAGGACATTTTGCTGCTTTTTTTTCATGGAACACATCTTTTGTCCTGTAGATTTGATGTACATAGGGTTTATTTCCTAACAGGAGAACAGGACAGGATCTGTTGGAGTGGGTCCAGAGGAGAGCCACAAAGATGATCAGAGCGCTGGAGCATCTCTCCTATAAAGACAGGCTGAGAGAGCTGGGGTTGTTCATTCTGGAAAAGAAAAGGCTCTGGGGAGACCTTAGAGCAGCTTCCAGTACCTAATAGGGCTACAGGAAACTTGGAGAGGGACTTCTTATAAAAAGCAAGTAGAGATAGGACAAGGGGAATGGTTTTAAACTGACAAGAGGATAGATTTAGATTAGACATTAGGAAGAAGTTCTTCCCTGTGAGGGTGCTGAGGCGCTGGCACAGGGTGCCCAGAGAAGCTGTGGCTGCCCCATCCCTGGCAGTGTTCAAGGCCAGGTTGGACACAGGGGCTTGGAGCAACCTGCTCTAGTGGAAGGTGTCCCTGGCCATGGCAGGGGGTTGGAACTGGATGAGCTTAAAGCCCTTTCCGACACAAACCAGTCTATGATTCTATGACTGCTTGTGTTTTTCCCTGTATGTTGTCCTACTTTTCCTGTGCAAGTCTGGAAAGCATCAAGCATTTTTGTTTCCTGTCTCTTCCAGGAGATGCAGAATGCATTGGAGAGATTCTCTAAGATGCCAGATCATCGGGATGTGGATTCCTGCATTGTAGCTTTACTTTCCCACGGTGTGGAGGGTGGGGTTTATGGCAGCGATGGCAAACTACTGCAGGTATATTGCTGTGTCCTGCTATGTTGTTGCAGGTTATTTCTTGGAAAGTAACAATGGAAAGAGATAAAAAAAGAAACAAAACTGAAATGATGAGAGACTGAGGATTCTCTATTTTAAAAAGGGGGGCTTGTAGGAGGAAAAGTACAAGGGGCTGTCTATGAGAGGTCTGTAAGATAAAAGAGTGGCATAGAAGGGAAGTTACTCCATTCTCTCTTTGTACAAGTACTACATAGAGTGCATGAACTCAAACTAGTAGAGCTTGGGGGGAGGGTGGAAAAGTTGTTACGTGGTGAGTTTGGAGGTAGAGGAGAAAATATCAAGAGGTAATAACAGAAATGATCAGTATCTGAAGGGGGCCTATAATGATGCTGGGGAGGGACTCTTCAGTAGGGACTGTAGTGGTAGGACAAGAAGTAATGGGTTAAAACTTAAGCAAGGGAAGTTTAGACTGATTATAATGAAGAAGTTCTTTACTGTCAGGGTGGTGAGGCACTGGGACAGGCTGTCCAGGGAAGTTGTGAATGCTCCATCCCTGGCGGTGTTCAAGGCCAGGTTGGACAGAGCCTTGGGTGACATGGTTTAGTGTGAGGTGTCCCTGCCCATGGCAGGGGGGTTGGAACTGGATGATCCTTAAGGTCCTTTCCAACCCTAGCTATTCTATGATTCTATAAATACATGGAAGCAAAATGAGACTAGGTTTGGCTCACAAAAGGCTGCAGTGAGTAATATTTATCATCTTTCTTCTTTCAGTTGCAGGAGGCCTTCCAGCTTTTTGATAACGCAAACTGTCCAAATCTCCAGAATAAGCCCAAAATGTTCTTTATTCAGGCCTGCCGGGGAGGTGAGTGCCTAAATACTAAAAGCCATGTATTTGGCATGCCGTTAAGGCTCATTTTACACACGTACACACCCTCACATTCAACTTGCTGTCAACTTTCCTCTTTGCTTCTCTCAGGTGTAAGTGGGACCCATATTCACCTCCCTCTGCCCTGCTGCTGCCACTGCATCTGTTGCTCTGTAAGTGTCTTTTGCTCTGCATGAGGTGTGTGCATTGACTTGCAGACCCCAGAGCACTTTAGTGATACAAAGCTCTATTATATCCCAACTCATATATTGAGGCTTTCTCTTGCTATGCCTGCAGTAGGGGGAGTGGGGCATATGGTACATCAAATTGCAGCACAGCATGGAGTGGTACACTAACACTGGAGTCTTGTCTGAGGTCCTGTCTGTCTCTTGATCCTGGATGTATTGTGTCTCTCGTTTTGTCATCTGTTGAGCTATCAGTTGGCTCCAAATGTGTGGGTTTTTTCTTTTCCTTTATCCTGTCCTGTTTTCAGCCTCCAGATGCTTTAGACCCTTTTCCACATACTGTTGTAGAACTCTTACCTAACTATTGTGCATGATAGTTCTTGATTCTCACAGCCTTGTTCTTTTTCCACTCTTTCTGTTCGCATTTTCTTTAATTCTGCTCTTTGTTTTCCCTCCTTTTGTAACTGAACACGTCTGTAACGAACTAGTTTTCTGATTTGCTGATAACCAAATTTGTCCTTAAACTGGTTGGACTTTTTGAGGTCACTCTGAAACTGCAGCTACTCTGAAGAGGAGTTCTCTCTTAGAAAGCTTTGCTTTTTACCTTGTGAGAGAGAAATTCTTGCTGGTGTGTGTGCTTTTCCCCTTTATTTTCTCTTGTTCCTTGGAATTGTCTCCCTCCTTTTTCACTTTTAGCAGAGCTGCTTTGTAGTTTATTCTCTTGCCAGGTGGATGTTTCTTTTGCCTGTTACTTAATCCCGGTGCAGAGAAAAACCTAAAGTCTACCTGAAGTATTTTTACAATCAAAAAGAATCAATTCAACTAAGCACTTGGGAATATGATAACATGCACATTTACAGTATGCATTGAATATAGGTACTTTTGAATACACAGACACATAACATTGTGGAAATAGGTGTAGTAAACCAGAATTTGCAGCGGATCTAATTAGTTGATCAGGTTTATTTGACCGTAATCTTATAATAATGGGTCTGTCAACGTCGGCAAATCAGACTTGGCCTTCCTATACCCAAAAGGTTTTCAGTTGGAGCTGGAGCTCTCTACTCAAAATGCTGTAGAACTGGGATACTGCAATAGGCAAAGGGTTGAGACTTGAGCGACTGAAAGGGAAAATCTTTCTTCAGTTAAAAAAAAAAAGGCGGGGGGTGGAATGTCTTTTGTAACCCTCTCTTAAACCTTGATTAATAGCTGCAGGAGAAAGCTAATTACAAAGTAATTGAACTGTCAACAGAAATGTGTATCCTTTTGTTATCCTTTGAATGTTAGCATTCAAAGGTTAGACTAGCCAAAAGAATGGTTTTTTTTCAATAGCAGAATTCAAATATATAATGTGGGCAGCTTTATGTTAGTACTTTGTCCCTCTGTGCCATGCAAGTTAGCTGGAACCAGTTGAAACTGAATGCAAAATGCACAGGTTATTCTTTTTCCCCTAAATTCGTGTAATAGGCCTTACCTGTCTTCTATTAATGACACATTAAAAACTGTAGATGACGAAGAGCCTACTTAATTTCCAAAGGGCCTTTGGCATAAGTCTCTTGAAGAATTGGATAGTCCACCTACAGTCATGGATCAAAACCCAGCAGCGACAGAAGGGAATGGGAAAAGACAAATTGTCACATTTCACTGTGACATAAAATGAGGCACTGTACATGCTTAACATCTTGTTTAATGTAGTAGTTGATCCGGAAAAGTGAGAAGTGTCGGCAGGCCGGTTAGCTCAGTTGGTTAGAGCGTGGTGCTAATAACGCCAAGGTCGCGGGTTCGATCCCCGTACGGGCCACTGTTTTCTGGCGGTGTTCAAGGCCAGGTTGGACAGAGCTGTGGGTGACATGGTTTAGTGTGAGGTGTCCCTGCCCATTGCAGGGGGGTTGGAACTGGATGATCTTGAGGTCCTTTCCAACACAAACTATTCTATGATTCTAAACAATAAGAAATACGTGGTTAGCCTTTATTTAGATCAATTGGGAAAACAGCTATCTGGGACCTTGAGTAAAATTTAAACAGGCTGGTTCAATCTGGGTGGCAGTTACCTTTGATATATACTAGAGGTTGAGTATGCTGAGGAATATCTAAGCCGGTGCTTTATACTTTTTAATTACGTTGGTAAGTTGACTGGAATGGTATTTGAAGACAAATGTGTGAGGAAGATATCTAATTATGAAGCTTTAATCAGAAAGGTTTTGACTGTATATTACAGGATGATGACAGCGTGAATAATACAGTTTGGTTGTAAAATTGAGTCTTAGTTGAAATAACACGCACTGTGAACAGTATATGGAATTTTTAGGAGGAACAAAAAGCATCTGGAGACGTGTGATAAAATACATTAAAGTGTAGTTCAAAATGGAAAAAATTGTATTGCTCCCTTAAAGAGATGAAAGAACTTGATGGAAGCAATCATGAAATGTTGAGCTGTGGAGCCTTAAGTTATAGGCTATATCTGTGTGTCCCACAGTCCCAATCTGGCACGTTTGACTCTTCCCACTGCTGCTTTCATTTTGGAGGAAAACAACAGCACTGCTGACTTTTCAACTGACCGTTTCTTGTGCCATAAGTATGAAATTCCACGAGTGTCACTGCCTGTAAACAGGTTAGGAATCCAGATGCATTTCTTGGGCATGATCTGGCAACAAAAACCTAGAGCTGTCATAATAGGAAGTGGACGCTTATGCCTCCTAAAACTAAAATCTGACCCATACTGTTAGGAAGTAGAATAGTAGATTCTGATCTTAAAACAAAAGAACAAAAGGGCAAAATCATATAAAGAAACCCCTGTAAAATGTAGTTTTATTTTTCATGCAACATAGTTGGGCTATTAAAGTTACTGCTACTACTAAGCAGTTAGTGTACATTACAGTGGGAACTGCATCATGTAAACAAGCAATTGAGGATATCTACACTCGTCATAATACATACTAATGAATCCTGGAAAAGGTACTAAATGTTCTCCAGGTTTTAAACTAATCTCCATGTACTGGAGTTCTCCCTCCAGTCTGAGGTGAAATTACTTTACATTTTACTATTGCACAGTTTATGCTTTTGACTGAAGCAGAAGTTATATATTGAAAGCCTTGATTTTAATCAAGATTTAGAACTAGGTGAGATATTTGGTCCATGTTTCCTTGATGTCTTGAAGGTAGACCTTAGCAACTAAAATCATAGCTTTTGCTTGAGTTCTGCAATGAGGAGGTAGTTAGTATTGCAAACTAGACTAGACGGTTTTGGACATTTCTAAGGTAGGTAAAAGTGGAAAATAGAAATTTCTAAGTCTAGGCATGGAATTGTTCTGTGCATGGAGTAGAACTATCAGGAGCTTTGCTTTCCAGTTATCCCATGATCTGCATTGGAAAGGAGAGGGGAGAAATAAATAATGAGCATGTGGACTAATAGTCACCTTAGGTTCAGCAGCTGATGGTATCTACATTAGTTTGATGCATTTGCAGATGAATTTTAAGGACAGCTAAACCCACTTAAAAGTTCATGTAAAGCTTTCGGCTTGTGGCATTGATGACCAGAGCCCCAAACAAAGGAAGAATAAGAAAACTACCTCCAGTAAATACGGGTAATTCCTTCTTTTCTTTTCCTTCTGTCCCACTCCCTCTTTGTTTATTTGCCCCCTCAGATGAGACAGACCGGGGAGTGGATCAGCAAGATGGGAAGGAATGGTCAGATTCCCCAGGCTGTGAGGAAAGCGATGCAAACAAGGAAGAAAATCTCAAGCTGCGTCTGCCTACATGCTCTGATATGATCTGTGGATATGCTTGTCTGAAAGGTACTGGAGAGAGACCCTAATAGTTAAGGCAGAAGGAGGTTTTATGTGTCTGCATTCCCCAGAAACTTCATCATACACAGTTTCTTCTTAGGCACTGCAGCCATGCGGAACACCAAGCGTGGATCCTGGTATGTTGAGGCTCTCACCTCTGTGTTTGCAGAGGACTCTCGAGACACTCACGTGGCTGACATGTTGGTGAAGGTGAGCAGGAGTGTCTTTCCTCTCCCACACTTACCTTGTATCTGAAGAGCCCTCCGGTGCTTCACATTGGTAGGATTAATCTACTATTAAAGCAATTGTTCTTGCCTTGTTTGTAGCAAAATTATTGCTTTTTCTCCTATTTACTTATATGCAGTTCCACAGCAGTTTAACCTAAGTAAAAATGCTTTTTCTTTGACGCTGTCCATTCCTTGTGCAGTCACATGGTGAACTTAAGAATTAATCTGCCAAGAATTACTTTTCTTCTATAGAAATAGCTTTTCTTTCCAGTAGATTCATTCATTGAATTGGCTCACCACATTACTATGCAATCGCATAAGGTAATGAATAAGAAAATGGGGGTAGAGGGAGTGAAGACAGCAGTGTGAGGAACTTGAGCTGCTGTGGAACTGCACCTGAGTTCATTATCCTTATAATTTAGAAAGACAATACAGAAGGGAATACTTAGCAAGGTAAACAGAATAATCTTCCATTACAGAAAACAATGAAGTTTTTCTTCCTTGCCTTAATCCTTCTGGTGTTTTGTTCTCACATCTAGGTGAACAGGCACATCAAGCAACGAGAAGGTTATGCCCCAGGCACAGAATTCCACCGCTGCAAAGAAATGTCAGAATACTGCAGCACGCTCTGCCGGGACCTTTACCTGTTCCCTGGTTATCTGCCAGGAAAATAACCCTGCCAGCTCTGTGCAAGGGAGATACTGCCAAAGCTGGACTTGGAGTATGGATGTCTACGCTTTCATTCTTTAGGCTGTGACATGAGATGCACAAGCAGCGAGTGATGGTTTATATCTGGCCAGTCTGATTCTTGATGTCTTTAAATAATCTGGCAACTCACTAATCTGATTCAGTTCAGGGTTTAAAATTCTAATATCCTGACTTAATCCATATGTATAGAAATTGATGGAAAGAGGATCAGCACTGGAACTGGGAATAAGTGGGAACATCCTTTGGAAGGAGACATTAAGGACATCTCTAAGAAAAGTGAATGTGAAAAGGGAAACAAGACTATTCATACAATTTTTTAAAAGTTAAACCTTTCTGAAAGGAAAATTTTTCATAAAATGCTACTTATTTTATGCTTATATTTTAAAAGTTTTAAGTACTTTCTGTCTGGTTTTTCATGCAGGACAGTCAGCTCCTGTGGACATTAGAAGAGGGCTCCCTTGTGAAGGAGACTTCTTCCCCTCTCTAAAATAGAAGGTTATTGTTTTCAGTACTTGACACTTTCCTATCATCTTGATAACTTAAAAGCCTGGTTTTACACATTCCTTCTGTAGCCAAGTAATCAGAAGACATGCAAGACATCCCAAGTTATCAACAAAACAGGTCGAGATCTAGGGTTTCTCATACAGACAAATAAGCCTCCATAAACTGCCCCAGAAATAGTTTTGAATCTAGAAATTCTAGGTTAGCTCCCGTTAGTCCCAAAAGTGAGCAACTGCATGGAATATTGCTTTCGAGGAATTTGTTTGCCATTGTACCTGTGTGTCACAACAGGCAGAACATTCAGTCCGCCAGCTTCTCAGGAGACTATGAATTGCACTGTACAGCTGGATCCCTGAAACCAGACAACTTTGTACAAAAGGATCTTTTGTCTTTTGTTTAACTAACAAAAGTATTCAAGGCAGCTCTTTACAGTCTAAGGGTGTTACTTGGACTATTTATCACTGCAGTTTGTTTCCCTTTGAAATTAAAGGGAACATTCCATGTTACTACCCTGTTATGTGTTTTCTTTCTTTAGCCATGATCCTTTGAAGCTGTTGTTTAGCTGATGATGTTTGCAAAGCGTTGTTTCAAATCCTCAGTAAGAAATAAGGCATAATCCATCACTTTTGGAAATTTCCTACGCGGTCTCTTCATGCTTGTTTCTTGCTTGTGTCCAGTTGCCGTTACTCCCATTTGATGTGATGTGGGAGGCGGGCATTGTGCTCTTTTTGTGGTAGAGCCTAAATCCGGATGTACTGGGTTGCATATGAACTACAGTCTGTGTTCAGCTGAGTCTCGATCTCTGTTTTGTAGCAGCAAGTTGGCATTGTTTCTGCCTTACTCCTCTTACATTAAGTGTGGCTTTTAAAATACTTCTTGAGGATAGAGTCATGAATAGGAAGCACAAAGGGATATGGAGGGAGGCTGGAAAACTAGGCATGTACTGTTTTATTGTTTTGCTGAGGCAAATGAAGGCTATGTGTCCTCCAGCTGACAAAGGTGCAGCATCTTGCGCTTACCTTACACGCAATGTGATAAACAGAACAAGGATCATACTTGCCAATTGGTGCCTTACTCTGAAGTTAAGATGCTGGTTTAGGGGCCATTGTACCTCCGTGGAGTATAAAACCCACTTTCCTCCTGAGTGCTCCCTCTTTGAAATGGTGCAATATTTTCCAGAGAGGTATATGAATGAAGTAGTCCACTCTGATGGATTAGATTTCTGTAGGATTGCATCAAGTTGCATTATCACTGCCACTTTCATATATTCTTTTTGTATACTTGTATTTTACTGCCTTGAGGTGTCAAAATAAAGAATTCTTGTTTGATTAATCTGTATCTTCCATTTCAAGAGTTATACCTTATGCAGAAATGCAGTTTCTATGTAAAGAGAATTCTGTGTGATTTCTTGAGGTAGTACTTCCCAGAAGTGCTTTTGGTCTCTTAACACAGAAGCCCAGAAGCTTGCTACTTTCTGACTGCAACCAGTATGGGCTGCTTGTAAGTAAGCTCTTTGTCTTTGATAAAGTGCTATGAGGCAGAACCACCAAGTAAGAGGCTGATGTTGTGTTTTCAGCACTGAGATGTTTAGGCTGGGAAAACTGTGGGCTTGGTATTCTTGAAGGATGAGTTGGTGCCAAAATGAAGGGTTCCTGAGAAAAGGAGTCGTGGAAGGAAGAAGCACCTGGGAAGAAGGTCAAGGTACCAGGTAGAGGAGAGATCCTGGAAGCAGCAAAATATCCAGGGGATCAGAGAGCTGCATGGAAACAAATGCTAGGGGATGCCCAGAGGTGTTGGTGTGTAATGACTGGGAGCAGAACCAGCGCAACTTGCTTCACCTTCACAGATGAGCATTGATCCAGCTGCTGGGAAGGCAAGCTGAGGCCTGGGAAAAAGCCAGTGAGTGTCTGTGAAATAAGAAGGTAAAGGCTCTGTTCTCATCAGCTCTAGAACAGTTCCCAGTGTTCAGATCCAGTAGAGGTTGTCTTTTACTCTGTCTTATCTGTGACACTTAGGGTATTTCCTGAGGAACAAAAACCATTGTTTTTTCAATAATACCCAACTCTGCTAGAGGAAATCCAGTAGTAATATTAGCAGTGGAATTACCAACATCTACCTGTTGGTAGTAAGGGTTTCTAATAGTCCAGAAGATGAAGTAAACAAGATGTTAGTATTTTCAGAGAAATAAGTTCTGAGCTACTGGCATAGTTTAAAGGATGACTTTAATAGCTAGGATAACACCCAAGTATTAACCGCTTCACATTTGACTCAAAACCAAATGAGCTCAAAAGTTTTGTGGGATGGGGCATGGAAACAGTGAACAGAAAGTAGATGAAGTATTCACAAATCTCGAGTTGCATGAAAATCATTGTTTATTAATAGAACAGTAAATGAATACAGTTGTAGCAATTCTAAACTGGTTTTGTTTCCCTGTTTACCATTATGAAAAGTAATAGACGCTGAAAGGATTTGACTTTGGAAAAACAGTTCTTGGCTTTCTGTCCCAGGCCCATGCTGTAGCTGCTGATTTTCCATTTGCAGATCCAAACAGTAGGAAGACTGAGTGAGCATCTCGAAAACAGACCCATGTGCAGAGGACACTGACATGACTGGCTAAACAGAGTGCAACAGCTAAAGAATTGCCTTCATCAGCACCTAGATTCAGTACTGCCAGGACCCAACACTTAAACAGCCACCTCCACTTGCTCTTCAGCTGGTAAGGGTTGAAGTTCAGTAGTGAAAGCATTTGCCCCCCCTCTCTAGGTTCACAAGCACATTCATGGGGTACATAGAGCACAAACCCTCTGTCTCTCCCATACTCCTGCCTAGATCTTGGGCCACCTTAATGGCTCTGTGGGTCTTGTTTGCTCCTGCTGGCTAGTTTAGCTTGATGCTTGCTAGCAAACAGGTGTGCTCACATGCTTATCCCTTAGGCACCCCACATTCACAGGTGCCACTGAATACCTAATACACTTAACTGGACTCAGAGCCTCTTGCTTGCTGGTTATTCCAGTCCAGGTTGTAGTTTGCCACCAAATTACATACATTCATCCCGGGTTTGGGGAATCCTCCAGCTAGTTACCCAGGACCTCATGTGGGTCTGACCTGTAACTAGCACTTGGGCACCAAATGAAATTATCCGGAGAGGTATGGCTACTCCAGCTACTGATGCTGAGATCTCATTTGCTCCAGTTTCTGGCCCCAAAGTCCCTACAACCCTGGTCTGATTGCAGTTGCTGACCCCCAATTCACTCATGCCAGTCTTGCCAGTTGCTGGCACCTCAACCTTACAGCACTTGCAGACATGGGATAGTGAGATTTCATGCGAAAATAGCTAAGAAAGGATTTAATAAGAACATAGGACAAACTGGTGGTCAGGTGCAGTGCTCAGTCAGGCAAGCACACTGACCAGCCTTGGTTTACACAAAACTGACCAGCCTTGGTTTACACAAAACTGTCCCCTCTCTCTCTGTTCCCCACTTTCTTCCTACCCAGCCCTTTTCCTCAAGTTTTGCACAGTCCCACAGATCCAGTCCAAATATCTCCAGCCCTTATATTCCTCTTATTTCATCTTTCTTACTAGTTGCTAAGTCCAGGCTTCTACAGAGCTGTGCCTGTAGTTTTCTAATAGTCCATGAAATAGTGACTGGAGGTATTTGCCATGATAACATATCCCTTGTCTCTCAGGTCTGGGTCTCCATGTGGCTTTGTTTGTATCTTTATCAGTTCCTTCTGCATTGAAAAGGTCCTTGACTGAATGACCTTAATAAGGGAGATGTTTTCACCTTTCATACCCTTACATAACCTATCTTTATTTAATGGGAGAAGAGCATGATGTTACCTTAAGTAACTATCTACTTTACTTATGTATAGAATTTAGCAATTTCCCTGATTGAAAAGGTTTACAGATAACAGAGGGGAAAAAATCCCAGCAGATGTGTGTGAAAAGGGCTGTGATCTGTTACCTGATTCATTCCCACTGCTCTCTGGGCTTGCTGCTGTCTCAGGCAGTAGCAGTAGCTGTGTCTCAGGCAGCCCTCATAAATCAGAGGGGCTGGGTGCAGCTGGGCTTAGTTTCTGAGTACCACCAATTGGGCACTGTAGGTCTGGTTATGCTTAGTAAAAACTGTTATGATTCATGGATTCACAAATAGTGCAGTTTACTGAAGCAGCAGAAACACAGGTTTGGAATTGCTGTTGATGAATTCACTAACTGCATTAGCACTGAAATACAAAGGCTAACCAACAATTAATTGAGCTCGTATAGAAAAATAAACCAATTGGCAGTTGGTTTATCACCAGTTTACTGTGGAGTTTACTTCCACCTTGGTATCATTCAACATAGGTGGAGGTGCAGATCTTACCACAGAGTTATCCCTGGTTTGGGGAGAAGAGAGGAGTGAGCCCACTGGCATGTCCAAAACATGGGGTTATATCCTCATCCTCCATCATGGAGGAGTTAAAATACCCAATTTATACATGTAGAGAAGTGGAGGTGAGATTGTAGCCAAACTACTGACAGCCATCACAGGCAGTGTGGGGGCACATTACCCAGAGAGGTTGCCAAATCTTCTTAATTTTTGCAGATACTCAAAAGCTGTCTGGACATGATCTTAGGTGACTGGTTCTGGGTGGTTCTGTTTGAGCAGGGGATTTGGACCAGATGACCTCCAGAGTTCCCTTTCAACCATCCTCTGACTCTCTATGGAAAAGATTCCGAGTGTTAGTTTTGCCAGTGGAAGAAGGTTGGTGAAGGTACAAAGCCTATGAGGAAGGCTGTTTATTTGTGGTGAGATATTGTGGCTAGGGCATCAGCAATAATGGGTATGCTTTAAGAAGAATCATGTTAAATGTGAGGACACCATTTATATAAGGAATAGTTTTCCAAGGCCTGCTAGGAGCACATACCTTCTCAGATGCTGACACTTCACAAAGTTGTCCCTGAAGCAGGCTGTAGGAATCATCCTGCTCAAGTTGCAGGATGCTTCTCTTGTCTCTAATTTTGGTAATTTTTATTTCCATTCTCTTCTTCCCTAGTCTCTCTCTCTTATTAGCCCCATCTTTTCTATGGTCCTGCTGTTGATCCCTTCCAAATGCGGTGAAGAATGCTACTGAGAGAGGAAAGGGAAACTTTACCTCCTACTAATTTACTGAGTTGTCCTGGTGCCAGGGCAGCAGAGGGATATTAAAGCAGGGAGGCGGCTGCTGTGTCCAAGCACAGACTGAACAGGAGGGGGCAGGGAGTCTCTGGTTACACTCTCCCTCTCTGGCTTTCCCTCACCAATAACCTTCTCTCTCAGGGTGCTCTTTGGGATTTTAGCTGAAGCCTTGCGTCCATTTCACTCCATGATTTTGCTGTGGAGATCAGACGGGAAGACGTTGCCCTGAACGACCCCTGCTCCACAGGACATTGTCTCTGGGGATATGACTGGGGATGCCTCTCCAACAAAAGCGTTCCGATACCAACAAACTCTGGTGAGTACAATACCTGTAGGCAGAATGTTTCCTACACGTTGGCTGTTCCCTTCTCTACTTAAGTGGCTAAAAATCTTCTTTGCCTACAAATATCCTTCCCTGACTGCGTTAGGAAGAATCTGTGAGAGTCCTGCCTGAGCACATACCCCAGTAGTGTCTCCCTCCAAGAGCAAATGAGACCATATTCTCCTTTTCTCAGTATGAAAATTGTTCCTAATCCTCATGAGTGAAAAATTTGCATCACTGAATTCACCAGACAAGCTAAAAAATACCGGAGAGCCTCAGGGCTGAGTCTGCAGGGATGCCTACTCTAATAGAGCTGTATAGGAAAATAACTGCTGGTTCTGAATGTGTTTCCTTTTTACACGTAACTCCAGATAAGGCACTGAAACCTTTCCCTGTCCTTCATTACAGCTCCCAGAAGACATGTTTAGGATTCTGCTATGGTGGGTGTTAACAGGTGCTGTGAAAGCACCCGAGCGTGTTGCTCTGGGGCATCTTTTGGGCATACCCCAGTGGGGTCTTGCACTGCTTTGGTTTATGGGCATTTGGATGTAAGCTATCACCCTCCTTTCTGGTACTTTAGGAGATTACTGCCAAGTAGGAGAACTAAGATATACTGCATGTCAAGAGTCCTCACACTTCTCCAAACAAACTGAGGTAGCAGTTTGTACTGGATCTAAAAAGCCACATTCTATGGTCACTGAAGTGAGAATTAGCATCATGCACTCCAGGTTGCTTAGGGAACAACATGAATGGAGTCCAAGCCTGTAAAAATGAATGGTGGCCTGTTTGTACCTGAGCATGTCAAGTTTTGGTAGCAGTGTTTGGAGACAAAAAAGCCTCTTTTAGTCTGAGGAAAATATGAAATCTCATCTTCCTTGAGGTACTGCAAAGAAAGATGGAGAGACTTCTTATAGGAGCTGGAACACCTAGTTTACAAAGGGGAATGTAGGGCTACTTTTGGGAACAGAAAGCTGAGGTGAGGACCAGGAGAGTAGCTTTCAGTCCAGCATTTTCTGCTACTGAAACCTGCTCTTGTGTATGATGTACAGATGAATGAAGAATTGACTGTGTGATCTTTAGTGTGACCGTATAGCCCTTTATGACTGAAAGCTCTATTTTGAATCCAGACTTATGTAATGAATGTAGATTTCTTAGTGCTCCACATAGGCATGTCACAAGCTCAGCAGTGTTTTCTAAGGGTACTTTATTACTTGTCAAGTATTAACATTGCTGAAGGAACCAATCATTACAGTGTAAAGGCTGGATTATGAAATATTTCATCTCTGTTTGCCTAGTGT
This sequence comes from Lathamus discolor, assembly GCF_037157495.1. NCBI lineage: Eukaryota > Metazoa > Chordata > Aves > Psittaciformes > Psittacidae > Lathamus > Lathamus discolor. Next base: position 5,826,652 of record NC_088887.1, on the reverse strand, counting down.
TCTGTAGTACAATACAAAAAGGTAGCAGCCTGAGTGTGAAGATCGAGTTGCACAACAGTAGATCATTGAGACTGGGCTCATATAGGATGTAATGGGGTTGCAGTGGCCTGTTTACACAGTATACAAACAGGTAAGATTTGTGGAGAGAGAGCAATGGTTGGGTTCTAGATAAAAAATTCAAACTCAGTTGGAGTCTGAGCTGATCAAATTGCATGAGGCACTGAACTGTAAGGAACTAAAACCCGAACAAAAGCAATGGTAAAGAAGAGAGCATGAGACAGCGGCGATAGTGAGTGCTCTACCTGGGGAGAGGAGCTGTATTTGCTCTATAACTGTAACGAACTCATGAATTTCTAGAATTTTCAGGTTTAGATTCTTTAGTTTAGAACCCGACTGGTCAGAATATTTAGACTAATGACAGTTTTTCTGAATGCTTGTGGGAAGACACAACTAATGAGGTCAAGTTATCTGTATAACTTGAGCTAAGGCAAGTCTTTGACAAAGTATTTTTGCATTACTTACTAGCTGTTCAGGAGAGAAAGGAAGATGATGTACTGCATGGTCCTTATTTATTCATAAATTTATCCCAAATATTTGCCATTGAGAGGTTTTTAGGGCTTCTGGACAGGACAGGATTGTTTAATAAATGATAGCTGTTTGATCCCTTAAGTGTCTGCATAAACCAAAACCAGTTCTTTAGCTGAATTCAAGTCGCCCACATCCCTGATAAGCTTTATAATAAAGAGGCAACTATGCTACAACGTATTTCGTGAAAGAGGTGGACATAAATGTAGGAATTCTTCAAGAATGGACATATATACTTGAGTTCTTAGGGATCACAGGCAGAGTAGCAGCTAGTTACCAAGAACAACTAGTTGCTGGATCTAATCCAGGCATTGGTGCTGAGTAGATTCTGAATCACTAACCTTGATGAAGGATGAATTATTTCTCAAACAAGAAAAATGAAGAATTATAAAGATTAGGTAGCAAGTGAACAAGCGGCTGTAATTCTGGATGTGCTTGCCTCAAGTGGATCCTAGGCACTTTCAGGACTTGAGTGTCTTAGCAATTGATGCCTTAAAATGCTATCTTTAGGAGCATACTCCTATCAAGTGTCATCATTACCACAGTCCACTCCCTGTAGTCAATCGTGTTAGTTCTTTCTTGTGTACTAAGTGCACAATAGCAGAGAGCACTTCCAAGCTAATGCTACATAATCAGGTTTCATACATAAAGCAGTCACTGGTCTCCAGGAATGCTGGTCTATTAGTAAAAGAGAGATGCTAGGTCATCACTTGGCTTCCAAGACTTTAGGAATGACTTCTGTTTTCCTCTGATTTAGAAAATCTATTGCAGTGCCTCAATGCAAAACCTAAGTCCCTCACGAAGCCCTTGTACCTTGGGATGAGGAGAGCTGGTAGTCTGAGTAGTTGCTGGTCAGACTTCAAGGTCACAGATAATGTACATAAGAGTGCTGGTGAGTCAGCTGACCATTTCTTGCCCTTTGATTCCTTCTGTGTTTAAAGTATCTCTGTTTATTTACGTAACATGGCTACTCCATTAATTTTTTCTCTTCCTGGCTCAGTCTTTTGCATTTCTCTCCCATATTCTCTTTAGCCATTTCTTTCCCAGGTGTTCATTGCCTCTTAGTCTTTTACCATTCTCTTACCATTCACATACCTTTTTCTCACTCTTGTCTTCTGCTGTGTCTTCTCTGTTTCTCTGCTGTTCCTGCTTTCAGTATCTATGAAGCCAAGTGTTCGGTTTCACAGCTGTGTTTTTCTCTGTGCCTTCCTCACATCACTGCCATTGGATTCTGTTCTAAAAATATCCCATGTGACCCTTTCCTCGTGCTGTCCCAAGGCAGTGGGGGGATTCTCCACAGCTTCCCTCTCCTCTTTTTCTTTTTGAAGATGTTGTCAATGTAATGTTAGAAGGGAGGAGAGACCTGGAAAACTGAGGTCATGAGAAAGATCACTTGTGCATCATTTCTATTGCTGATTCCAGAGCTGGGGAGAACAACAGGCAGATGAATACAGAGCCAAGCTCTACAG